>NC_092803.1:107401419-107760019 GCF_040954645.1 Diabrotica undecimpunctata
GATTTTTCGTTCCTGATTCATTCATGTGAATAATGAGCGGAGGTTAAATACAAAATACCAACGAATACATTCTAAATTTTAGTTAGCATTACAACAAAATTATCTATAAATGAGTGCTTGTATTTTAGAAATATTTGAGTTAATATGCAGAGTCATTTATGTCTTTTTTTCGCGGAATGACTAAATAAATACGAATGATAAGAATAAATTCTTTATGTGTGTTATAAATAGAAGTTAGTATCACACTATGCTCTTTCTTTAACCTCTACCAAGAACTCCTGACTTTTGATGACTATAACTCGAATATTTAATAAGCCTCCGAATTGAAAACTAACGAAAGCATATCTATGCTTAGTAAGCCAATACTTTTTTTACGTCTTTAAAGAGAAGAAGGAAAATCTGCATACAGATACCTGTGACTTACCCAGGTAGTGTTGGATTCCTAATTCCCGAAGTTGTGCCAGGACAAGACGCCCGAGGGAGTATAACACTTCGTCCCCTCACCACTCCGAGACGGTCGGCGTCCAACTAAAAACCTCTCCTCTGTCACTCCAAAGATCAGGATGGAGGGGCTGGTTAAGACAAAACATCTCTCCTGATGTTTGACCAAAGACCTTCAACCCCCTGCCCCTGAGTTCCCTCTCATCGCGTTCTTTTGAAGAGAGCAGCTCCCTGATAAATTTGTGGATCCGTGTCCACCACCACTCATCCTTCATCATTTTCTCCACCATTTCTCTCACGGAATCAAACATTCTGCAGTTACACTCGCTTTCAAACTTCTCTCTTTCACCCGCCCAACGCTCACGCTATAACATCGTGTGTGTCACACTATCTTAGAGACCACAGTAAAAGCACTGATCGGACTGTGCCGTCCTAAACCTGAAAAGGTAACTGCGGAAGCTGCCATGACCTGTGAGCATTAGTAAGCCAATACTAGAAGTTGACCTACATTGATGGATAGATAAGTAATAAAAAGAGAGTGTAAACTTGAAATACGTCGAAGAAGGGGAGGGTCTTCAACATCTAGCGTCTCTTTTCTCTACTTTTTTCTTCTTCACGATGTTTTCTCTAATCCTGCACCAAAATAATCTAATCATGCACGCTTCTTGTATAAATTCACTCTGTATTATTTGAGGAATATATCCATTCCACATTTTTTCTTCCAGTTTCTTAGTGCATATTGTATCTATATTTTGAATGATGCTTGGCACAGTGTCTTACCTTTGGCACAAAAAATTTATTAAAATAAAATTTTTATGTATTTCAATAATTTACAACAGAAATATTCTAATCAATAGGAGTGATATAATTACCAGTTGTTTTTAACATTTGCATTGAAGTAAATATATTTTGTGAGCTACTGGCTAATATCATTTTTATTATTTACCCCAGTATAAACGGCAATTTTTGACAAAAATGACACTCCTCATCCTTCGGCGTAATTACTGTCTTTTAGGCCAAGGGAATGGTATAATAGTGATAGGAACTTTGTCCGCACCCAATCAATTTCTTAAATGATCTGCTGGGTGCTTTCTTTTATTGTGTTCAATAACCGAAGAAATGCCAAACCTTAAAAGGGATGTACTGGTAATATATTGTAATTTGTTTTTAATTTAACCTGACATGTGAAACGAAATTAAAATGTTATATATACACCCTATATGTAAACCTAATAAATGATAATATAAATTTGGACCACATAATATATATTTCATCACTTATTTTTCTTACTAGATACATGTATAAATAATTATTTTGTTCACTAGTATTTTAAAAAGTAATTGGGCAGTGAATATGCAAAATTATGGTTGCAGATTTTGCAGTGGTAGGATTCCTTTTACAATGTTCTTTTGTCTGCAATAACCGTTGGACCAGAAGGATGAGAACAGGAGCAAAAGGAACAGAACAGATATCGATAAACAGAGGGGTTAAACAGGGAGATACAATAATAATAATAATAAATTGCCTTTATTTAGTCTGTAAAAATTTACAATATCTCCAAAACTTTTCATTGTGGCTTTACATGATATATTTACAAATTAAACTCGAAGGAAAAAGGCATTAACAGTTACTTACAACGATTAAATCATCTAAAATTTGTAGACAGATATATATATATATATATATATATATATATATATATATATATATATATATATATATAGTATAATAGCAGAAAGCTTTACCGAATTCTATTACATGAGACATTAGGAATGGTAGGTCTTAAAACGCAAAGACCAATGGAATAGCAAGTACTAGATATAAAACTAAATAGAAGAACTCAAATAGGTAGATTAGAGAAATAACTACAATAAGATATGTCGGAAGGGAAATAGCAAAATAAAAATGCAATTTGCAGGACAAAACATTGGGTTTGAAGATTAAAGAGGATTAATCTAATCGTCTTAAATTCTCATATTCTCATATGTCTTAAAACTTCTTCATTTCTAACATTCTCAGTCCATGGAATATTTAGAATGCGACGGAATACCACATCTCGAAGTTTTCCAGGCGTCGTAACGAGCTGGTTGTCAGCGTCCAGACTTCCGTGCCATGTAATAGAATACTGTGTATATAGCATCTACGAGAATCTCGTTACTATATTTGGACCTCACCAATTGCTTAAGGGACTACTTAAAGATCTAAGTTCGGAAACCTTTTTTGGATAGTGCTAGAAAGGTCACCAATGGAGACAATGCGGACGGCAGCCAGATGGTTGGTGGAGAGCGAGTCGTGGGTTCGAAACTAGCTTTTGGAACCAGGAATGGGTCCAACGGACGAAATAAGTAAAGATAGATCAGGATAAGATATATTAGAAAAGATACAGAAATAAACAAAAAGATAGATGGGTAAAATTACCAAAGATAAGATAGAAAAATGGCGCCACTTAACTTTTTGGGGTTCAAGGGGAAAATTAAGAAACCCTAGAAACGAAAAGAGATAAGGAAAGATATCTAGGTTCTGAAACCAAATCCAAGGAAAGATATCAACAGTTAATTATTAAATAAAGTTAGTCAACACACTACATAAACAAATAATAAATATATTAGGTGGACTCCGTTCCCCTACTTACCTACGAAACTTAATCAGCCTGATCTTTCTTCTGGTCGAAGGTATAATAATAATTTAATATAATAAACAAAAATGTTCAGCGGTATTATTTCATCAGGAAACTTATTAGGAGTCGAGAAATAAAATTCATTGATAAAACAAAACAATGTATTCAACAACCTAATTATATAGGCGGCTGTATGTGAACAAGTAAAAAAAATGCACCATCAATTAATGAATGGTTATATACATATAAAAATAAACAGTATTATGATTAGGAAATACCTCTACAGATACAGTATAATAAAAGCATGCACAAATTAAATTATCAGCGAAGAGAATCTGATAATATTTAAGAAAATTCAACTAAAGCTGGTTAAAGAATTCTCTCTTCGCTGTTTATGGGCTTATCTCGAGATAACGGGTACAATAAATAAGAAAAAATAAATAACAAATAACACAAAGTTAATTAAAGTTAAATTCAAAAAAATACAAACGAGTTACAAGAATTCTGTATTATAAAAATTAAACCAACCCGCACTTGGTTTCAAGTTAATTATTTGTCTCGCACTGTTGTTTAATGATTAACTGTTCTTACTGAGAATTAAATGTTCGTAATAATTATTAGTGAGGAGTCCTTAATAGCTGATTGAAAGTTCGTATTAAAATATTAAATGTTCTTTTAATTAAATTGCTAAATGGGTAGTTAACCTTAACTACAGGTGATGAAATGGTTGACGCAGATTCGTCCAAAATTGGGTAATATGATTACATACCATATTATTCGCCCAGATAATTGAAGGTAATATGATTACGATAACTTACAATGAAATCTCGATGGCTGCTACACTACTTCACTGAACTTTATTATACTTTACTAGTATCAGACACTGAATTTAATTAAAATAATGGTACTTTATAACCATATTTAATCTAATATGGTATTAGATTAAGAAACTCAAATATTTAAGTGTATACACACTTAACGAAAAAAATCACAAAGAACGGTAAGATAAGCAAACGACTTTACTCAAAGATCGCCCACTCAGAAGTAATGTTCTTCCTCTCAAAATTTCACAAGCTTCCCCAAAAAAAAGGTGGGATAACCCCCACTTAAAAATGACAGGCCAGGCTGTTTCTATTTTTCTGAAGATAAAAAGGTTCTAACGGACAAAGGAAGTAACGAGAAGAACCGTGAGGAGATATAAAATCTTTTGGATTAGGTTCTTACAGAAAAATACTATAAAATACTTTACGACGATGTTTACTAAATTTATCAAACAGAAACCGCCTGAAACCGGAAAAGAATTAACCCAGCCCTACCATAAAGTAAATTACTTCGGCGTCTTTTTATAAGTAGGACCTTTCGTACTCTGAGAATTCCGTGATAATTCGGTAGGGCCCAATAAAATTTTCTAATGGTAAACGATCCCACCCGCATAGCTATTTGCGAATACGGCCATGGGCGTCTCAGCAACAGGGGTAAAGGTATTAAAAATTATTTAATATTTTAATTATAAAAAAAAATGTTACAAAGCTATTACCGATTCAACCTGTAGACTTTAGAGTCTCTAGTGTAGCATGGTTGCCAGAGGCAATAACTATTGTGGCCGAATTGGGGCGTTTTTTAGACACTATTAAGCACAAGGATCTATTTTTTTTTTTCGATTGATATATGATACAACCACATCTTGAAAGTATCATGATCATGAATCATTAAATTCAATTCTTGTCAGTGATTTTCATTACCCACGTCTTGGCTGCCCAGGATCCGATTGCAAAAATTATTTGTTCCATACCAATATTATTTATGTTGCTATGACTATATGTTCAGCTTCACTTTACAATTTATTAAATATTTCTTATCCCATGTTGTATCAAGACACACTCTACCACTAATAATGTGTAAAGTTGTTCTTCGTCTCAATTATTCAACCATCTCGAAGAATAATGCTCCGGCCTGTAGCCTCGGTAGCTCAGCGGACAAGTAAACACTCTTTTCGTTTGTACGAGCTCAACTCCAGCCCAAATTTTGCAGCAGACTAAATGAGACAAATTCTGCCAACATCATAGATTACAAACATAATTTATACGAAACTATATGATGGAAACAAATAAAGGACCGAGTCACCCTAATATCGATGTCTTATATAAAGCAAAATGCTAAGAATTGAATAATATATTACACGATAACTACATTGACCTTGTAGCTATAGAAGAACGATGTTTTAGAAGCCACATAAATTTTACATACTCGTAACCTATGTTCGAAACAATATAGAAAACGCTGGCCTGTTTAATACATACATCCAATAATGAAAACAATATCCATGAATTGATCACCAAAATCGCAGAGATTACCGTATTTATCTATAAGCCCCCAGTAATTAACGACACACCGAGGTGATAAAGACCCACCCACACCCTAGTATCGGACACTTTAATAGCCATCACTAAATTTGGAAATATACATACTACAAATGATGAGAATGGGCAGGCACTAGTTGTCCGAAGAGCACAGCACATCTCTTTTTTGATGACAAAGACCGAGAAACATTTTTATCAGATACATGGAGAACGGATTATAACTTACAGACTTATGCTTTATCTCCGAAGATATCAAAGATAGGCCAGTAAAAGCTTTAATAAGAATTGTTGCAGACGTTATGTACAATCAACATCGCCATGTGCTGATTAACATCGGCATATCTATCTCAATAACCAGATTACACCATCACCGTAGGTGGAATACTAAATAGTTTACTGGAAGAAGTTCTCTGAACAACTAGACTGAAAACAGTAAAACTTTCCAAATATTTGTGAGGGCAGTAATAACAGGGTAACAAGCATAAAAATGTTAATGCATCATGATTAAAGTACAATAGTCAGCATAAAAACCCGGAATACCTTGGAGAGAATGCTCAAATTCAGAGAACTAATAAAAACATGGGCAAATCTAAGAAACCGCTACAACATAATACTAAAAACTCTGCGCTACAATATGCGTGTCCGTAACATAAACCTTAAGATCCTCCATTCTTGGCTTGATATACCTAGTAACGGAATACTCTGCGTCGATATACATGGAAACCGACTTCGTTCCAGATTATCTTCTCTGAGTCTGGTCAAGCGCTCCATCAAACCAACTTTGACGTAAATACCCGACGAAAACAACTGGGAAAGTAAAAAAAATTCATACTACCATAGCTTCCTGGCCAATAATAACATATGAGATAGAAACGAGAGCAGATACAGCAGAAACAAACAGAATACTTGAAGCATGAGAAATGAGAGCCTTAAGATCAATTACTGGTAAAACATTAATGAGACAGACTACGAAATGACCAAATAAGAGATTTATGTAAAATCCAGGATATTGTGCGCTGGGGAAGACAGAGAAAATGGGACTGGAAGACTAGCACGAACAGTAAGATATTTAAGACCGACAGATAACTGACCACTAGGAAGACCATTCAAAAGATGACGAGGTAGCTCTGGCATTCAACGTCACAATTACGACTACAGTCTTAAGATCTAAGTACAGACTTAAGCCCTAATAAAAGAAGAAGATAGCTTATTGTGCATCTCACGTAAAACATACCGATTTGCTCGGCTCTTAATCGTATCAGAACAATCTGTGGAATATGGGGTAAACTTTCATCAGCTTCCTGTGATTATGGCTACGTCACATAAAACAGGACTGCCCTCGTAAGACATAGACTATAAGCCCATGGGGGGTTTTTAAGGGGTCATTTGACCGAGCATGAATCACAAATAAAACAATACTACAATATGTAATAACTTTAGAAACTAGGTCGTCAATTTCTATCGGTACAGGTGAGTCACAGATAAGATAAACTTACCACTCAAGTGAGGGGGTGGGGGAAACTTTTTGGCCAAACATATTTGTACGGCATTTATAACTTAGGTAGGTAATAAACAAATAATGACCTGCGACCTAATGTCGTATAAAAATATTGGTACAGGTAGGTAATACAAAAATAATGACCTGCGACCTAATGTATAAAAATATTGGTACCAGTAGCAAGGACAATCTTTGATTTTCGTTAGGCAATTCGATATAGTACGGCATTCATACACAAAGTTTCGGATCGGTATAATAATAATAATTATAATAAATGTCTTTATTAACAATTAATTTTCCTTTACAATAAAATATTATATCAGTAGGGCGAGATTCGGTTTGTATACTACTGTGTAACAGCGGCATACAACTGTTCTTCCACCTAACCCCCCGAAAATAGGATAGATTAGACTATATCTAAATAATGAAATTGTATTTGGAATGAAACATAAAATTTTTAATAGATTTTTAATATTGTAGGACAAACTGTTAATATTGCAAGCAATTGAATATGAAAATTAACGTCTAAAAAAGTATGTTGTATGTTTAGGTAAAGTGAGGGTATTCTTGTTAAGATTAAGATTATGAACGTCAGTCCTATAAGTTATTCGATTGTACAGGTATGGTGGAACTCTCTCTTAAATGATTTTATGGTAAAAACATAAAGCATGAAGTTTCCGACGATTTTTCATATTTAGCCACTACTCATGAAAACATGACTTATCCTTGAAATTTCCTGATGCCAAAAATCAAACGTAAACAAAAATTTTGCAATTTCTGTATTCTCCATGAATCAAATTCAGTGAGACACGCATTGTAAAGCACGTCGCAATAATTTAATTTTGATAATACCAGAGCATTACATAATAATGACTTTGTGACCCTACTTAATAAATTACGGCTTTGATATAGTAATTTTAAAACGGCGTAAGCTCTTTGTAAACAAATACTTACATGATATGTAAACCTTAAATCTTCGTCGAACCAAACCCGATAAGAGTTAAGATAATTCGATTGGCATAATTCTCTAAAAATATTTTCCTATGGAGATTTTGAGAAAAAATCTGCAGATAAAGAAGGTCATGATTTATTGCATTTAACGCTTGGTCATAGTCATTTGGATAAAATGACATATATAGTTGGGTATCGTCTGTGTAATAATGTTATGAACAGGACAAAAACACAGAGGGAAAATTAGATGTGTATATAGAGAATCAAATTGGACCTAATATAGATTCTTGAAGCACATCAGTATTAAGATCTAGAAATGAAGAAATATTTTGATTAAGTTTTACTGCTTGACATCTATTAGAAAAATAGGATTTCACTAGATCAACTGCTCTCGCTTCTAGACCAATATATTGTAAAATAGAGAATAACAAATTATGGTTAATTGTATCAAAAGCTTTTGAGTAGTCTAGAAGAATTAGAATTGATATTTTGTTTTGGTCATTGGCTCTAAAAATATCATCTATAATATTTAATAAAGCAGAAAGACAGCTAATCGGACTGCATCGTTGGGATTATGTTGTTATTTTTTAAATGCGTTTGTAACTGAATATCGATTACCTTTTCCAAAATTTTAGATAATGTAGGCAGTACACTTATTGGTCTTAATTCATTCATGCTTTCTGTAATTTTAGTCTTCGGTAAAGAAATAACATGTGTCCGTTTCCATTTAGTGGGAAAAATTGAATTTGTTAAGCAAAAGTTGATGATTATGTGTGATATATGGTAGAAGAAAGGGAATACACAGTTGCGGCGTTAATATGTTAATACCATTATCACAATAGCTTTACTTTTAATATTATTAATAATATGTAAAATATTAATTTCAAATATTGGTTTAAAGGTAAGAGAAGAACTGAGGGAATACTTAAAATTATTTTCATAGAATATTTGTGTATCAATTTCTGCTTTCATGTTTGGTATGACTTCAATAACGTGTTTATTTATCTCATTTGCATTCCACACGTTTTTAATTTCGAAGTTATTTTTGGTTTTGCAATTATTTACCAAATATTTTAAATTGTTCCACATATTATCTTTAGAAGATTGATCATGTATGTTTTTAAAATATGATTTTTTCTCCCTTATAGTCATGGCTGTTACTAAGCTACGCAATACTTTGTAGTCATTCCATAGATTTATATTTTTAGTAATTTTGTAAGCAGTAAGTGCTTTATCCATATCTAACATTAATTGCCTGATGGTATTAGTTAACCATGGAGCATATTTCTTTGAGATTCTAAAAGTCTGATATGGAACATGTATGTCAAGAAAAGTAATGATATTCGAGAGAAAATCGACTTTACTGTCTATATCTGGCAATTCATATATTATTCTCCATGGTATAAATTCCAGATCTGATTTAAATTGACTGTAATTTTAATTTTTGAAATTCCGAGTAGTAATAAATTTATTTGTATTAGTTTTGACATCACAACCAAATTTTAAAACAACCATTTCATGATCGCTTATTTCTGGGATATGTTTTTTTACTTCAGTAGACAAAATTTTATCCTCAGTAGATGTGATTACATAATCAAGCAGAGTCGATGTGAACTGGGTAATTCTAGTTGCTTGATTTACCATATGCTTTAGTCCAAGACCATCTAATACATCTGTAATGAACTGTGTGGAATAATTTGGTATTTAACATTTCAACATTAAAGTCGCTCAAACAGAGTAAATGATCTACACTTGGCAGTACTGATGATAAAATTGTTTCCAAAACTCCAAAGAAAGTTTTATAAAATGCTCCATAAGGATTATATAAAACACCAATAGCTAGTGTTGCATATCGAAGAGAGAGTTTTAACCATATCTGTTCAATTTCATTTGATGACCAATCAGCACATAATTTATATTACATTTTATGTAAATACCTACACCTCCACCTGTGTAATTTTTATTCCTGTCGACTTGCTCAAAGTTATAGCCAGGTATGTTAATGTTTTTACTGGATATTGATTCCTTCAACCATGTTTCAGTTATACCCAAAATATCTAAATCATTTTCCAAAATAAGTTCTTTTTTTAATAAAATATGCAACGAGCGATCTAGAGTTTATATGAACACTATGAGTATATAGATTAATTTTATAGACACCGCACAGAGCAGTATTTTACAAAAAAGCTGGCCAAAACCATTTTATAATTCAAGTGATTATAATATAGCGGCAGTTATGAATATGCCAGACGAAAGTAAGTACTCAATATTGAACCATTATTTAAAACATTACCCTTCTAGAACTTCAATCAAAATTAATCCAATTTTTTGTATAATTTTCAATATAAACGAATGCTTTTAGTTTCTCTCTACTCATCGATCCTGCATAAGATTTATATCGTAATAAAGATTTGACTATCTACTTTCATAAACAGTTTTCAAAGTTTTCACAAAATTAAATAAAAATGAAAATACTGTGAGTAATACAAGCTAAGTTATTAAACACAATGCATCAAAATGTACAAAAATATTTAAAAAAAAATAGCATTTGTGTTTTTTGACTTGCATTTTGAATATGAAATACCTTGAACCTTCTATCACTTACTTTTATACTAGAAGTAACCATTATATGGATTAATTTTAACGTTGTTCAATTGTTTTTTCTTATTTTTCATTGAAATTATTTTTTGCATTTTTATTATTCCTTAAATTCGCATTAATTCCTATATTTTTATAATTAAAGACATAACATTTATATATGAATATATTAAATTCAAATTTTGTACCTGAAAATCATTGAATATCTACCTGGAATATTAATTATTACATTATTGAAGTAAGTTTCATTACTGAAACCATGCGGAAGAGGTAGATATTTAATGATATTCAGGTACAAAATTTTAATTCAATATATACATATATAAATATCGTCCCTTTAATTATAAATATAGGAATTAATGCGAGTTCAAGAAATAATAAAAAAATAATTTCAGTAAAAAATAAAAAAACAATCGAAGAACATTAAATTATCAATATAATGGCTACTTTCTATATAAACGGAAGAGTTAGAAGGTTTAAGGTACTTCACGCAAAGTGCACGCCAAAAAAACATATGCTATTGTTTTCAAATATTTTTGTATATTTGGATTCATAAATCAGCTTGTACTTCTTCCTATGCCGTCCCCATTAACGGAGGTTGGCGACCACATTTTTAAAAGCTTCTCTGTCTTTTGCAACGTGGAATAATTCGTCTGCAGTCATGTTTGTCCAGTCTCGAATATTTCGCAGCCATGATTTCTACTTTCTACCTATTCTCTTTTTGCCATCGACTGTACCCAGCATGATGACCTGCAGAAGACTATATTTATTATTTCTTAGTATGTGTCCAAGATATGCAGTCTTGCGTACTTTTATCGTTCTCAACAATTTTTTGTCTCGACCCATCCTTCTCAGCACTTCCTCATTGGTGACCCTGGCAGTCCATGGAATTCTCAACATTCTCCGGTATATCCAAAGTTCAAAGGCTTCAATCTTTTTAACTATTTGCGCTTTTAGTGTCCATGTTTCTACCCCGTACAATAGTTGCGACCAGACTAGCTTGTACTACTCACAGTATTTTCGTTTGTATTTAATTTTGTGAAAACTTTGAAAACTGCTTATGAAAGTAGATAGTCTAATCTTTATTATGAAAGAACTCGTATGCAGTATCATTGAGTAAAGAGTAACTAAAAACATTCGTTTATATTGAAAATTATTCAAAAAATTGGATTGATTTTGATTGAAGTTCTAGAAGAGTAATGTTTTAAAAAATGGCTCAATATCGAGTATTTACTTCCCTCTGGCATATTCATAACTGCCGCTATTACAAAAAACACTGTAATTATAAAAATAAAGAAATCACAAATCATATAAAAAAGTGTAATCAAATCTCAAAACTAAACGCAGCCAAAACGTGTTAGAAAGTGACAGCTGTCAACTTTGTTTGGTTAGGTTATTTGGGGAGGGGATATTGCCAGATGACGTCACATATAACTACCTGCTTTGGGGAAAAGGATCAGTCCGAAATTCTAGTTTTTGAAATTTTGAAAACATGGGCGACCCAAAAGATTTAATATTGGTTATATTTTAATGTAATACGTCACACTTTAAATAAACAATAAATGATTATCTGACGCTCATTCATTATAACTTGCTACAACTCCGAGTTGTTACTGTTAGATTTTTACGTCAATGTATTTATATTTTGATAAAAGTCGTGTTTTTAGAATTTTTAGGCTTGAAAATGCATTAATTTAAATAATTAAAGAAGGAAATAAATAAATTTTCTAGGGAATTACACATAGTAACTGGGGATTTTTGGTATTAAAAATATATATTTCTTTTTGGTCCACGTTAAAAACCAGAAACAAGAGCACACGCCTCTGTTTAAATTAAACTGGACAATTGGTGGTAGGTGTATTTAAATTGTGACCTGGAAAGAAATGATTGTACAATGTACATATTTGTCAGCAATGATATTTTTGAACGATGAACCCAACATATTTAGTAATGTACTTATCTTCAAGAACCAGAGATTGGATACTATTTTAAGCAATATAAAATTTTCCATCAATGCAATTAAAATATAAATATCAAAACAAGTTTTAAAAGAATTACTGTTATTAATATGTTTCTTAATTTTACAGACTATTAGTTAATTTTTTGATTTTTGAAAGTGCTGTATTCTAATTTCATTACTGGTCTTTTTAAACTTTTTAAACCTTGTAAGTATACCCTGTATATTTATGTTTTCGCGAAATCTCAGATATCCGTTTATAGTCCAGAATATGACGGTTTCCTGCTCAAAATTCTTATTATATTCATGGATTTGCTTGAAATTTTGATAGTAGCTATACAATAGGTTAAAGATTCAAATCTACTTTATGCCAATATGTGCATTTCCTCTGGGGATGGTTACCACCTCAACTCGGGGAGTGGAAAAAGTTTATAAAAAAAACATGGAAGTCGTTATAATAGCGAATTCTAAGACAAAAATCTTCTTCGGTGTTTTTTCGAAAACTCAATATTTTTGTTATTCGTGACTGAAAGTTTACGAATTACACGTCAAAAAAGTATGTTTTTTCACGGGTTTTCGCGAATAACTCAAAAAATTTAAATTTCGTCGGGAAAACTATTTCGATATAAAATGACGCTTATAAAATAAAGAGATTTGTTTTTTATGATTACCGTAAACTTAATGTTAACAAAGTTTATGGCTTCTCGAAAGTAGACTTTTATTCATCGAATACAAAAATCCAAACAAGATCTTACAAAAACCTTTAAAATGACCACTGATAAAAGTGATTTTTATGAAAATTTAAGTAAGTTGTAACTAAAATAAAGCTTATATTTTTTGTGACGCCGAAACAAACTCATCCCCGCCAAAACCACCCTGGTTGAAACTATTCGTTGTTCATTTACAATATTTACTCCAATTATATACAATTATTACATTCTGGAGGTTTAAAAAATCCGAGTTTAAATTGAAGACACTTTTCAGAAGGTAAAAGAAATAATAAGTTAGACTTACTCACAATCAATTTAATTTAACTAATCGGACGACCGGTTTCGCTTTCTATAATATGCAAAGCATCTTCAGGTCACGATACAAAGTTAAAATGCTGAAAATAATAAACCCATATTAGGGTGTTGTCTAATAAAGATAAAAACAAAGATAAAAACATAGGTAGGTGATATAAATTATATAAATTACAGCAATTATGCCAATATTACATGTCTGTGGTTTTATAAATGAATAAAATGTTTAAGCAGACAAGGTAAGACCCACAAATTGGTAACATAGTCTATTAAACTGTAATGAATTATAAATAAACCAATAAATAAACATTACTTACATGCCGGTACACTATTAATTGATGGTTGAAAGAACATGGTTCAAACTATCTTGGATTGTTGATTGGAGAACTCAGGTCAACTATTGTAATTATTTAACAGTGAACGGGGAAGTTCTTGAGGAGACAGATTGTATGATCTTCAATGGATGCACAGATTTGTGGGTGTGCAATTGTATAATCTTGTAGTTATCAAAATTTCTTTGATAAAGTTTTTGCAATATCTGGCAAATTATTGTAAAGTCCAAAAATTTTTATGTTAAAATTAAATTAAGACACTTTTACACACACAGAAACACACAGAAAACACTTAAAAAACGGGGGACGAAACAGACATTTAATTTAAAAGGAGAGGATTTCTAAAAGAACTACATTTCTTAATAGGAGACAATGAGTTTTTTATGTGCTGTATATCAGATTTTAGAGGTAAACTTGACAAATGTACCTACATTGTACATGTAGGTACATTTGTCAAGTTTACCTCTAAAATCTGATATACAGCACATAAAAAACTCATTGTCTCCTATTAAGAAATGTAGTTCTTTTAGAAATCCTCTCCTTTTAAATTAAATGTCTGTTTCGTCCCCCGTTTTTTAAGTGTTTTCTGTGTGTTTCTGTGTGTGTAAAAGTGTCTTAATTTAATTTTAACATAAAAATTTTTGGACTTTACAATAATTTGCCAGATATTGCAAAAACTTTATCAAAGAAATTTTGATAACTACAAGATTATACAATTGCACACCCACAAATCTGTGCATCCATTGAAGATCATACAATCTGTCTCCTCAAGAACTTCCCCGTTCACTGTTAAATAATTACAATAGTTGACCTGAGTTCTCCAATCAACAATCCAAGATAGTTTGAACCATGTTCTTTCAACCATCAATTAATAGTGTACCGGCATGTAAGTAATGTTTATTTATTGGTTTATTTATAATTCATTACAGTTTAATAGACTATGTTACCAATTTGTGGGTCTTACCTTGTCTGCTTAAACATTTTATTCATTTATAAAACCACAGACATGTAATATTGGCATAATTGCTGTAATTTATATAATTTATATCACCTACCTATGTTTTTATCTTTGTTTTTATCTTTATTAGACAACACCCTAATATGGGATTATTATTTTCAGCATTTTAACTTTGTATCGTGACCTGAAGATGCTTTGCATATTATAGAAAGCGAAACCGGTCGTCCGATTAGTTAAATTAAATTGATTGTGAGTAAGTCTAACTTATTATTTCTTTTACCTTTTGAAATGGACTCACACAAGCAACACATTCACACTTTTCAGAATTTCTGAAAAAATGCCGTTTTTTTTTCAAAATAACTCAACAACCAAAAAAGATACAGAATAGAAAAAATGTTAAAATAAAAAAAAACAGCGTTTTTACCGAAAATTTTGATTTTGTTTTTATTTCTATAGACTAAAAATTAAACGAGATAATATGATTGTTTAAAGGTTGTATTCGCATGCGCTTAGCACCATCTTCAAGCCCTTCTAGGGCAACCCTTTTTAAAACGAACGGTTTGAAAAAAAATTATTACACACTACTTTGTAGTTTATTTTAAAAGCTACAAAGTGTTGTATATTTAAATTGTTTTCAAGCCCTTCATTTCAAAAAGGTTGCAGTAAACGGCTTGAAGATGGTGCTAACCGCATGCGAATACAACTTTTAAACAATCAAATCTGGTTTAATTTTTAGTTTATAGAAATAAAAAAGTCAAAATCTCCAGTAAAAAAAAACTTTTTTTATTTAAAAATTTTTTCTTATCTTTTTTAGTTGAGTTATTTTGAAAAAAGGGGATTTTTTGAGAAATTCTGAAAATAGTATCTTCACTTTAAACTCAGATTTTTTCAAACCTAAACCTTCTAAACCAGTTAAACTTCCAAAATATAATGTTTGTATAAAAATGAAGTAAATTGTAAATGAACAAGGAATAGTTTCAACCAGGGTAATTTTGGCGTGGGTGAGTTTGTTACTTTCTGCGTCACAAAAAATATAAGAGGACTTTATTTTAGTTATAACTTACCTTAATTTTCACGATAATCACTTTTACCAGTGGCCATTTTAAAGTTTTTGTAAGATCTTTAAAAAAGTTTTTATAAGTTTTCCATAAAAAACTTACCGTTCTCCGCTCATTCAACATCATATGTATGGATTTTTGTATTCGAAGAATAAGTCTACTTTCGAACCGCCATAACTTTGTAAGTTTACGGTAATAATAGAAGACGAATATCTTTTTTTTTTCCGGTTAAATCTAAATTTTTGGAGCCCAAAAACCATTTAAAAACATGCTTTTTTTTACCTATGATTGTGTCACGAATAACTCAAAAAATATTGACTTCTCGAAAAAACTTGACTAGACTTGAATTATGTCATTTTGAATTATATTTCATTATATTTACCGCTACTACGCAAAGCTATTTCAAGGTTTGTATCTTTTGTGTCAAATGTAAATAGTTTACTCATACATTTGAAGGATATTTGGCCGCTTCCCCTGTACTGAACAGGAATCGGAAGCGGAGACGAATCTCATGGTCAGGAAGATCTTGATTCTTAAGCAAGTTCTAAGGACATAAAGTGAATTGTGATCTAGCATACACTTGCTTTAAAACTCTTTCAGAAATTTCCAAGTTGGTACAAATCATCCTGTCACACTTATTACAACTGCCAATATGTTTCACGAATCATCTCGTCCCTTGTGAACAGCATACAAAGAATGTACTAAATTCATGATCTTTACTATTATCACCACAGAAGGTATCAATTTTTGGACGACACTTTTTGCATGCATGCATCACTCTATTCCTAACACTCACAAAAAGTATTACAAATAGAAATATCTTTGATAGTATTCGTTATGTTTGATTAATCAACTATCGACTATAAATCCATGTTTTTTTTTTTTAATAATGGCTGTTTGTTGCAGAATCTAATTATTAGTTTCAGCTTTTTGCAATGTTTTGACGGTTTCTATTAGTTTTTCTAGCTGCTAGAGCTTACTACTCTACCTAGCTTTTCTAGCTTCTTTGTATTTATGTCTTTTAAAACATATAATGTTAGACTAGACTAGTTGTAAGCCCTACTTTAGGTTTGTCTCCAAAAAGAATATCGTACAGTGTTCTTTTAATATCTGAATGATAAACTCATATTTTATAAATTAAAGAATTAAAGGCAACGCAGTTTTTTACTCCAGCTCTCAGATTTTTTGTACAAATATCTTGATTAGCGTTTTCGACACTATCCTGGTTATAATGGTGAGGCTTCCCATGAACGATCTTCAGTACTGGCCCCACATTAGAATCCAGTCGTGAGAACTCTTCAAGCTGGCCACCACATTACTGGCAAATTATCTATCATTGTCAGAATGTACTATAGATAGGGCTCCAACTTTGTCCGTATATTATATTTGGTCTTCTATAGAATGCTTGAGAAGTGTATGAAATATTAATCATCTAATACATTGCCGGGTATTATTGCCGCCAATGGCTGGACATTCTATAAAATATCCAATTTCAAACTTTGAAGTAACAGATATATTATATTGATTAGGATCATTTACACGCATTTTTACACGTAGTTGTTAATCAAAATTTCTCTATCATAGTTTACGGGTAAATATGATTTCTCTAGTTTTCTCGGAACCGAAAGTAAAAACTTCTGGTTTCATAATTTTTCTTCGTATATCTTTTAATCTCCTTCTAAATGTGCCTGTCTTCTAGTGATGTTGGCAACCACATTGACCCATCTTATTCTATTCACAGCAGCTCGAAATTGATCAGTTGACGTTAGACCAGTCCATTTCCTAAGATAGGTTAGCCAGGATATATGTCTACGTCCAGAGCTTCTCTTGCCCTCAGTCGTGTAGGATCCCAGAAGCCCAGAATCAACTATAGAAGTCGGTATTTACTTCTTCTTTACATGCCATATCAGAGTTATCCGACGTTGGCGATCACCATTGTGAAGGCTTCCCGATCTTCTGCCACATGGGATAATTGTCTTGAATTTATATCTCACTCCATTCACGAATGTTTTTTAACTAAGAAACCTGTTTTCTTCCTACACCTCTACGACCTTCTATTTTAACTAGTGACCTCTACGTCACTATATGTCCCAGATAAGATATTTTTCGGTGTTTAACAGTCTTTAGCAATTATCTATCTTTGTTGGCCCTCCTTAGTACTTCCTCATTAGTTTTTCAACATTCGTCTAAGAATTCTCATTTCCAATGCTCCAGTTCTGTTCATACTTGGTACTTTTAGTGTGCACACTTCTGCTCCATACAAAAGTACACACCAAATATAGCACTTAACCATTCGTTGTCTTAGTTCTAAACTAAGATGATTATCGCAAAGAATCCATTTAAATGAAGCTCTGCATCTGGATGTGGATTACGACTAAAGACTAAAAATTTGGTTTTATTGAGTTTATTTTAATGCTCATTCCCTTTCCTACTTCGTGAATACGATCAAGCATAATTTGAAGACCTTTATTATTTTGTGTCATAGTTACTATCTGTCCGCGTATCTAATTACATTAAGTAGTTCCCGTTGATTTTGATTCCAAATGGCTGTCTCTTAAGTGCGTTTTTAAATAGCTTGTCCTCCTCCTCCTCCTCCTAAGTGCCTTCTCTGTTGAGGTTGGCGATCAATATGGCAAATTTCACTCTGTTCTGGGCTTGATGAATTAATTCATTTCCTTTTGTGTGGGTCATATCTCTGATGTTTCGTAGCCAAGATTTTTTCTTTCGTCCTATGCCCCTTTTACCTTCAATCTTGCATTCTAATATTACCTGGAGCTGCTCAAATTCCCTATGGCGCATTATGTGCCCTAGATATGACGTCTTTCTAATTTTGATAGTATTGACCAGATGAGGGCGTGTGTTCATTGCTCTCAGTACTTCTTCATTCGTAATTCTGCTGGTCCAGCTTATTCTTAGCATTCGGCGGTACATCCACATTTCAAATGAATTTAATTTGTTGACGTGATACTGTTTTAATGTCCAGGTCTCACAGCCATATAGTAATAGAGACCACACATAACACTTTAGTGTTCTCAATCTTATTGAGACTGATAGCTTGGGGTTACAGAGCATTTTACGCATATTCATGAAACCAGATCTTGCTATTTTAATGCGTCTTCTAATTTCTTTTGAGTGGTCTAGTTGACTATTTAGTTCTCTGCCCAGGTATATGAAGCTTTGGGAACTCTGAAGGGTGATACCATTGATTTGTATGTTAGGTGTAACTTGTTTATGGGGGTTTTTGTGGAATACCAGAATTTTGGTTTTGGAAATTTTGTCCGAGTAAACATTGAATAATGTGGGGACAAAATGCAACCTTGTCTGACTCCTCGTTGTATGGAGGTTTCGTCGGTGTAATTGCCTTCAATTTTTACGATAGCAGTTTGATTTCAGTGCAGATTTTTAATGACTTGAATATCTTTGTCATCTATTATAGTATCTGCATTAATTTTACATGCTGTACTTTATCAAATGCCTTTTTACGGAATTTTTGTAATAGGATATTTAGCACAAAAAGTACCTCTCTAGTTCCCATAGCATTTCTAAAACCAAATTGGGTATCTTCGAGATCTTCGCATTTGAGTCTAAATCTGTTGTTGAGTATTCTTAGGAAAATCTTAAGAGAGTGGCTTATTAGTCTAATTAATCTATATTCTGAGCATTTTCTAGCATTGAGCTGCCAGCGGGAATCACTCCATTGTTATATATTCCATTAAAAAGTTTAATTACTATTACGCATAATATGGCTGAAGTAAACCGATTTGCTGTTCTTTAATGTGTTAATAATTTCTTTGTGTTTCTTAACCTCTGGAGAATATTTATTTTAGTTGTGTGGTGTATATATGACACCCTTAACGTACGTCGGTAGCACCACATTTTAAATGCCTCTATTCGTTTTATGGCATATTCTGTAAGACTCTAGCTTTCTGTCCCATAGAGGATGACACTAAAGACGTAACATCTAAGAATTTTTATGCGTATATTGATACTTAGAGAAAAGTTACAGATAATCTTCCTAACCTAGCTTTTTCAATACGAGTTTTTATTTCGTCTTTTATTTATTTTGTATTTTATGATCCCAGGTATCCTAAATATTGCAGCCCAAATAGCATATTTTATCCACTTTTTCTAACGGTGTATCGTTTATTGTAATTTGATCGTTTATGTTGGTGTTCTTACTAATGATCATTATTTTTGTCTTCTTACAATTTAGTTTTAGTTTTTACATTATCATCCTTTGGAGCCTCTGCGCTCTATCTGCCAGCAATAAGGTATCGTCTGCATATCTAACATTGTTTATATAAGTTGGCCGTTTATTGCAATACCATCTTCTGATTAGTCCCAAAGCTTCTCTAAAGATGTTTTCTGCGTATATGTTAAATAATGCTGGTGACAGTACGCAACCCTGTGTTACTCCTTTTCCGACTGTCAAGATCACGGCCAGTTCATTTTCGAATCGCCCTGTTACTTTTTGTTGGAGATATAAATTTGAGAATAGTCTTATATTATCTTTTAATTCTGAATCGTAATCCATCATCAGTTTCTCAGTAAAGAATCCATACATATAAAGAATCAAAATGCTTTTAAATTTTTATATCCATCCAGTGATACAAAATTATTGTATTGGTTGGAAAGTATTGGTTTAAATTGTGCCATTGATAGGTAATAATGTCGAAAGAATGACTAATTCGAATGGATTAAGTGTCCATAGTCATATAAACACAAACAAGAACATCTTACTGTTATATCACCATCATATTTATAAGATAAAATTGAAAAAGTAAAATCGATCGAAACTTGAGTCGATATATAAAAATAGAGAATTTGAAATATCCATGATATAGGAACACTTACGTAACAAATTAGAAGTAAACATTTAAACAAATTACACTTAACTATGGTCTAGTCACCGCTGACTACATATGATCAACGAAGAAATATGCTTGATACCTTTTTGACACCATAAATTGAGTGGTAATTATTGGCGAATGTGCTAATCAGGCACACTTGCAAACAATTTTTCTAAATGGTTATTGTCTTCTGGTTTTGTCTGTTAGGTTATGCATGTTTATGCCATGAATAAACATTTTATTTGCATCAGACATTGGGGTCGTTATTTCTATAAGTGTGTGTGTGAGAGAGAGAGAAGATGGCTGAAAGCAGGTCCGTTAGCCACAGATCTTTATTTGTTATTTTTTAACATGATATATTAGTTTTATCCTCAAACTTGCAAACTGCAGACCTCAAACTAGATGGACTGATGACATCAAACGAATGGCTAGCCACGAATGGATGCAAAAAAAACAACAAACAAAAATTAATGAACACACCTAAAGGGAGGCTTACATCCGACGATATGGATGGAATAGCTGTTGATAATAATGATTATTTTTGTTATATCTATCATCACTGTTTCATTGATAGATATAACAAATCTAATATAACATGGTAAAGAATAACAAATAGAAGAAGGAACTCCTAGAGATACCTTATTTTTCTATCGTGTTTATTTGTTTTAATTAGAGTAATCCATTTTATCATTATTTGTTACATGTTTTCCTTATAATGTGTATTATATACTTATAATTCTTATTTTTTTATTTGTTCTAGATAATCTTTTATTTCTTGATGCTCTTGCACTTATATGTTACGGCTTTTCATATCTAAATTGAATGTCTCCCTAAAATGTGTACCTTATGCTCCAAGTTTTATATTTCATTCTACTTTTGATTAATGATTTCCTTTTGTAATTTTACTTAGTAATGCCACTGTGTTTAACGCATTGATAGTGTAAAAATTACAGATATCATTACGAATAATTATTTTTGACATTCACTACGTATCAATGACCGACGTCACTTAGATTAAAATGTAAGAGCTTTTCTTGTGTGGTTTAAAGGTCATCCAGAGCAATGCATTTTTATTAAAAGTGACACTGGCTAATTTAAATCCTGTTTAAGTTATTATAAGTAATGATGATTGATTAAATCAGTTAATTTTAAAATATTTTCTACAATTGGATTTTTTTCTTTGACATAAAAATCATTATAGAAACAATGGAACGTTGGTATATGTTGCCGATTATTAAAATTTATCATAGCATACAATTAATTATTCACTATATCTCAAGAGCTTGTGTGGTTTAATTTATTATATTTCTTTGTTCCAATTAACCTAGTTTATATTCTAGTGTAGATGATTCTAAATATTGCTTGGCAACTTCGGGTTGATAGTATGGTTGACGGTGGTTTCTTATTTATTATACTTTGAAGCATACCTTTTGATCTTTTATATTCGCCAGGTTATATTATCTTAAAAATTTGAGATAAATCTTCAACTTGAGGTGTCAATTTAGTTTACGCAAATTTTTGTTGACTTGAAAATATAATATTAAGGCCTGGGTCTAGATCTAGTCTCTATCATTCTCGAAATCATATTCAAAGAGTTAATGTATTTTGTAATACATGTATAGATATGTAATTTGAAAAAAATGACGTGTATGATGAGGTGTGGACTTTGTGTTCTTTTTTTAAGAAATGTGATGATACTGTTTGTTTCTATCATATGTGAGTCTTTGGAGATATACCATTAAGCTGTCTTCATCCGTCCTTCTAGATTAATTAAGATCATAGTTTAACCCCATATTCTTGTATATTAATATTGTTTACATAGTTCGGTTCGCAGTTGGAATTTATGTGTATATATATATATATATATATATATATATATATATATATATATATATATTCAGGGGTTCCTGCCTTTCCTCGCTCAAACCGATTCCATCTCTCTCTGTTGACCCATTCTCCATCGTTTAGGCCTCTCTTACTCATGGCGTCGTCTACTTCGTTCCTCCAGGATCTTCGAGGTCGTCCTCTTTTTCTCCTTCCTATGGGGCTCCGTTCGGTTATTCCCTTTATCCATCTGCTGTCGCTTTCTGCTTACATGCCCATACCACTTTAGTCTTTTTTGTTCTATATATGTTAGTATGTCTGTCTCGTCAATACTTCTCCTATCCATTCATGTTAGTATGCAGCATCTTCGCAGGGATTCCATCTCTGTTACTACTATCTTACTTAATCTTTGCTTAATTTCTTCCTCTGTTGTTGCCTTTTTCGTGATTATAAACCCCAAGTATTTAAATTTATCCTTTCCTTTGATTTTTACATTGTCGTCAATCTGTAGATCTTCAATGTGTTCTTCACTTGTACATAGTTACTCTGTTTTCGCGAGGTTAATATCTAGGCCAGCCTTGGTATATTCTTCTTGTAGTTTCTTCATCATGTAACTAAGGTCTTCTTGGTCTTGTGCAATTACTACTTGATCGTCTACAAAGCTTAACGTATATAGGTATTCGTTTCGTACCGGTACTCCCATGTCTTCGCATTTTCTTTTCCATGTAGTCAAGGCTTTCTCTAAGTATATTTTGAATAGGGTTGGAGATGTGGAACAACCCTGCAGGAGCCCTTTTGTTGTGGTCAAGTCTCCTATGATTCTTGTTCCCATTTTAATGGACACTTTATTTTCTTTATATAGAGCTTTTGTAGCTTCTATGAGTTCCGTCTGTATTTCTAATTTGTACAAATGTAGCAAAAATCCTTAGCGAATTGGTTTCTAGTACTCATAAAGAGTATACCGAAATAAAAGGAAAGACATTTAAGATTTGATTTCACGTACAGTGCGTTTGTGTATTCGCTTATACGTATTTCATCCTAAAAGGAATCTTCGGAGCGGCTATTCACAAACGCTCTGAACGTGAAAACAATCTTTCCTGTCGTAGTAGAAGCAACACTAAAATGGCTTCGATATGGACGCAATAGCGACATCTGATGATAAATCACAAAACGAAATCCGAAGATTTCTAATTGTCGAAACTAAATTCAGATTTCTGCTTTAATCTGTGCGTTCTAAATTTCTGGTCAATAGTATAATAAAAGGGATAGAAATGATATGTGAGGTAAGATGTAAGAAAGATCCTCTGCACAGCTATGAAGTTGTATGAAAGGACTGTGCGGCAGAGGTCTTGAGAGAGAAAGGTTTAGGTGAAGAAGAGCGGATTGACAGAAATGAGTGACGAATAGTAAGGAACAGCGACCCCTAAAAGGGGAACAGCTGAGGAAGAAGAAGAAGTGTTATATTAGGTATGAAGGACAATAAACCAATTTAAGTCGCATAGTATCAACATAGCAGCCACTATTGGAATAGACGAAGATGTTAACAGCAATGACAATAACTAGATCATAAAATGTCATCAAACACCCATATAACCCATAAGCATAATAAAATAAACAAAAACCACATTATAAAGATTCTTAAAAATAAAGACGATGTTAAAGTCAGTATTATTGAGAAATGAGGAACGGAAGCATACAAGATATTATTTCGTCTTTATTTGGCCGAGAGTGATGATTTAACTGAATTACAATATTAACAATTTTTTTTTTTATATTTATTTAGCTTTTCCTGTCTCGACAGCGTAGGTCACTGACACAGGTACAATTTTATTACATTACATTACAAGAATATACAGTAAAATTACAATTAATAATGAAATACATTAAATATTGGTACAATTATTAATTATCAAATTCTAAACTACGTTTCTTCTTCTAAATATCCTGGTAAAGCTTGGTTTCATAGAGGAAATTAGTAAGGTTTTGGAATTGATCTGGCGAACTGAGAATATTTTGTAGGTTTTGACTCAAAAGATTATTTTTTCTTTCGTTGTTAAAGTGGGGACAGTCTACGAGAATATGTTTAACAGATAGAATATTACCACAGTGTGTGCATGAAGGTGGATCTGGGGAAGTCATTAAATGTTTATGAGTTAGTCTTGTATGGCCGATTCTAAGTCGGCGAATTAAGATTTTGTTTTTTCGTGTCATGGAAGGAAACTCAAGCTTTTTAACGCTGAGATGGATGTCACGAAGCTTGGAAGGGATTTTATTCCAGTGATCTTGCCAAGACATTTGGATGATATTTTTAAAATGCTACTGTAAATCTGTATGAAGTTGTATGTTTTCAGTCTCCATATTAGAAGACGAGGCTTGTTTTGCAAAGAGGTCGGCTAGTTCATTACCTGGGATTCCTACATGAGAAGGAATCCAGATCATGGTTATGGATACTCCCATTGAGATTAAACTATCGAAAGAGTTTTGAATAGCTTGAACCAAAGGATGTACCGTGTACATACTTTTCAGAGAATAGATAGACGCTAAAGAGTCTGTATATATTGCTACTTTTTTATATTTTGGAGATAATAAGTTTGTAGCTTGGAGAATAGAGAATAATTTAGCAGTATGTATGCAGCAGAAGAGCGGAAGATTACAAGATGTGATTAAATCGGTGTTTGAAGTTACAGCACATCCAACAGCTGTAGGACTCTTAGAAGCATCTGTGTATAAAATTTGGTCAAATCTGTTGTTAGCAATTAATTCTTTAAAGGTTTGCCTTAGAAATTGTGGATTTGTCTGATGCTTATCATAATTAGTTAACGAGAGATTAAAATCTGCTATCGATCTGCTCGACCTAAAGGCTCCAAGGCATATTCGGAGTGCAGTGTTGTGTACAGAATTAAGAAGTTTTAAATCTGATGGGCTAGCTGACATATAAATGAAACTGCAGTAGTCTATTTTAGAACGAATAAGACATCTATAAATCTGAAGCAAGGAGTCTTCGTCTGCACCCCAATGATGATTAGACAGAGTTTTTAATAAGTTAAGATTTGTCATGCACTTAGTTTTGAGATCTTTTAAATGGCATTTCCAAGTAAGTTTACTGTCGAATGTGAGTCCTAAAATCCGCATACTCTTTACTGTAGGTAGACAAGTACCATTTATGGTAATTTTAGGAATTATAGTACTGGCTGTCCTGCGAGAAAACTTAATGATTTTTGTCTTTTCAACAGAAAAGTTAAATCCACTTACTGAAGTCCATTCAAGCAATTGGTCAGTAGCATTCTGAAGTAGTTTGCAAGTGGCAACAGTGCCTTTGCCTCGGCAGAAAATTATTAAATCATCTGCGTAGAGTGCAAACTTGACCGGAAGCTCAATTTTATTACATATATCGTTTAAAACAAGAATAAAGAGTGTAGGACTCAATACCGACCCTTGGGGAACGCCATCAGTTTGTTTGAAAGTCCTAGAGATTTTGCCATTTTCTCTTTCGTTAAAGGTTCTATTTGTTAGAAATTGATTAATAAATGAAGATATTTTTCCAGATATACTGTACTCCTCGAGTTTAGCTATAATAAGAGGCCTATACAGAGTATCGAATGCTTTTTCGATATCAAACGAAACAGCTATTAGGTCTTGTTTGCATTGAAAGGCGTTAATGATTGATGTTTGGAGGATTGCTAGATTGTCTGCTGTACTTCGGTGTGATCTAAAACCTGATTGTGCCAAATTTATTATTTTATATTTTTCTAGAAACCACAGGAGTCTTTTATTGATCATTTTCTCCATAAGTTTGCACATTGTACATGTAAGAGAAATTGGTCTGTAGGAATTTAGATCAGTTGAAGGTTTGCCTTGTTTTTTAACAGGAATTATTATGGATTTTTGCCACAAATTTGGAAATGATTTTTTGGTCCATATTAAATTGTAAATTTCCAGCAGTTTAGCTAGGCTAGTCCTTGAAAGATTTTTAATAAAGATAAAAGGAATGTTATCTGGACCTGCAGCTGAATTTTTGCAACAGAACAATGTGTCTGATAATTCTTGTAATGTAAACGGCATATTTAGAGAAATTTGATCTGATTTTCTGCTATCAGATAAACTGGAGTTTAGATTAGTAGACATGGGAAGCTGCCAATTTGAAGTAAGTCTATTAGTTGCTTTCTTATGAAAAGTTTCACCCAAGATGTTAACAATTTGTTGACTACAAGTGACTGTGCTGTTTTGAGTAAGTATGGCAGAAATTTTTGAATACGTGTTCTTTCCTGTCATGTGTTTAATTTTTTTCCAAATTTTGCTAGAAGGAGTATCAGTATTTATGGATGAGACGTGTTTTTTCCAAAAGTCTTTTTTGCTATGTTTAATTACATACTTAGATTTGGCTCTCAGTTTTTTTAAGGTAATTAAATTTTCTTTAGTACTGTCTCTGCGGGATTTGTTTAATGTTGCCTTACTTTGTTGTATAGCTAGAGAGCATCTTTCATTCCACCAAGGTGTTGTTTTACGAGACGAAGAAATTGCTATTTGTCCGATATTTGCTTCAGCAGCGGAGATTATACAGTTATTGAAAGCGCCAATATTTTCATTTTCATCTTCTGATAACTGCAGCTGATTTAATTTGCTTTCAGTATATAATCGAAAGCCATCCCAGTTGTCATTAGAAATGTTCCATTTTTTAAAGGGGTCGAAATGTTTTGCAGATTTTTCAGATATTAAAATAGGATAATGATTACTGTCATAAAGATAGTCAGCTGGTTTCCATGTGAGGTTAGGATATATTTTTGGGTGGCACAAACTTAAATCTATTGAGGAGAATGTACCAGTAGCAATATTAAAATGAGTTTTAGAATGATTATTCATCATACAAGTATCGGTAATATTTAATACATTTTCGACAGTCTTTGCCCGGCCGAAGGTTTTTTCAGAACCCCACAATGTGGCATTAAAATCTCCAACAAGAAGGAAAGGTGAAGGAAGTTGATATATGAGGTCCACTAAATCAGCTTCGGATAAACTATAATTTGGAGGAATATAAATACTACAAACTGAAATTTTGTTTGGACACCAAATGTTAATGGTGATAGCTTCTAAGTTTGTGCAAATGGGAAGATGTGTGGAGTAGAGATCATTGGATACGAATATGGATGTTCCACCGCTAGCTCTAAGATAGTCAGTTCTCAAGAAATGATATTCTACAAAATCATTTAGAAGTCTTTTGTGGTCAGATTTGAAATTTGTTTCTTGTAAACATACTATGTCGGCAGTAGTATCAACGATTAACTTTTGAAGGTGTTCAAGTCTAGGGTAAAACCCATCACAATTCCATTGAATTAAATTGAAATTTATTAAAAAGAGGATTTTTGGGAATGTTGGGAGGTATCTGAGAGATATTCCTCATCCGGAGGTTCCAGTGATGACAGGGAATTTATGCTCATTGTGTCTGCTGTGTCAGACTGAAAATCTTGTTTAAGTTTTTTTGATATTCGTGTAAATCTGTATTTTAGTGACCTATCTGTTAGAAAAGGATAAACATTATACATGTCAGAGAGTAATGATTTGATGTCATGTGTAAACTGTTGGGCTTCAGATAATAGATTGCTACTACCGTAACTATTTTCAAGAAAACTTATGAAATTGTCTACAGAAGTCGAAAAAGAGTGTGATGACTTACTAAAACAGTCTTTTATTGCTTCTTTTGAGGCATCCGTGATTTTGGAACTATCAGACGAATCTTTTTTTAACTTCTTCCTAGCTTGTTTCATTGGTTTTCTGTTTGTATCTTGATAAGGAGTTGGCATTGCAGGTGAAATTTCTTCTTGTGTTTCTGACACGTTGATTACGTTGGAATCTGTTGAATTCGAAAAGGCTCTCTTCATTCCAGGGACAGGTGAGGATGGTATTTCTTCAGTTGTTGATGGATTCTCTGTAGAAACTGAAGGGACATTTGTGTTTGGGCAATTGTTAGCTACATGTCCAGATTGTTTGCATAGAAAACAGAGCATTTTATCGGTGGACAAAAATATGCGATGTGCATTACCTTCAAATAAAATGACCAATGAAGTTTGGATCTCGTAGTTATCATTCGGTGGGACTATATAGACTTGTCTACGGAAGGAAAGAATATAGTTATATTCGTCGTCTGGAATTCCTGTCCTTAGGAACAAGATGGGTGAAGCAATCTGTAGGCCATAATCTTTGAGTGCTGACCTGATAAGCTCATGTGGAATAGATGGACATATATTTGATAAAACTAGACGTTTAGCTGGTGTAACTAGTCTTCTAATATTATGGTCTACGTCTCCTACGCGAACAACAGGATTATTTGTGAGTAATAGGTCCACACATTCTATATTGTTTAGGTAAATGCACAATCGGTTGTTCGAGATTCTGGAAGCGAAGCTGATGTTTTTCGGCCCAATAATATTTCCAATGGATTTGACGTAGTCAAATGATTTAAGATTGTTATCAGTTATATGGAACACTATAGCCTGCTCTTTTTTTGGGTATGTAGTTTTAGGTATAGATCTGGCAGCAGCAACATATGAAACTGGAGGGCTATTACTTTCAGTTGTATTACTGTTATTTGCCGTTGGGGAACTTATATTAGATTTCATCTCGCCCCTGTACAGAAGCGATAATAGCTTGGTCGCTAATATTTGTGGGTTGTGTTTGCTATAGGCAACTTTAAATATGGCATGCCGTAAAACTGGTTGCCTATACGAACCAGGAAGTTAGCGACTATTCTGATATGCTAGTATCACAGAACAATATTTATTACAATTGACAGAACTAGTGTCTTTGTTGGTTATGTTTTCAAGATAATATAAAGTAAATTAACTAATGTACAACTCACTTTGAGTCAGTTATAACATCATTTCACGATTCACTGTGTTCCATCAACTATATGGTTCAAATTTTAGATATAACAGTTTTGTTTATATCCGAAAATATTGACAAAATTTCGGCACTTCACACACAGAACTTAACTCGTTCAGTTCCCGTTGATACCCCGCTGGACTAAAATCGAATATTAACAATTGTTTACATTTAAACTTAATAATATAAAGTGTAAACTAAATGAATTTATTTATCAATAAAATGGATCTACTTTAACGTAAATAGTCCTGGCGGATCTGTCGAAACGCAGACATATTGACAAGACATAATGAACATTTTCCATACTAGTCTATTTTTTTGCTGAAATCACTTCAGGATGTACCTTTTATGAATAATCACGATATGTGCCAGTCGAAAATCTTCTGCTTAATTTTTTATTTAACAACATTTAAAAAAATCGAAAATTTTTGCTTTTTGCGCCTATATTTTCGCCCAGAACTCAAAGAGATATTGCTCTTACAAAAAAAAAATTATAGAAGATAAAAGTTTCATTTATCAATTCTACATACTATTTGACTAGTTAAAATTTGAAAATTTTACGTTTATTGTTTAAAAATAGCAATAATTGGGGAAAAAGCGCAAAAATGGACTTTTTCCTTTAAATTTTTTTTGACCCCAAAAATAACTTAGCCTTTATATTCCGCCTGAACTTTATAATACGCCTGAAACCTGTGCTAAATTTCGTTAGGATGGGTTTAATAGATTTTACATAATAATTTTGCAGTCCGGATCCGTAAATAAATTGACATTTTGCAAAATTATGCTGGGACCAAAATTAGCACTTCAAATAGTCGAAATTTACTTATGCTGGGACCAAAATTAGCACTTCAAATAGTCGAAATTTACTTTACTTACTGTAAATAGTTTTTTTTACATATATAAAGAAAGGTTAAAGCTTTCAAATGCACTTCAAAAAATTTAAATCGGTTCGGTTAACTAGGAGAGCCTAGGTAGTTTTTTTAAGTTATAACAATGTTTTTTAAAATCATACGTCATTTTCAAATAAAAACATATTTTCAAATTTAATAAATCAATAATTATTATGAAACTGCTGAAATAAATTAATAATTATTTTAAAAAGTTGTAATTTTTTTCAAATATATATATATATATATATATATATATATATATATATATATATATACATTGTTATTTCCTGACCGTGAATGTTTAAATAGAAACTTTTTTATTTCCTGGGTTTGTCGGTCTGATGTAAATAGTTTTATTTACATCAGACCGACAAACCCAGGAAATAAAAAGATTCTATTAATATATATATATATATACATATATATATATATATATTATATATGTTTACTTACAGTAAAAATTAGCTTCATTATGTAATGTAACAAGTTCAGAAACAAAAACTGCATAGAAAGAAAATGCGATTTATTTACTCCAAATTTCCCATTTTACAATTAAAACAGCTGTTTAAAAATATCATATTTGAAAATTTGTCTTCCGAGATATCGATTAAAAAAACATCAAAATCGGATTGTAAACTCGCCAATTCACTTTTTCTCGTCGTGCCGAGTCTCCCCACCCTACCTTCCATGCACTTCGAGTGACTTTTTACGCGAAGCCGAAAACGTTTTTTTTTGTCTTTTATGCATGTTGTCACGAGGCGCATCACCCAAAAAAATTTATATGAAAAGTACTTGACAAGATAAGGGTTTTTGTTTAAAAACGAGCCCTCTATCACTTATGTTAAAGCGGCCAATGTATGAAAACTTTAAGCTTCGATATCTCGGCAACCAATAAACTAAATGCATTGTTTTTTTAAGGCGTCTTTCAAAGTTTTATAAGTGTACAGATGTAAAAAGTGATGTTTAAAACTCACAAAGTTATTTTATTTATTTGTAAGCCAAAAAATTGTTTATAACTTAAAAAATTCCTTATACTCTCCTAGTTGACCGATTTAAATTATTCAAAGTGTTTTTTGAAAACATGAACTTTTTGTATAGTATTTTATATACTGGATTGGAAAATTATTATGCAAAAACTGTTAAATCCATCCTAACGAAATTTAGCACTCGTTTCAGTCGTATTATAAAGTTGTTCTAGTCAGAATATATAGACTGTAGATATGTTTAAGGGGTCGAAAAACTCAGTTTTTGCACCTTCTTTCCCAATTATTGCTATATTTTAAACAAACATTAAATTTTTAATTTCTAGCTAGTCAAATATGTAAAATTGATGAAGCTTTTACTTTCGATATTTTTTTGTAGGGGCAATATCTCTCGAGCTGTAGGTGAAAATATGGGCGCAAAAAGCAAACATTTTATATTTTTTTTAGATTTCCTTAAATAAAAAATAAAGCAGAAGGTTTGCGATTGGCGCATATCGTGATCATTGTTACAAGGTATATCCTGAGGTGATTCCATAAAAAAAAATAGGCTCCTATAGAAAATTTCCAATTCAACAGATTCCCAACTAAACTCCAGGTCTAGGACTGGCTTGGAACAAAAGGCAAAATTGAAATATTAAAGCATTAAAACGTCACCTTTACTATAAGTCTACTCCGAATAATGGAGAGCCAGAGAAGCAAACCATCGGCCATCGTCCGCTGTCATGTAGTCTTCCACCATACTCCTGTTCGATATTGCTTCAAAAATCTGGTCGGTGCGGGATCGGAAAGGAATGAGGAATGAAAATTTTATATTTGAATAAACCAATTTTAAAAATTTAAGGTTTATTCAATAAAAAGAAAATTTTAAAAAGAAAAAAGGAATTTATTATCATAGTACCGTAATCTAAGTTTTAAGAAAACAACACCCGCAAAACAACTTCAAACGACAAGCGTTCTGCAGCAAGAATACGAATAGTCTGCAATGTCGGTGTATGATCGGAGACGACAACGGACACGAATGGGAGTAGGATTGGTCACGCGACGGACATGTATGGCCTGTAGCATTCACAAGGCAAAGTCAATTGCCCTGTCATATGGTCGTCTGGCTGTATGATCGTAGTCGTATCGGAAGGCTGCATGATATATGTGTCCAAGCCTTTGCTGTACCAAATCAAAACTTCTCAAACTTCAACAAATCTTAAAATTTACATGGTAACTTTACAGCAAGGTTAATCTATTATAAAAACTAACATGTAAATATTATGTTAATTATCATTATCTTATATAATATCTCACAATAGCTCGTTGTATTCCATTTTCTATATATTAGTATTGTAGATACTTGCCACTAGTCCCTGCTTCAACGGACATCTCTTAGTACCTTATACTCACATGTGACATGTTTGTTATATATTCTAAGAATTTAAATTCTAAGTTTAATATTCTTCACGACATATTTTCGGAGTACATATTTTGGAATGTTTCTATAGCATATTCATCGTTGTTATGTTTTAACTGAAACCTTTCTTAGTGTATTCTGAGAAATTCGCTTCCAAATGAAGAACTTTCACAATAAATGAATATATAGAAGTTCACTGATATTACTTTTAAAAAATAAATAATTGATTTTTAAGTAACTTGCTATATTTTTTCTAAAATATTTCAGAACACTCCTCGTATTTGCCATTTGAACTGGTCCAGTTTCGTAGACCGTTGAAAAAAAGCACAGTTGTGAGATGGAAAAAAGCCAAGAAGTTTACGTGCCAAAGGACATTCTTTCGTGACAAAAATACGCAGTATTTTTCGGCATTATTTCAACAATATCGTTTCATTAACGAACACGGTGGTCATTGCAACATATTTTTCTAATTTTAAATATTTTATTTAGATGCGCACTATTAATTTTTTGATGAAACTCTATGCTGTTCTTTCATAGAATTTAAGAGGCAGTCAAAGTTAGATAAATGTGTAATAACTTTGTAGTTATATTTACTACTACTGTCTTTTTGTTATTAATCCGCTAATTTTATATTTGGGTTAGTTTTATGGAGATATGAAGAATGTTTTACTCTTTATTGCGTGACACTATTGGTTTTAGATTTATTTGGATATTAATATCACTAAATTATTAGCATTGACATTTCAAAGCGCATATCATAGTCTGATAATAATATTATGTTACAATGGGATATATTATATTGATTCCAAGTCGTAAGTCGTCTCTAACATATCGACTTTCAAATACTCCCAAAGAAAATAGTCCAACAATCTTAAATCGCACGAACTTTAAGACCAATTTACTCGAGACGTAAAATTATACGGTCACCAAATATTTCTCTCAAATTAATTGTGACAAGCGCTGTGTGACAAATTGCGTGATCTTGTTGAAACCACGACTTCTCCATAAAAGAGTGATTCTATTCACGAATACAAAATTTATTGATCATGGCTTTATAGCAGTCACCAATTGCCAATGATTTCACAAACGAGGTAAGACTAAGGTATTTCATTCGAAATGTGCGTAATACTGCGATCGTGCTCGATTAGTGAGGTTACAGGGACTAGTGAGGTTAGATGAGCAGGCGAAGAACCAAACGCGAATTGTCGTGAGTCACGGTCATTCTCCATCGCTTATTTTCACGCCTGAACTTATTCATACCCGAGAAGGTTACTCACGCTCACGACAGGTAACGTCGAGATTCTTTGTGAATCCCGTTATTTAGATTACATTTTTTACATTTAATTAATTCAGATCCTTTGTCCCTTCCCATATGAACAGATCTTTTGTTCTGTTGTAATGTTGTAATTCATTGTCATTTCTGCTTTTTTGTTATTCCTCTTTTAGCTTTAGGAATATATCCTTCATTTGTCACGATAAGACGACGAAGTATTGACGAGAAACTTTTTACAGTGGAGACTACTAGAACACAAGCGTAATAGAGAGACTACAAAAACGTTTGCTAGGCGAGATTAAAGTAAAAGTGGGAAGAAACTGGCATCACACAGCACAGAATAGAAAAGAGTGAAGAACTCATGGGGAGACCTTTGTCCAAGAGTGGATGCAAACAGCCTGAAGAAGAAGAAGAAATCTTCACGACATTTTTCCTTCTAGTTTTTTAGTGTATGTTCTTAATTTGCATATAAGCCTGACGTTACGTCGTCCTGCTCTATAAACACATTTGTCTTCTGCTTATTGTCTATATTTGTCTATATTTATTTCATTTATAACTTTCGTTTGAAAATTAATAAAGTTTAAACATCTTAACTACGCTTGCGGCCATGCTATTATTGAGCTGGTTTGTTTTATATGCTGATCTTCTTCGATAATAGTCATATACTGTTGTCCTTACATATCGCACATATAAAAAATGAACCAATAAATTTCAATAAATTTAAAACAGAAATGTTTTGACCACAAGGAGCGATAAATTACCATATGTTTTGTATCATTTGTATTATTTACCCTATTATAAACGACAATTTTTGACGAAATTTCTTATCTTTTGGTAATTACGGTCTTTTAGGGAAAAATTCTAACGTAAATTTTAACTCCTTCAATTCGAATCCAATTTACTATCTTTAATGGGAATTAACCACAATTTTAGTTGAAAATACGTGTTATTTTAACGTTTCGATTTCTCCATCGGAAATTCTTGAGAACGATTTCCGAAGTGAAAATCGAAGCTTCAAAATAAAACGTATTTTCAACTAAAATTGTGGTTAATTTGCCATTAAAGAAAGTAAATAACAAAAACGCCACATTAAAATAGCTTGAGAACGATATTCAGAGTCCAAGTCGTGGATTGCTTTGACAATGTTATTGTAATAGACCACAGTTTGTTTTGAACTTTTTTCCCAAAATGTACCAAGGAACAAATTAGATATGTGTCAATAGAGGGATCAAGCAGGGAGACAAAATATCTCAAACAACTTTTTAATATGGCTTTAGAAGATATATTAAAAAGTTCAAACCAGGAAAAAAGGCATTAACACTTTGTGGACAACGGACAAAACACCTAAGATATGCGAATTGTTTGGTAGTAGTATCCAACAGAACCAATTACATCAATTGATTGAATAACTAGAAAATCAGCTTCAACTGTAAAACTTAACTTTTAAAAATTATAGTGAAACAAAGACGATGACAAATACACAGGAAAACATTACTATTAGAATCGAACACATAATAAGTAGAACCGATGTATTAGGAATATCCTTAAAACCAAAAAACATATTCACATACCTAAAAATCAAAAGTTTTTAACCAATATGTATACCATATACAAATATGAACTTGACAACTGTTTATGGAATAAAAGATTAAAAGGCTATAAATGCTAAATATAAAAATATAGGATAAAAAGACACATAAGTGGACAAAAGATAACTAAACTAAAAGATTCCCAAACACAAATAGCAATATTGGAATTTGCAAGACACCTTAAATATAAAGATGAAAGGTGAAATAATCTAATCGTATAGTAGAAATCCTTGAGAAAACAGAAGAGGACAAGGAAGACTACAAATGCCATGGGCACTCGATCTCAAAGTTTGGAAAGCCGGAGGGGATGAATATATCAAGAAACAGAGAAGAATGTAAGAAATTAAGCGGGGTTTTTGTCAAATTTGGGTGAATTAAGGTAATATACATAGATAGAAATATAATATTTTTATGACATGCACAATTCTTTTGGGTAAAAATTTTCTCTTTCCTTCATTTTTCTATTCTAAACTCTTTTCTGTTTGTTTATTATTAAAAAATTTAGGTAGTTATATTTTTATATTGCCTCCTAAATGTGATTATTTTAATAGTGGTTTTAAAACGGAAGTGAAGGATACGATTAGATGATTCTAAAACTAATTTCTTGTGGCTCTAAAATATGTAATTTTCGTTACAAACAATAATTGTGGCTTAATTAATATGTGGATAATATATTAGACATCCTGTACAACTGTGGTATACAAACAGTATAAATAACCAAAATGTTATAAAATAGATAGCCAAAATGTTTTTATACAATATAGGGTGCGGTAGATAAACGGCCAATTAGAAATATCTCGAGAACTAAAGATAACTGAATCATGAAAATTGGATGAAGGGGTTTTGAAGAGTGAACTATTTAATGAAAATATTTTCATCTATTTGCTACTTCCGGTTTTACCAGAAGTTGCTTATAACTTCGTTTTTTTTTAATGGGACTCCCTCTATATTTTTTAATTTTAGAAACATTCACGTTATTCTGAACGTTTTTTGTTAAAACTTCCCTATACCTATTGTAAACCGTTTTCGAATTATAATGGTTTTTATATGAAAATTACATATATTACATTAGATAAATATTTTAAAGTTTAAATTCTTTAGGAACTTATTAACCAGATTTATGCTTTACAGTGTAAGTTGCCTTTTTCATTATACAGAGTGCTGTCAAAATGTGGCATAAAACAGGTGTGGGATATTAACAAACAAATGTACTATTACAAATTAATAGTACTTAATTAACAGAACTATTCCTTCGATAACTCTGGCGAGAAAAAATGGACTTTTCCTCATTGGCGCAAATAATTATTAAAATTTAAATGGTTGCAATAAACAATCAAAAACAATTTATAGGTTTAGGTAAAACTAGGTAAAACTTACCGCTGGGTCTAATTACCAGGGTTTGCACTACAAAACAACGAACGAAATCAATTCAATATATGCGTGCATGGGTTCACGTGCCGGGTTGCGTCTTTTCTTTTCAACGACTGGTGCTCTTCTCTCAAGGGACGCATTCCACGAGCCCGATGGCGGTACTTATAGGGATCGTAGGAATACAGGGAGGACAAATGTATTGATTAATTTATACAACCATATTTAAATTTAAACATTCTCCCCCCTTTAAAGGCCATAAGGTCTTTAAAAAACAAAACGAATTCCAAATACTATAATTACTTAAACAACTAAAACGATAATTAATACAAACAATTCCTATACAAATCTTACACAAATATTCAAAACTTAAACTACAATAAAAAAATTAAAATTAAAATGGTGGTTTCGTCGCGGTTATATTGACAAAAGTCGAACAAAACAAAATTAATAAAAACGTTGTAAAGCGGCCAAAAAAGCTTCCGCGGTCAAATCACTAGCTAATTCAAGATTTAAAGCCTTTGTAGCGCAATATACAAATAGACACAAATAGGGCTTTTGAGTTCTAACTCCCCTGTAACGAGACATGGTTATCGAAAACGGTCCACCATAATCTAACCCACAAATCGAAAAGGGTTTAATGGCACCGAGACGAAATTTAGGCAAATTACCCATAGGGGGTTGTAAGTTTTTAGGAGATTGTTTCCAACATCTAATACATTTGGACAATACTGAATTAACAGCTTGTTTAGAAGACATTATCCAAAACCTTTGACTAACCAAAAACTGAGTACTCTTAAATCCAGCATGTAAATACTTCTCATGATAATGACGAACTAGAAGAGTAGTAAGGCGAGATTTTTTTGGTAACAAAAACGGGTGTTTTGCTTCATACGATAACGAAGACTGAGATAGACGACCACCTACTCTTAAACACTGAGTACTATCATCTAAAAATACTCCCAACTTACGAAATGGTTTTGGAAAAGAATTTGATTGAAGATGTTCTTCAAAATACTTTTCTTGTGTAAATCTGACAAGAATAATCAACGAGTCTTCTAATTCTACGAAAGTCAAGGGTCCTGACCGTTTCGACCTTTTATAACGAGAGTTGTGCGCGAATCGCAACATAAAAGCCAAAATTCTTTGGATCGAGGTAAAAGACGATTTATTTTTCAGCAAACAAGACAGAAAATGTTCCTCACGAGTGGAAACAAACACTAAAGCTTTCTTTATCTCTTCCAAAGAGGATTTTTCCTGCAATGAGGGAGGAACCTCTGGAAAAATTAATGGAATATTATACAAAAACGAAGGACCTGTTAACCAGTCTAATTTTGATAGAAAAGCGGCCGGTAGCATGCCTCGCGAAGGCGCATCAGCTGCATTATTTCGAGATTCGATATAATGCCAAGAATAATTTTGACTATGGGACTGGATATACGAAATGCGATTTGCGACGAAAGTTTTGAATCTCGAGTGGGAGCTTTTAATCCAGTGCAATACGATTTGAGAATCTAACCAAGCATACACATTTTGAAATATTATATGCTTCCACGACTCTAACACAAACGACATAAGTTTTACCAAATGAACAGCAGCTAACAATTCTAATCGAGGTATAGTAATCTGTTTTATAGGAGCTACTTTCGATTTGGCACACAGTAAATTAACTTGAACTAGGTTACGAGTATCAATACTACGAATATAAACGACACAAGCATATCCCTTTTCACTAGCATCGGCAAATCCATGAAGCTCTAAGATGGGACATGAGGAAATATTCAAAAAACGAGGAATTTTGAACTGTGAAATAAGAGATAGTTCGCTCTTATATTGTTCCCATACCCGAATTATTTCCGAAGGAGGACGATCATCCCATTTAAGACCGGTAACCCAAAGTTGTTGGATTAAATGTTTAATAAAAAAGGTAATAGGTGTTAAGTAACCACAAGGATCATAAATTCGAGCTAATTCGGACAAAAACGATCTTTTAGTACGAGGGACGTCTTGCAATTTGACTGAAAATTGAAAGACGTCGGACTGTGCAATCCACTTCAAACCAAGGATTTTTAATGAAGGACCATTTGCTTCTGGATCAAAATTAATGGAGTGAGGATTAATATGGGATTCAGGAAATTGCGACAACAATTTGGATTCATTCGAACACCATTTCCGTAATTCAAAGCCTCCTAACTTTAACAAAGCGACTAATTCGTCAACTAAAGTTTGTGCTTCTTCGAGAGTCGAAGCACCAAAAACAAAATCATCAATATACGAAGCGTGACGAATAAGCGAGACGGCGTTAGGAAAACGAGAGCCTTCGTCTAATGCTAATTGTTGGAGAGTTCTTAAAGCGAGATACGGCGAAGATACTATTCCAAAAGTAACAGTTAATAAACGATATTCCTGAATTTCCTCAGGGCTAGAAAATCTCCATAACACGCGTTGATAATCCGTGTGTTCAGGAGCGACTAGAATATTACGATACATCTGACGAATGTCCGCACACAGCGCAAAACGATTAAGTCTAAAATTCAACAACAGCGAGACTATGTTCTGTTGCAGCTTAGGACCGACCAGTAAATAGTCGTTTAAAGATTTACCGCGACTGGGACTTTTCTGAGACGCATTATATACAACTCGAATTTTACTTGAAACACTATCTGGTTTCACAACGCAATGATGTGGAATATAATACTTTCCCCTTTTCTTTTCGGCATTAGAGACTAACTGCATATGACCTAAATCAAGATACTCCTGCATATGAAAAGAATATTCTTTTTTCAAACTTGGTTGACGAGATAAGCGTCGTTCTAATGATAGCAATCTATTTAAAGCAATATCATAGCTATCTTGCAAACAAGGCGGCGATTCACGAAAAGGCAAAGATACAACATATTTACCCGAGACGTCCCGATTATGCGTTTCCAGATAAATGTTCTCACACAGAACGTCTTCTGGTTCTGAAACTGGCTTTTCCGGTACGTTTTCCAGTTCCCAAAATTTCGTTAACGAAGAATTTAGTGGGTCTTCAATATTTAAAAGACAAACAAGCGAAGTCGACGAAAGGTTAGGTGTGCTAGTAGGTCCTAACAAAATATAACCAAAAACGGTATTTAGGGCATCTGGTTGTCCCGCTTTACCTTCAATTTTACCTTCTAACAACACCTTCGAAAATATGCTACAACCAATTAACAAATCTATAGATTGACTACAGTTAAATTCGGGATCGGCTAACTTCAAATTTTTAATATAATTCCACGTCGATATGTCAATTTTGGTGCTCGGCAAATCCGAGCAAACCCGATCTGTAATAATAGCCTCCAAGTGAAACACCGGTGACTCCTGATGACGAGGTTGGATAGAAAAACTTATTTGACCTTGATTCAGTTTCGTTTGCATCGAATTGAGTCCGTTAACTTCAAATGAACAAGGAGTTTTAGGCCAGCCTAATCTACTGGCAGCTTTGCGACTAATGAACGAACTCATTGAACCTGAATCTAGAAGACATCTCAAGGGCTGTTTACACCCCTTACTATCAATCGCGTGAACTAAAACAGTACCGAGCAAGATTTCCTTTTTTGTTTTGTTTTTCTTCCCTACAAAACTAGCAGCACAATGTGATATTTCAGGCGAATTTTGTTCGACTCCCGATGCCCCTGAATTATTAGTATTTTCTGTGGACGACTGACTATTGGAACGATTTCTATCAAAGTGCAACAAACTATTATGAAGGTAACTATTACATTTACTACATTTAAAGGCCTTTGGACACGACTTGACAGAATGATTAGCCTGATTAAGACACCTAAAACACGAGGAAGATTCTTTACAAAATTGGTATCTTTCTTTTGGAGATTTTTTCAAAAACAACGAGCAATGGTTAAGAAAATGACTTTGTTTACATAAAGCACAACATATTGACGACGAATTTGTAACAAAGGATGAACTACTATTATGCCTTGACTCATTGGAATGTTTATAATTACACTTTGGCTCCGTATAAGTTGGAGCCCTCGACGATTTCTTAGATTCACTTAAGCTACTATTCAAATTATCGTAAGCAATGTACTGAGTTTCAATAAACTCTACCAATTTTTGAAATGACGGGATTTTATTCGATTTATTTTCTAACTCAAATAACTTTACTGAATCCGCGTCTAATTTCGACAAAAGTAAATTAAACATAATAAAATCCCAATGTTCTGTCGGAAGACCTAATGTTTTCAATGCGGCTAAATTTTCTAAAAACGTATCTACTAATTTAGCCAGATTTTTCGAATTAACTACCGATATTTTCTGTACGCCCAAGATCGCATCCCAATGCGCGGTCGCACAACGACGAACATTTGTGTAGCGTTTAACAATTAGATCGTAAGCAATTTGATAATTATCGCTATTTATTGACAAATTACGAATCAAACTAAGTGGAGCCCCTTCTAAACATCCTTTCAAATACTTAAACTTTTCTACGTCTGCTAGGCCTGCGTTATTATGTACAACCGAATTATATAAGTCTAAAAACGAACTAAACTCCTTAAAATCACCCTTAAATTTAGGCAGCTCTATTTTAGGCAAGCGAATATTTGATTGTGGAACTACTACTGATCTAAACGGTTCTGGAGTTTCAAATTGTGGCTCAAATAATTCCGCACTAAATAGTTTTATTTTATAAAATTGTTCCAAAAATAATTCCCGAACATTTTCTTCAACCCTCGTATCCGCGTCTGGTACAGAAAGAATATTACTAATAATATTAGTGTGATGTTTTAAGAACTCTTCGCGAATCGAATCTAAATCCTCTAGTCTAATTTTAAATAAAGAGCGAATAGAAACGTCTGAAAGGGACTTAAAACCTAAATCGAAAATTAACTGAATATCATTTAACGCAGTTTTTCTTAAAAATTTGAGCTTCCTATTCTTTTCTTCAAGTTTTTCCATTTTAAATTTTTAACAAGTTCCAATAATATTATACAAACGAAAGTGTACAAAAATGTGGTCTAAAACCCCGAAATTGCCGATTTGTAATTCGATACTTTATTAAAACGACGATAATTCCCTTCTAAAAAGTCCCATATGGTCGACTTTACAAAAAGGTCATAAATTATTCTCGAGCCACGACAAGAGACGCAAACTTAAGATAAGAACCCTCAAAACGATAAAAAATACGACGAGACGAAACCAACCATTCAAATTTAAATATAACAAAAAATATTTTTTCAATAAATGAGTTCAAATCCGGCTAGATAGGCCAATGTGGGATATTAACAAACAAATGTACTATTACAAATTAATAGTACTTAATTAACAGAACTATTCCTTCGATAACTCTGGCGAGAAAAAATGGACTTTTCCTCATTGGCGCAAATAATTATTAAAATTTAAATGGTTGCAATAAACAATCAAAAACAATTTATAGGTTTAGGTAAAACTAGGTAAAACTTACCGCTGGGTCTAATTACCAGGGTTTGCACTACAAAACAACGAACGAAATCAATTCAATATATGCGTGCATGGGTTCACGTGCCGGGTTGCGTCTTTTCTTTTCAACGACTGGTGCTCTTCTCTCAAGGGACGCATTCCACGAGCCCGATGGCGGTACTTATAGGGATCGTAGGAATACAGGGAGGACAAATGTATTGATTAATTTATACAACCATATTTAAATTTAAACAACAGGCAACCGGAAACAAGCCTTTTCTTGTTCAATATTTTTCAACCCCTTAATTCGAGGATAAAAACTCGATATCTTTTGATCAGAGTGCCCTATCGGCAAAAATCAGAAAGCGTTTTTAAGGTAAAGAGTGCAGCTTTCGTATGCAATTTTTGTATTTTGCCGCAATTAAAGCCAGTTTCTATAAGTGTTAAATACATAAACGCCCTGGTCTAATATGGATTTTAGGTAAACTGGATTTGAGGTGACTGACGTGAACAAAATTATTCGTATTTCAGTATTCCAAGAACAACCCGATTTTCCAGTCATTACTATCATAAATCATGGTCGATCAAATCTAAAAAAGGGAATTAAACAAACAGTAACACTCATGGAAACAAAAATGGTTTAAGTTTCAAAAATCTAATTATTTCAATCTCCGAAACGAATTTGTTTGGTATGCATAGACAAATTACTCACTAACGTTACCCACTAACATTTAATCTGTATAATGACTTCGTCTGATCTATGATATCTACATCATTTTACACTATGATCTGTTTTGTCAAACATGACATTCAATTTTTGATATTCATGTCTTATCTGCATTTAAATATTATATGCCAATTTTGACAGTATTTATTATTTTCGACAAAGTCTTTCTTTATAAAATTACACGTGAACCTTATTTGGGGCAGACCAAGCATTTGTATATTGCAAAAGCATTGAATACTTAAAAACAGGTAACCCTTAGGAATACCAAAAAATTCAAAATTGAACGTTCGGAATGTCATATCGAAATTTTGCAATCTAATAAACTAACAATATGGAATTAGTCGATAATAATGAAGCTTCAGATTCAAAAGTATCGATTTTTAGTTCTCCTACATCTTCCGACTGTGGAGATGGAGACTTTGAAACAGATGTCACAAGCGGTAAGTTATACATGGCGTTTATTCTTTTTTATTTACTGTTATATTAAAATAATGATCTTTTCTGACTAGCTCAATTATACCTTAATACTTCCTTTCATGCCTTGGCCATTTTTTCTATTTGAATTTGGAGTTTTTTTATTCCACTTAATCGTTTAATTTTTTCTTTGCTTTTGCTTACGCCATTATTAGAGATCTTATATTTCTTTGAAATAAGGTTGATTAGACTTTATTTTATTAATAATAAATTAATAGAATGTATATATTAGCAAAGTATTAATATATGTATAGCATATTTTGACTGCAGGTGTCATTACAGGGTGATAACAAAATTACTATTAGGTTGATTAAGCTGTAGTTTATTTAACATTTAAGTTTCTACTATTTTGCTGATGCCTGTACGTAAACCATATCATAAATTCTCATTGTTTTATTCGTTTATTTTTCTTTTCATTTTTTTGAGTCTTTTATTTTTACCAGGTACATACTTAAATTCTGTGGCTTATCCAATGTTGTAATTAAGTAACACTGATGAGCTGTTGTAATCATAGTTTTTGATTTCTGAACATTGATTGTTGTGATTAGTGAAGTATTACTTTTTATTCTCCAAATATTCGTACTATTACAGCTTTACTTCCAAAGTAAACTTTTTCTACTATTCATTCTGATTTTCCAATTTTCGGAAACCTACCGGTTGTCTAATAACATTAAATAAATATTTAAACCGTAGTACTGTTCGTTGCAAGATATTTTGGATATAATCTTCCAGGTATAGTTGTATACAGGGTCGGCCTTATATACTGATACATTTTATCAAAATTACGGCAATCCCACAAAGTAAAAGAAGAATATATATATAAGTAATACTTTTATATTAAAATATATATTAACCTAGTGAACAAATACAAAAAAAATTTTTAAACTTAACTATTGTCTACATTTAAATCGGTATCACTATCATCGCTATCGTTTAAATCTATAACTACTCTATTTATAATGTTTTGGAACTGTAAGTGTTTTTCTTTTAGTTTTTTGACATGCTCTATACATTTTTTCCAATTATTTGCTGTAATATTATTACATTCGGTCTTAATTAAATCTATAACAGTCGAAAATGATTTAGGAGAATTATTATTATTCCTTATATTACTTTTTAATTGAGACCACAACAATTCTATTAGATTCAGTACACAGTAGTAAGGAGGTAATCTTACTAATACTTTATGGCTTTAATTCTCAGCTAGCATGTCGATAACATAATTTTTTTCACATTTAACTAATTTTAATAGCTCTACAAGTTGTTTTTTTGTGTAAGAATCCATAAAATATATTTCATGTTTTGATAAAAATTCTTGAATTTCAGCTTTGTTTGAATTAGTGTTTGGAATTTTACTCTTTAGTCTACAATGATACGGAGTTTTATCCAAAATAATAACGCTATTTCTTTTTAATTTAGGTAGTAATTGCTGCTCAAACCACTTTTCAAACAAAGTACTGTCCATATTTTGATGATGATAGCGACAATCACTTACACTTACACTCTTAGCAGAGAGTAATAAAGCATCTTCTATCCATCCCGATTATCCCCCACTATGTAAAATACATATTATCTTCTCTCTAGAGGGAGGAACATTGGTGACGCAATTTTTACTACCATCGGTCCAACATTTTTAACTATATCGTGGGTGTCGAACCAAGTTTCATCCAAATAATAAAAGTTCTTCCCTTCACTCCTAAAGACAACAGAAAATTAAATATTCTCGTCGGATTTCGCGGAAATTTATGTGGGGCGAGAATTTGCCCCACGTGATATCTAGTGTTTTTACGTTCTACAAATCTGAAAATGGTTACTAATGACTGTACTAATTACTTGCCATGATGTGCAGTTGCATTCTTTACATATTAGCAGTTGATTGTAATGTGTTTCCTTTCTTTGAAATTCCATTCTTGCTATTACACAGTGGGAACTTTTATAATTCCCCTATTAGCATATGTTTGTCTAGACTCTTCGAAGCATCACTTTCTAGTTGGGATTATCTCTCTAAGAATTTGTAAAGTGCAATTAGCCCTACGTACGTCTGATATCTGATAACTGCTAAAATTACCTGTTTATTTGGGGAGTTTCTGAATGTGACTGTATTCTGTCTTTGATTTTTAATTTGTTGAATTGGTACTAAACAAAGTATACAGAGTACTAAACAAAGTAACAATAAAGAGTTAAAAAAGATGGAAGATTAATGAGATACATAGAATCCTTGCGCTTAAAAGTGAACCAAACTACTGGGGCGAGAAGTCGCCCCACCTGGTACTGGTCGTTTTAAAATTCACCGGGAAGGTTAACTAAAGAGTATTTTTAACGAGTACTTACCGTTGTAAACGTTAAGCACGATTTGCTTTGCATCGTGTGTAGGATAAATATAACCAGAACGTTTTTCAGGTTCAGACTCGTCTTCACTTCCTGAAAAAGTGGCAGGAATGTACAGGACATCGTCACTAATCATTTCTATATCACTCATATTTATAGTTATTACACTGACTTCTGTTCTAAATTAACGACAAAATAAAAATGAAGTTCTCTTCTAACTTTCTTCTCATAGAAGCCCATTTAGTGATAATTTGATATTAATTAAAAATTATCTTTTTACCTGAATAAAATTCCAAGAAATTTTCTAATCTTTTATAATCACTGGCTTTACGTACCTAGAAATTTGTAATTATGAATTTCAAGTACAAATGCAATTAACTGATTAAATTTAAATTGCTAAAATGCTATCGGTCCAGTCTCTTAATCTGGGGAATTCCATCCGAATTATCTTGCAACGGATAGTAATCAGAAATAAAAGTGTATTCATTACTGGTCTTCAGATGCTGAATAACTGAAAAGTAATTCAGCACATCCATCTACGACGTAGGCCAAATACGATGTAGAAAATGATTTGAAGCATATTGTTCCTTTGCAAGAAGGTAAGGAGAAATTTTTATATTACGTAAAAAAAGAGGAATTAGTTTATATTCTGTATCAAGCACATTTAAGAAGTATTGGACATGAAGGAATGTTAGATTTTTTAAATGATAAATACAAAAATATAACAGAAGACATACAGTAATAACACAGTAACAGTAGTAATACTTTTTTTTAATTTTGCATACCCTGTTAGCAAAAACTTAGTTCAAAAAGAAAAGGCATGATATTTTCTTAAATGAATAGTCGGTGTCAAGTTGATTTGATCGTCATGCAATCCGAAACTGGATCTTGATAAACATCTTTGTTTATCAGGATCACACAAAATCCGTGCAATTATGATCTTTAACTTCAAAGAAGGCAGATGAAGTAGCTACACATTTGGTCGAAATTTCCTGCATTTTTTGAGCACCTTCAATACTCCAATCGGATAATGGCCGTGAGTTCGTTAACACAGTAATAAAAGAACTGAAAAATATGTAACCGGATTTAGAAATTGTTCATGGAGAGCCTCGCCATAGTCAGTCGCAAGGAAGCGTCAAAAGGACTAATCGTGACATTCAGGATAAGCTAATAACATATATGCAAACAAATAATACTAAATGTATTATTGGTCTGAAGGCCCTAAATGTATTAAATTAATTAAAAACAGGCCTTTCATGTAGGAATAAAACAGTCTCTCTACGAAGCAATGTTTGAGTCGAAAATAAAAGTTGGTCTATCGGATTCTATCTTTCCAAAGGACTGTATTAATGAAATAGATACGGAAGAAGATCTTCAACATTTATTAGATGAAGTAAATAGTGCAGAAGATGGCAATAATAATAGCAAAGTTGTTGGAATAAGTTCATCAGACTCTTATAACACTGATAAGAGAAATACTTACGGGTATATTGCAAAGCTATGGGTAGTAAAAATAATAATTGTTATTTATTATTTGATTTTTTAATAATTTCAAGTATAACTTTTATAATCAGTTTGAACATACCAAATGAAAACGACAAATTTAGCTCTTCTGTAAACGTTATTCCTCCAGTTATCACAGAAGTCGGTGAAACATATGAAGTACCAAACGAAACCAATAATTCCACGTCATCTGTACATATTATTCCCCCATTTACGACAGAAATCGATGAAACATATGAAGTACCAAGAGAAAACAACAATTGCTGGTTTTCTGTAAATCTTCTTACTCCATTTATCGCAGAAGTTTAAGGAACATTTGAAGATTCAAATGTATTTAATGAAACCTTAAATGAGAATTTTATGCCAAATAACATCATAATTTTTTTGTGGTGTATGTGAGTCTGAATGTTTGAACGGTTGCGTATGTATCTAATGCAACATGTTTGTTCATACAGACTGTTGTGCTGAAATTAACCAAAAAATAAAAATAATCGAAAATAGATTTCAAGCAAAATATGTTTTGCTGCAGCAAGTAGAAAAATGAAATTAAATTCCAACAAGTTATTACCGATTGCAAAAATTGGCGATACCGTTAGATTACCTGTCCCTGGATGTTGATAAAGGACAAGCTGATGTAATAAATATATTGAAAAATTGATCCAATAAACATGAGGGTACATGAGAATATGGAAATATGAGAATACAAAGTACTGAAGTAAAAACCAAATGATGGCAAACAAGTAATGTACTAAATGCTATATAGTATAATAAAGTACTGCTACAGATAGTTTAAGTCAGTTTATTTGTGTTTGATTTTAATATTGCCGGTAAAAATTCAACCACTCGCCTGTTTGTACATAATTTATTCTGCTCTAAATCTATTGATGCTTTATAATTATTATTATATTTAGAACGTTGAAGTAATTCCTAAATCATAACAAAAAGATTTATTAAAGAGAAGGAATTCGGCACGAAACACTGTTTTTGTCCTAATATTGGAACGTCTTCGACATCTTGTGAAATATAATTTTATTTGCAGTATTTGCGTTCTAATTAAATAGTTGGATCGTAAATGTTTACTGAACGTTGAAATGTAATTTGTGTGCCAAGTAGAAAGCAATATCTTCGCCATACGTTTAATGAAATATTTTCCTGTACCAATTATTTTAGAACTGTCACAACATTTATCTATGTGTTTGTTCTCTATTATTTAAAATAATGGTATAATTAATTTCTGTTTATCTGCATGAGAATATAAATATATACAATGAAAACGCAAACACGAAAAACAGATATTCTATTTGTTAATAATTAACAATAGGTATTAACAATTATTTTAAATAATTCCTCAAGATTAACAAATTTGCCAATTTTAATTTTTCAAAATGGAGTTGAAAGCTTTTTTTTTCATTTTACTCACTGGAAAATTTTCTTACCAATTGCACACGTATATTTTTATAGAAAATAGGATTGCGGATAATTTTACCTCAGGAAATCCCATAGTATACATTTAATAACACCCGTGGACAAAGATCTATGATAGATTATGTTATAACCAACAGAGATATACATCCATTAATAATCCAAAATAATCGACGTAAGTTGCCTCAACTCAGCAGATGTAGGTAGTGACCATAGCCTAGTATTATGTAAAACAATAATCATCATGAAATACTTCCCACCCAAGAGAGCGGCGCCAACACAAACAAAAATCAAAGTCGAAGGACTAAATACGGAATCCACGGAATACTTATACAGGAAGAGAATATCAAAGAAGATCGCTGGGAATGAAAAAGCTGGGAAAAAGTCAAAAATAACATAATTAACGCAGCAACAGAATCACTTGGAGAGAGGAAAGTAGCCAACACTAACATATCAAAAAAGAAAACACCATGGTTTAGAGAGGAAGTGGAAGCCTTTTTACAATACAGAACACAACAAACAGGTATACAACTGTCGCTGGCCTGAACCCTCAGGAATGAGGGAAGGTGGTCCAGTCGCACTATCCATAGCTGAAATGGACCGGAGCAGGTAAGGGTCATGGTCCGTGGACATATAGGCCGTATATGCCCACAAAGCTAGAGGGAAATACCTTTTTAAAACACATGTAACAAAATATCAACACAAAGCAAGTTATTGACCTAAGTCGATGAGACCTAAAATGTAGAAAAATATTGAAGTTATTTTTTATACCAAAATATTTCAAAGTCCAAAAGGTAAATAAATTGTTAAAAAAATATTCTTATTTTTATAACAAAAATATTTCAAAGTCAATAAAGAAAAATAAAATACTGAAAATATTTCAAAGTCCTAAAAGAGAAATAAAATATTAGTAAAATTCTTGTTATTTTCGGTCTGAAAATATTTCTGACCTGATTTTCTTCAAAAATCCTGAAAGAAATAACCAAATAATTCAAATTATCCTAAGTAATTAAATCAGAAATAAATATCTTACCAAAATTTCTTCTAAGTCGAAAATACGATTTAATTCGAAATAAAATATTTCACGAGAAATATCCTAAGTCGAAAAAGCTGAAATAAATACAATTTAAATATAAATTAGACTAAGTCTCGCTAGAAAACTTAAAAAAATCCTGAAATAAAAGGATAGCGGCCAAGTGCAATAAAAAGCAGAGTTTCTGGGAACTAAATCAACCAGAAGGTCTCTAATGCCAAGAAGGCTGGTTCTGCGGAGCCCTGTCCTGACCAGAACGAATTTTTGGCGACGACTCATTGCGTGGTGCACCTATACTTATATGAAATTAAGTAGGTCAAGTCTCCAAGGCGCTCTGCAATTGGAGCTTGCACGAAAGCCAATGCTCAATTTCGGGCAATACCATTGGCTGCAATTTGACCAATCGTAAAGCCGGAATTGAGCTATTGGCGACACAACCACTATAAACGAATCAGAAATGAAACGAATACTTTATTTAGACAAATAAAAAGTAACACTGGAGTTTCTCAAAACATATGGAACACGACTTCTACGGAACACAAAAAGAAATATGGAGAATGATCAGAGGACAAAGAAAAGAGATGAACGAACTAATAAAAACGAAACACATTCAGAAGGAAACTTGGGTAGACTACTTTCGATCCCTATTTGCTAAAGGTGACGATAATGAACTACCAACACCAGAGGTGACAAACGAAGAAATAAATATTGAGGAGGAACAGGTAAAGCAAGCATTAAGGAAATTAAAAAATAGAAAATTACCAGGAGAGGACAGAATACCGAACGAACTCCTAAAGTACGGAGCACCAGATCTGACCAAACAACTATTAAAACTAATCCAAAAAATAATAAAACGAAACAGAATTCCTTAAGAATAGAGATCAAGCATCCTAATACCTCTCTTCTAAAAGGGAGACAAATCGGACCCGGAAAATTACAGAGGAATTAATTTATTAAACACAACACTAAAATTAACAACCAAAGTGATAACAAATAAACTGAATAAAATTATAACACTGGCAGAAGAACAACTATATTTATAATGAGGCAAGTCCAAGAGAAATCATTAGAATACAACAAACCGACATATCTATGTTTCGACATATCGTGGACCTTACGAAGGCATTTGACCGGGTCAAATTAAAAGACTTTATCCACTTACTGTACGCAAGAGAGATACTTCTAGGAATAATAAAAAAGATCGAAAATATCTACCAAAACAACACAATAAAAGTAAAAGTAGTAAAAGTAGAAGAAGAACCAACCGATCCTATTGAAGCTGGCAATGGGATAAAACATGGAGATTACTTGAGTCCTCTATTGTTCAAGCTGATTATGGATGAAATATTAAAAAAAGTAAGAACTAAAAAAGGATACCAAATGGGTCAAAAATAACTTAAAATAATCTGCTATGCAGACGACGCAATACTACTCTCTTAAAGTAAAGATGATTTACAACGTATGCTGCATCAATTTAATATAACCGCCAGAATATTTACTATGTTAATTTTCCCAAAAATGACAAAATGCATGGTTACAACATCAAATTTACTAAGATGTAAATTGGAGCTGGAAGGTCAGATAATAGAACAAGTGATGGAGTTTAAATATCTAGACATCACATTATCTAGCTACGGAAAGTCGAAACTGAAGTGGAAGATCAAGCGAATAGAGCAATCAGAGCCGCAGGCTGCCTAAATGAAACAATATGGAGAAATAAAAATATCGGGAAAGAAACGAAAGGCAGAATTTACAAAACAGTCATCAAACCAATAATGACATACGCGGCAGAAACAAGACCTTACGCAGAGAGGACAAAAAGGATGATAGAAACAGCAGAGATGAAAACACTTAGAAAAATTGATGGTAAGACACTATGGGGCAGAACTATAAGTACAGATATACGACGTAGATGTAAGGTGGAGAATATCAAGAACTCGGTAAGAAATAGAAAAGTAGAATGGAACGATCATATAAGCTGAATGACAACAAATAGAGTAGTAAAGACGGCAAGAGACGGTTCCCCAATAGGAAGACGATCAGTAGGAAGACCACGAAAATGATGGAACGCCAACTTACTGGAGGCACATTGAAAAACAGACAGAGTTATGTCTATATAAAAAGAAGAAGAAGAAGAGCAATCCCAAAGGATTATTACCTGAAACAGCTATCATAAAAATACCTAATGGGATTTTGATCTTACTTATTGTATTGCATCAGTATGATATCCGTTTATACGGTGATACAAATAAACTTTATAAACGCACAAACAAAATACAAACTCAAAAAACTTAGCATTTGCTTCAAAAGTTAGAATGGCTATAATGATTGCCAACTTCAGTAGTTTACTCTACTTTACAGTAGAAACTGTAGTAGTAGAGTAGTACTGTAAGTTATTTACACTAAATCCTTTTGATATAATTCATGTAGACTGCACAGTTTACGCGGAAATGTTTGTTTGTCTAGCAGTTTTACCTTTCTTACCTAGTTTAAACACAGTTTCATGTTAATTTAAAAGGGTAAGAAAAGATTAAAATTTTTGAAACATTTTTATTCTATATTTACCTGCAAAGCTTTTGTTACAACCAGATTAGTTATTACTTAGAATTTAATGTGGTTCTAATTAGTGGGCTCTGAGAAATTAACATAAGCGTAAATATTTATTGAATCCCTCATAGTCTGTACTTGTTTTTTTTTTTCATTTTCGCGAAGATGGCGAGACGTGTTTTGGATATAAATCAAGTAATATTTAATTTATACGCTTATTTTACTGCTGAAAAAGCTAATTGATGCCCTTTGCGATCAGTTCAATCAGTACATAAACGTGTGTGTGATGCATTGTGTATTAGTGAGACAAAACTTCAACAACTTCAACTTTTTTTTAACAAAGAAACAAAATTTGTTTAATTTACTAATGTTTTTATTTTGAGAACGATTTCCGAAGTGGAAATTGAAACGTCAATAAACGTACTTTAACATGAATATTAACATGAATATTACAATTATTAACATGAATTTGAGGCGACAATTTTATTGCCCTGGTTGATTTTGTTTTAAATTTCTTAAAAAGATTTAATCTTGAAATTTGTATTGTGAACTGTCAAAGTGTATGGATTTGATTTGACATTGCTCATTGCGTATGTGCCCCCCTTCGTTACAGAACGTCATATCGCGATAACATTTGTTAAAATCTGTATCATAATGAAGCCCTTTATGATACACATATTGAAATTGTAATTGATATATTAAAGTATGTGAAAAAGTATATTCTCACATCTGTGAGAACAAAGTGTTTCTAAACTAGGTTTACAAGCTCTTTGTCATTTAATGAAATTATCGGTATACAAAACAAAGTTTTGAACTGATGAATGATTTTTGTTTCAGATACGATGGGTCTTCGCTCTCCCAGTGGACCAATGCGCGGCAGGTCCGTCAAGGAGTTCGAAGAACAACTTAACAACCTTAAAAAGGAAAACTTTCATCTTAAGCTTAGGATATATTTTTTAGAAGAAAAAATGGGATCAAATTTTACATTAGATAAGGACAATGTTGTTAAGAAATATATAGAATTACAAGTAAGTATAACGTTAGCATTCTCTAGAGTCAAGAACTTCTCTTTTTACGTAAGTTAATCTGCCCTTGTGGAAGCCTAATACCTTAGTATTATATACTTCTTATAGATTCATGATTATCTGGCATTTTTTTGCTAAGGGCTGCACTTTAGCGGCTGGACGCAGGTTTTGACCCATTGTCCTTGCCCTATCAGTTTCCTCTAATATCACCCTCTAGTACCAACGGTTCCAAGTAGAATTTCCGCCTCCATGTAAAGAGTACGACCTCGTGACTTCGTTGGACTGAATCTCAATGAGAAGTTCCGACTTCACTTTTCCAAAACTCGGAAGTGTGCTTCGTGCAAAGTTATGCAATCTATTTAGATTCGCTTCCCTAAAAAACATAGTAAGATCGTCCGCATATGCCTCCCTCTATTTCCCGAAGAGAGAATTCACTATATTCCAAAGGAAAGGAATTCCCCTTGGGGACATGCTTTTCCAATAGGCCTAGTTGATTTCGTACCCTCGCACTCTACGGTAACTCGCCTGTGCATCACCATAAACTCGATCCACCGGACGACTGGCTTAGGGGCACCGCCATTATTTGGCGACAACTCAGCGAAAGTCAAATAAGCAGGGGCTGCCTTAGATTTAATAAAATCAAGAGAACTGTTATATCGGAAATCTGCCACTGATACTCTAAATTACAAATATACCACTGTAACTGAAAATGGTTCTCTTAGAAAGTTAAACAATCTAGTTAAAAATAAAAATAATATCATATAAAATATATCATCCAAGAGGAGCAAAGCAGATTTCGGGCTAATAGATTCACCATGACAGTTCAAAGATGCATGGATATGAATGTGGACGTGCATGTTTGTTACATTGATTTCGAAAAAGCATTTGACAAAGTAGGAGATGAAAAATTAGTCTAAATTATAAAGACAAAAAAACATAGTCAAAAGGCATTTAAGAATACTAACAAACCTTTACTGGAATCAAAGAGCAATAATTGGAATAACCTAGTTATAACGAACCCAGTACAAGTTGAAATCAAGAGAGGAGTTAGACATGGATGTATTATGTCTCCATTACTATTCATTGTATATCTTCTTCTTCTTCAAGTGCCATCTCCGCGGCGGAGGTCGGCAATCATCATAGCTATTCGGACTTTTGAGACGGCTGCTCTGAAAAGTTCATTTGATGTACATCCGTACCACTCTCTCAGGTTGCGCAGCCATGACATTCTACGCCTCCCTATTCTTCTCTTTCCTTGGATCTTTCCCTGCATAATCAGTTGGAGCAAGGTGTATTTCTCTCCACGTGTAATATGTCCGAGATATTCTAATTTTCTTGTTTTTATTGAATTTAAAATTTCCATTTCTTTGTTCATCCTTCCCAGAACCTCTTTGTTTGTATATAGTGAATTCATTTTTGAGGAAGCATTACTATCTCAAAGTGAAGAAATATTAATTAACGGAAGATCTATTAACAACATCAGATATGCAGATGACACCGTGATTAAAATGAATATAAATAAGACCAAATACATGGTAATAACAAAGAAAACAAATATACCAACAAACATACATTTGGAAAATGTACCGATAGAAAGGGTTGATAAATACAAATATCTAGGAACCTGGCTTTCACACAATAATGATCAAACAACCGAAGTAAGAGCCAGGATAAAAATAGCAAGAAATGTGTTTGTAAAAATAAAAACAATCCTCTGAAACAAAGACCTTAGATCAGAACTGAGAGTAAGAGCATTGAGATGCTACGTGTTTTCGATACTGCAATATGGACTTGAAAGATGGAGATTAAAGCAAGAACACATAAATAAGTTACAGTTCTTTGAAATGTGGTGTTACAGGAGGATGCTTGGAATAGCATGGACCCAGAAGAAAACTAACACGGAAGTATTGCGAGAAATGGGCAAAGAATGCAAAATAATAAACACAATAAAAATAAGAAAGCTACAATATCTGGGACACGTAATGAGTGGACTGCGATATGAACTGCGAAGGCTGATAATACAGGGAAAGATAAGAGGAAGGAGTATAGGAAGAAGGAGAGTGTCATGGTTGAAGAATTTAAGGGACTGGTTTAAATGCAGTTCTATAGAACTCTTCAGAGCCGCAGTAGATAGAGTAAAGATAGTGATGATGATATCCAACCTCCGATTTTGAGACGGCACTTAAAGAAGAAGATCTACTATCGACAAAACATTTACTTTAAGAATTCCCCTTTAATTTGTTGTAGGTTTTGGAAAGACATAATAACTGTGTGTCCTACCTTTCTTTTCTCAGGAGGAATCCACTACAATATCTTCCGGGACCATCGGCCAAACCACGTAACTTTTTTCCTCGTCACATATATTCCGGTCCATTTTCATTTCATTTCGTTAATGTTCGTTTATTACCCTCTCAAAGTTAGACCCACCACAGCTTCCTTTCAAATAGTCAACTTCGTATTCGTAAATTTGTTTCTGTTAGCTTTGGTAACGTCCCAGACTTCTTCACAATAAAGTGTACCCATGTTCTTTTTTACCCGTCTGATTGTCTTTTAGAGAAGAGCATTTAAGGTTCATCCTTTCTCTACATTTCTTTATTTCCCTGATTTTATTTTCACTATTGCTTTTTTTAGTCACATTTTAAGGGACTGGTTTAAATGCAGTTCTATAAAACTCTTCAGAGCCGCAGTAGATAGAGTAAATATAGTGATGATGATATCCAACCTCCGATTATTATACTATTCGATATAATACATTTTGCCATAAACATTATTAGACCCGCTACATTTCTGTTGTATTCTTATCTTCTTATCATAGAGCATCTTCATCGTCCGCAGTTTTTTTGTTTTTTCATCCTCCAAATGTTTCTGTACATTTTTTGATTTTCCAAATGTTTCAAGGCTACATACATGATATTCTATATTTCATATGATATTCTATTTACATAGAAATACAATATTTTCATATACCTAAATCAAATCATACAAAAAACAACGAAGAGTTTCAAACAAAGAAAGACAGAAAGAGTACTAACACTTTTGGAAATATTCATTCAAGAAACTTTCACCCAACAGTCTGCAAAATGCTCTGGAATGCAAATAAAATTAGAAGAGATATGTCTTTTTTCCCTCATGTTTGCAGAGGACCAAATGCTATTGTTAACGATGCATACGTAATTTGTATAGCAATACACTTAAAAAATGAACATCTTTTCTGTCCAACAGATATTTTTTTAAATATGTATAAACCATGATAAATGACTCTTAAGACATCTTCAGTCAAGAATAACGATTAAAACAGCAATAATATGGTTGTACAGTATTATTTTGTTTTGAACAGTAAAGAATGACCATTGAGATATGGATAAAGCGATAAAAATTAAGAATATAATAGATATTATTAGACAAAAACACAGTGGTATTTATGTATAACGGTGTGAATTAAAATTCTTTATTGTTGTTCTCTTTCAGGTGGACTATGCTAATTTAAAAAAAGAAATTGAAGAAAAACAAGACCTTCTTTGCCAGGCTGTGAAAGCAATAGAACTGGAGGACGAAGAGCACAAAAAATACGTAGCCGACAAAGAAGACCAAATAGCCATGTTTCAGCAAGAGATAGAAGATCTTAGGACCCAATTGCAGGTAAACATTTAAATTATATTTTTTGTCTGATTAATATTTTTTGTATGCCGAAATAGAGGTACATATCTAACAATTGAACCTTGATTTATTAGAACTTTTAAAATTTATTTCAATATTGATAAAAAATCCTACTTATAATATTATAGAAATTTAACATCATAAAATCTGTGATGAAAGTAGTGAACATGCAGCATATAATATACATATCCATTTGAAACATCAAAAACAGTCATAAAACTTTAGATAAAAACAGCAGTACTATAAGAGAGATTGTAAGTGAAGTATTTGGGAAAATGTGGTTAATAGAACTTTGAAGACAAAAATAGAAATGAACACGTTGTATTAATAATGTCAGACAAAATAGAACGTCTAACCAATATCTTATTAAGGTAGATATAGTTAAAACTGCGAAGAAATAATAATAAAAAAGAAATTAGAAAAACCAGATGAAAGATATCACGTGGATAAGACACATTATTTATTGCTATAGTTGGTTGATGGGCACTCAAAATATTTCCGATTATCAAGTGGTAGCTAATTTTATATACCTGAGTAATACCGTAATAATGGTGTTGGAAAAGAATGCTTCGAAAACCTTGGACTGCCAGGTCACATCAGTTATTGAGAAGGTCTATCTAGCATTATATTGAAGCATGAAACCCAAGTGACCGTCACGCCTCAATTTCTTAATTACTGAAAGTGACATCGAATTGTGTTCATGGTTCCCTTATCTTCCAAGAATTTATTCAATGAATTCTTTGCCTTTTGTCAATTTAAGAAACACACATTTTCTAAACCGCTTTAACGTTACACACTGCTGTACTTTCTCTAAATGTCGAATATCTTACTTACTAAAAGTATACTTCACTTGTATACCAGCGCCCGAATGAGTCAGTCAACTTGCCGGTAAGTCATCTACTCGTATAGAATTTAATTTCAATGGCAGCTAATCTGGAAAGCTCAACGTAGATGGCGCTAGTGTAGTTGGAGGTCATGTCAACTGTCCAAATCTGTATATTTCTAAGTAAATATTACATTTATTTCGCTGTGTAGATTTAATTTGGGATAAGATGCCTTAGTGCTGTGCTGTACCTTTGTGCTCATCGAGAACATCAGGACACAGGTTTCTCAAAGATAATCTGATGAGAAAAAAATGGATTGTGGCAATAAGAAGAGATAAATATGTCCAACAGAAATGCATTTACTCGTATCTACAATAAACTAAATATTTATAAAGGATAATATTTGTATGCTTTATGTTAGCAAATTTTCAGAGCAACATAATGGATAAAAATTAATAAAACTAATATAAATACTATTTATTTGTCTTTTATTTTGTTATACACATTAAGATTATCTACTTTAGTAAGAAATAGTAGTTTTCAGCCAATGTTGGAACCGTATACTACTAAAAAAAACTCTTTGGCTCGAGAAATTATTTCATTATAAATTAAATCATTATTTCTACTTATAAAAATACATCTCATATCTTTTGTTCTCCAAATAACAAAATCACAGAATTCACGACCAGTAACTAACATCTGAATTTGAACTTAATAATAATAATTTGAATTAGATTTCAAACATAATTCATCATTCATTTCTAAATATGGCAAACTATCAGAACTAATCATTGAATTGGAGCATTTAACTTCTAACACAGTTAGTAATCCCACAAATCCATCAGGAAAAGCAGATAAATAAGGAAAGTTCAATGAAATTGCTATTTTCTCACATTTTTTAACTCAATGTGTTGCAATAATTGCATTTCTTACACTATCATTAAAACTAGGCATATTTCTGTGTTGTTGTGGTCTTTCATCATATCATAACATTAGTTTGTCTTTTGCTTTTTTTTGCACATTGTACACTGGAACTATAAAATTTATTTGTTCGGCTTTCTTTGGCTATACTTCCAGTATACTTTTTTTTGGCATATGCCAAACTTGCTTTCATTCAGTGCAGGTATCTTTTATGTATCATTTACCATGATCTTTCAGGTTTAGTAAAGCATCGCAACAGCAACATGTTTGCACAAGGCTCTGTATCCCTTGCCAGCAATACATTCAAATAATGCTTCAGTAATACAGTTTTACATTGTTTGTAAGTGCTTTGGTCATTTCACTGTTGACTTGCGCTCGGTAAGAATGATATTCTTACCGATCTGTTTCTGATTCCATCATAGCTAACAAAAAATTATTTTTTGTTAGCATAGTTATTATAGCATTAGTTATTTTGGACTGCGGCACACATGCTCATTCCTTCTGCTAACTTATAAATATGTACATAGAAAATAGTTATTTATGTCGTCGATGTCGATTGGATGAACTTCTGAAGAGTAGTGAAATCCACATTAATGACTATGAAGTATTTGATATTGGTTCCGCAACAGAACAGTCCACAATGTCATGTCGAAAATTAATATTTCGACCATATGCAGCCAACCTGTAATATAATATAGAATAATTAATTAGTTTCTGAGCAGGCAAAGCAATGAACTTCTGGCAGCTACACAATACCTTTCATACATATATGAAAAGTAATGATTTATAATATTGGGCCTGCGTAGCGCAAGCGGTAGGATGTTTGCCTCGCAAGCCGGTGGTCCGGAGTTCGAATCCCACCGCCGGCAAGAACATCTAGACATTTTAAAAATGTCTATAGGCCCCAGGTCGACTCAGCCTGAATAAAAATGAGTACCTTGGGTAAAACCAGGGGTAATAATAGACGGTTGAAGCGTATCACTGGCCATGTTACCTTCCTTGTATACCGTAGGCCCTAGATATAGCAGACTACTCTGCTATACTCCCAAAGCCGCGACAGCGGTATAAATCGGGAGACTATTATTATATATTAATGATTTATAATGAGTTTTGTTTTAAGGCAGCACAAAACTGTATTCAATGTATGGTAGGTAGGTCAAATTACCAGTTTAGTTACATGATTGTATTAGGTCAAACCCAAATATAAATACATCACTATAAAACTCAGGCCAATATAAATATTTCAATATAAATAAAACATGATTAATATAGTTTACCCTTCGATAAGGTCTTCCTTTTTTCCAGTATTTCTTGCATTTCATCTCCTTAATTCTTTTTTCAAGTCGCAAATAGTCCAAGATCCGTATTCTTTGCCATAAGTTATTAAATCGCAATAATTACAACAAAAATACCATAAAAGTTCAAAGAATTATCAAAATGTGTTGAACTACACGAGCGCTGCCAAGCGGAAGCAACGGCATACATAGCTGTCATTCTGTTTGCCTCGTTGTCTTGCCGTTTGTTTCTTGACTTCACTCAGAACTTATCTATTAGTTTTAATTTATATATCTGTCGCATTTATTATTAGTAATCATTAAACAAGATAGTGATCACTGAGCTTGTATTACGTATTCTCAAGATTTCATAATTATTCATTTTTAAGTAAACTTCAGAATAATTTTTAATAAACATTAACTTAATCATCTTCCGAGATATATGTAGTTTTCTACATTTTCTTGAGAACAATAACCTTCGTATTATCTTTAGCCTAAATATCTAAAAAAAATTAATTTTAAATACGTGAACATAATTTTTTTTGTATTTCTACACCGTATTTATGCTGTGACATTTGGCAGATATTAATTTTTGTTTTCTTTTGCACAGTGTTTAATTAGTTTGAAGCCATGAAATACATTAGTTGTAAACGAACGTTTATTAAAATATTATGTTTAATATTATCTTTTTCAGGTACACTTTGCTGTTTGACTTTATTAATTTATAGTTATAATATGTATATTGTGTATAAATATGTCGTATTATTAGTGTATCCAGCTGGATATAATTACTCCTCTCTATTCTTTTGTTACCGTGTAGTAATCACATTATATCTTTCCCTTTATCGTTCTTGTCTTATTTCCTTTTCGTTTTCGGATTTACTAGGTTTACCTATTTTTCCAAAATAAGGTAGTGTCCAAACTTTTCTTCTCTTTCGTGTTCTCTTGTTGATCTCACTCGCAAATCTCTTGTAGTCTAGCTCTGTCGATCCCAGACTAAGACACCTCTACCAGACTGTAACCATCATTTGTGTAACCGTGTTGTCAAGAATCAGAGCATTCGCCATCTACCATTAGGCACACTTCTTCACTGCCCAACCGTGGTAGCTATTTCCATGTTACACAATTAAGTGGCGTTTATATTACAAGATATAGCTATCTTTATCTGGATCTGTATCTTAGCAACTTCTTTGCAACTTTAAATACAATTTTTCCATTTTATTACAAGTTCTGAAACTGATTTTTGATTTCTTTTTGTTAAAATAATTTATCTGTAACAAAATTGCTATTCATTTTTAAGAACACATTTAAAAATAATTAATATGACTAGGATTCAATAATATTTTATTGGTATATATTTTAAGGATATAAGATATGACTCAGAAGGAGCTTCACTGAGGTCAGATACTACTGGAATATTTAGCAATAAAGCTTCAAGTAATACAACGAACGAACTCCAACAGAAAATTAAAAGTCTGGAACAAGAGGTATTCACATAAATCCGTCTAATAATTCTTTTTGTTTATTTTTTGTTCCGTATTTTTATCGCACTCATCTTAAAGTTGTTACAGAGTGATTTTGCTATTACATCTTACACCAAATCAGCAGATTCTGTAAATGTGTTTGTTCAAACAAATTACATAGTCTACTTTTGATCGTGAATAATTAATGAAGTGTAAATAAATTAGAATTGGTTAATATTCCAAAATATATCGATAACGGTCTGACAGAACTAGGTTCCCAGAATGTTCGTAAATTCCTTTTTCATTGGCAATTAAATATAAAAAGATCTCAGTAAGTACAAATTGATTAGTAGTATTAAAAATTCAAATAATAGGAGGTTATAAACTTGTCGGGGTTTATAGGCCGTGGTCAGGAATTATTTCTTTCTGAAGTTTTGTCTAAAAATGCGGCAGACAACAAAGGAGATATTAATTATTGTAATTGTTTTTGATTCATTGATAAGTCTCTGATAGTGGCTGTCACAATTGCAGACAAAACGTCAGAAAGACCTAAATGCAGGCCTTACAAACCTGGAAAACGATGTACGTACCATTACAAACTTACTGTTTCTTAAATTTTATCAAAAGCACTGTTTTGAGAGCAATGTGCCCTTTTCGAGTATTTCAACTTTGTTTACAAATATTAATGTCTTAATAAACACAATTAGAAAACGATAATAAACTATTTCAAATTGAGCATACGCCTATGTTTTAGAGATTGTTTGTGTAATTTATAATAAATACATTTTAGGGATTGTATATATATATATATATATATATATATATATATATATATATATATATATATATATATTTTGTTGTACTTTTGAATGTCCATAAGCAATAAAAAACCGATATACAAATTTTATTACTTAAATAAAAATTAAAATTATTGATATTTCATAAAGACACGGGCATATAAATTTTCAAACATCCTGTATAAGACAAAATATGTATTTTAAGTTGTTCGAAGAATTGTTCATTAGGCCTCAGAGACAAGACTTTCAAATATTATCGATAAGAAATTTAAATAAGTCGGTTATTGTGGAATGGATTTACCCGGAATAAAAGTGTATATAGAAAGTGTTGAAACAATAGACCGGGATTTGCGGTGGTTTTTCTCCCCGAAAGATTATATCGGTAAAAGTTTATTAACAAAAGACATTGAATTGAGAAACAGGTATCGTTTGTAGCTATTAGTAAGAAATATTTGTAAAGCAGATAGATTTAGTTAGAATAATTAAAGAAGGTTGTTTTCTGGAATTACCCGAATGACGTTTTATAGAGAGAGTTGGTTGGTAACGATATACGTCACAGAGGTGGATGATTTTTATTGGTCAATTTTTGAATGCAAGGAGGTTGGTTTTGGCTATGAGATAGGAGAGGGAAAAAAAGGTTGGTTAGTCAGTTTTAGTCGTCCAAGAAGGAAGGAGCTTTGTGATTTGTGTTTGTTTGAAGTTCCGAAGACGTAATTTACCGGGTGTGTTTATTTGCTGTATAAAAGCTGACCAGTGTGAGGAACGGGGTACAGAGAGATAGAAAACCAAAGGGTATAAGAATATTAATAGCAGACGAAGCCGGAAACATTTGGAGTTGTAAACAGGCGCGGAGATTGGCTCAAAAGGAGGCTGCATAGACTAACACGAGTTGTTGGGTTGCAGATACAGTGACAGATAGGAGAAAGGTGTACGTCATCTGGACCACAATAGGAGCAGAAGCAGAGAAAGGATTTTTTTGTTGTGGCGTGGCCATAGAATTACAACGGCAGAGAAGGAAAGGTCAGTCAATTTTCATTAGAGCCGGAGTGTGATTTTCATTTATTAATTAAATAAATTGAATAAATAATAGAGACAGTTAATTTTGCGATCACTTAAAAAAAAAAGAATTATAAAAAGAGCTTAGTTATAACACATATTAAACATCAATGTAAAATAACATTTGGGTCCATGATAGAAAACAACTTCTCATATATTTAAAGTTAGTATATTGCAAATATTACAGGATTGATTGTTATATAAAATTTCATTAAAATAAAGGACATCTCACATATAGTTCAGTTGAAATTCTATGTATTTTATTCAGGTCATATTACCTATCCCGATTAGGAAGTCAATTGGAAAATATTTTGAATCCACGATCAAAGGTAAATAGTACAAATTTAAATAGCCTGAGATTGTAATTAATTAATGCTGATTTATTGTGATTAATTGGAGATTAGATCATTTAATAAATATAGACAGGATTTTTCCTAAGTAAGCAATATAATACAATTTAAATAGCATAACAAAATGGCCCCCAACGTGTAAAGCTTTGAAAAATATTTCTAGTTGGCAAATTTGAAAGGATAGGAGTAGACGAGCAGATATTTGAAAGTTTATATGCCGGGGATAAAGTGAAATATTATGTAAAAATTGAGGACATAAAGATTTATATATTTTTTTTAAGATACAATTTACCATAATTGATTTATTCGTGATATTGACAATTTATAGGTTACCATAATTGATTTATTTGTGTGATATTTACATTTGATAATTTTACCATACTTGAATTATTTGATTGATTTTGACATTTGATATTTTACAATTTGATTTATTTGTGGGATATTGAAATTTGATACTCGTACTCAAGAGTTATTACATTTGAACAGGAAAAGTCCCGTTTGTTGCAACAGACCAGTAGAATTTTATATTTGGCGGGGATATTATTGCACAAATTTCAAAGTTTCATATTTGGCGGGGATAAATAATCTAACGAACATGTCGACCACAAGGAGTCAAAGCAAAACGCAAGAAAGGAAAGAGGATAAGATAGAAGAGGAAACAATTATTGATGAAGGATCGGATAATGAAGGAAATGCTACAATAATGGAGGAAAGAAAAGAAACAGGGATGTTAGAAAAATTATTAGCTATGATGCAAATACAGACACAACAAATACAAGAATCGTCACAAAAAATGGATAAAAATCAACTGGAAACAAAACACATAATGGATGAAACAAAACAAACAATGGCAGAAAACCAACGGGAAACAAAACAAACAATGAGCAATATAGAGCAGCGTCTGGAAAACTATGAACAGGAAATTAAAGGATGTGTTGAGGGGATAAAGAAAGAACTGATACAACAAATAGAAGAGATTAATGAAATTAAAAATAATATGAAAGAACAAGAAATGAGAATTAAAGATAATTTGGAGGAATTAGAAATAAAATTTGAAAATGCGCTACAAGAAGACCGGAAAGAAACGGAAAGGAGATTTAAACAAATTGCAGAGATGGAGATAAGAGGAGTAGAAAGAAAGGAAGTCATCGTACATAGCACAGAAGACGTAAAAGTACGATTTGGCGGGGATATAAGGAAAATACACCCAGTGCCTTTTATAAATAACTTAAAGGAAAAAGTCAAATACATAGGACCGTTTGCAACAGCAAAGGAAACCATCAGAAACCATCTCAAAGAAGAGGCAAATCTTTGGTTTGTCAGCAAGGAAGAAGAATTGGACAATTGGCAAGATTTTGAGAGAAGATTCTTAAATTATTTCTGGGGAAAAATCCAGCAACTACAAGTAAACAAAGAGTTACAAAATGGAAAATACCATGAGAGGATGGGCGTATCAGAAAAGATGTACGCATTACAACTCTATAATAATGCAAAACATTTGCAATATAATTATTCATCAGAACAATTGGTAGAGTTGATATCGCGACATTTTGAAGATACCTTGGAAGACCACATAAATCTCCAAAATTACAAGGACATTGACAGCTTATGTCAATTTTTGCAAATGAGAGAATCACGTAGGCATGAAAGAAGAGAAAAAAGACCGCAAGAAAATTATAGACAAAGAGAAAACCAAGAATATAGAAATAGAGGTCAAAATTTTAGAAGAGATTATACAAGACGAGAATTCATACCTAGACGGGGATATGAAAATAGACCGAACGGAAGAGAGAATTATGAACCCAGAACCCAGAGATGGAATGAAAACAGGGATCGGGAAAATCAGAGTAGAAATAACCGCCCATACCAAGGAAACAGATACAATAACCCACGGAATGAACAGGAATCTCGCGGTAACCGATACGGGAATGATAGACCAAAAGAGAACAGAAGAGAAATAAATAATATGCAAAGAGAAGAAAATGAATATGAGAGAGAAGATGACGGGAGAGAAAACACAGAAGAACAACAGGCGTGTTTTCAAGAAGGCGCTCACTAAAAACGAAGAAACAAACAGGAATTTTTTGTCACCCCAAGGAATTTATTAAACTGGCAGGAAACAATGAAAAGAGAAATGGAGTTAATTTAAAATTTGTGGATGGATTTATAAATGAGAAACCAATTAAAATTATGATAGACACAGGCTCTGAAATAACACTGGTCAACAGAAAATTAATCGAAGAAGTAAATTTAACAAGTCTAATTTATAAAATACCTAGGGTGAATTTAGTGGGCGCAAATAAACGGACATTGGCAACAATAAATGAAGGTATACGAGTAATGGTACGATTGGAAAAAAATATGTATGCACTTCAATGTGTAATAATGCCGAATATGTCACATGACATGATTGTAGGCGTTGACGAATTAACGGAAAAACATGTAGTGATCGACTTCAAAACCAATACGATGAAAATAACAAAGGAAAAAGAAGAAGAACAGGATAAGGAACAAGAGAAACAAATTAAGGACGAATCAGAGAAAGAACAAACGGTGGAAATGAAACTGGCGACGAAGAAAGGAAAAGGAAGAAAGAGGGGAAAAGGTCTGAAAAAGATCAAAGAAAAAAAAACCTGGGATTCCTCAAAAGATGAGACGAGCTCAGGAGAAGAAGATGGAAAAATTTTGACAAGAAATGAAAGCAAAACTTGGGATTCCTCAAAAGAAGAGACGAGCCCAACAAAAAAAAAACAAAGGAAAATGAAGAGGACACAATGGAGACAGTGGTGTTTGAAGAAGACACGGAGTACACGGTGAATATGTGCGAAAAATTTGATGGGAGAGACAAAAAATTGATATGTGGAGAAGGCAAAGAAAATGATTTGCGTATAATTTTAAGAGACTATGAAACGCTGATAAATGAGGAAAACCGAGTGGCCACAAAATACGAGCACTCATTTGAGGTGAAAAACTTGGGAAATTTTCGATCGAAGACTTATCCAATTCCTTATAAGTATCGGCAAGAAGTAAAGCAAGAAATCAAAAAAATGTTGGAAGATCAAATCATTGAGAGATGTGACTCACCCTATATTAACCCAATTGTGATAGTGAAGAAGAGCAGTGGAGAGTTAAGACTCTGTTTAGATGCCCGAAATATCAACCAACACACAGTATCACAATATGAATCACCGTTAAATATCGAGGCCATTTTTGGAAGAATCACGGGATCACATATTTTCTCAAAAATTGATCTAAAGCATAGTTTTTGGTTAATACCTTTGGCTGAAAAGTGTAGAAACTACACTGCCTTTTCAATTGATGGTATAGTATACCGATTTAAGGTAGTTCCGTTTGGATTACAAAGCGCCTGTGCAGCACTTGTACGAGCTTTGCATACCATTTTGAATCACCATGAAGAGTTCATCGTCCATTACATCGACGATTTATTAATTTTTTCACAAGATATGCAGTGATTTATTTGGGTTTCAAACTTGACACCGAAACTGTAAGTCTAGCCGAGGACAGAGTAAAGCTCATCGACGAATACCCAAGACCAACAAATCTAAAAACATTGCGAGGGTTTCTCGGTACGATAAATTATTTCAAGAAATTATTTCCCGATTTAAGCCAAAAAGAAATTCCTTTAATAAAATTGTTAAAGAAAGGGACAAAATGGAATTGGAAAGAAGAACAGGAGGAAGCTTTCAAAATATTGAAACAAGAATTTGCTAAAGGAACAAAAATATATCACCCTATTTACAATTTGCCGTTTATACTCCGTACGGATGCGTCGATACAGAAATTTGCAGGAGTGTTGTCGCAAATACAAAACGGCCAAGAGGTTCCGATATGTTTTATATCTCGAGTGACTAAAACACATGAGAGAAAATACAGTGTCACCGAGTTGGAATTCGCCAGTGTACTATTTTGCGTAAACAAATTAAGGTTTTACTTATTGGGAGCTAAATTCACCATCGAAACGGATCATGCAGCATTGATACACATCATGAAGAATCGATTGGTAAATAACAGAATACACAGAGGCATTCTGCTCTTACAAGAGTATGATTTCCAATTTCGATACATCAAAGGGAAAGACAACATAATAGCTGACGCTTTAACACGGGACGAAGATACAGGAAAAAAGGAGACAATTACATTACATGTGGGATTGAATATATTGACACAAGACGAAGGGATATTTTCGTTAAATGAGATAAGGACCGACCAGGAAGGCCTAGAAGAAAGAGAAAAGAGAAGAGCAGAGCTAGAAAACGAGATATTTTTTAAGAGAATAGACGGAAAGGAATTATATTTAGTGACACCGACATTGGCAGAAAGAATCATCAAGAAACTACACGAGGAAAATGGACATATTGGCAGTAGAAAGGTATGGCTTGTATTTAGGGAAAACTACATCAGTCGACAAGATTACCGCATTGCAAAAGAGATCACACAGAAATGCGAAGTATGCCAGAAATACAAGAGCAGGAATTTTAAAAACGAAAATATTGCAAAGAGCATTGTATCCCGGAACAACCTGGACATTATAGCCATCGACATGTTAAGCGATCTAATTGTGACCACGCAAAGGAACAAGCATATTCTGGTGATGGTGGATGTGTTCTCAAAATACGTAAAATTATATAGTTGCCGCACCACAAAAGGGGAAGAAATATTGAGAAAAATAGACAATTTCATCGCTACGGTAGGAACCCCAAGAAAAATTTTACTAGACAATGCAACGTACTTCCGAAATGATCGTTTCAAGGGACAGCTTAGAGAACGGGGAATCGAGACGAACTTTGTAAGCATCAGGCATCCCCAAAGTAATCCTTCTGAGCGATTTATACAAGAGGTAACGAAATTTCTTCGCATTGCAACGGATGGTCAACATCGGCGATGGGACAGAAAATTGGGAGAAATAGAGATGTACCTAAATTCCATGCCAAGTACAGTAACGAAAGAAACACCAGAATACATCATGAAAGGCGTCATGCCGATAAGACCGTGGGAAGATCCAGAACAAAGAGAGTATCGACAGGTTATAGAAACCGTTCAGAGGAGATTAAGAAGAAGCAATGAGAAATACATCCAGAGACAGGGTCATAATAGGAAACGAAGACCAGTAACTTTCTAAAAGGGTGACAAAGTAATGGTAAGAGCATTAAGAGTGTCAAATCTTCAGACCGGTATTTGCGCAAAATTGATGCCTGTTTTCGAAGGGCCATACATAGTAAACAACGAAGATGGAGTAAACAGCTATGAGTTGAAACATATGGATTCTGAAAAGATCAGAGGTATTTATAATATCCGTGATGTATATAAATATCACGAATGAAGATTTAAATTTGTATAAAGTAGATAGTAGGATAGGATAATACGTAGCATAAGTACAGCTAGCATACAGGAAGTGCGTTTAGTTTGCCTCGAGAAAATTTAGTTGCATAAATTGATAAATTTTATCGATTACAAAGGCGGGGATTTGTTGTACTTTTGAATGTCCATAAGCAATAAAAAACCGATATACAAATTTTATTACTTAAATAAAAATTAAAATTATTGATATTTCATAAAGACACGGGCATATAAATTTTCAAACATCCTGTATAAGACAAAATATGTATTTTAAGTTGTGCGAAGAATTGTTCATTAGGCCTCAGAGACAAGACTTTCAAATATTATCGATAAGAAATTTAAATAAGTCGGTTATTGTGGAATGGATTTACCCGGAATAAAAGTGTATATAGAAAGTGTTGAAACAATAGACCGGGATTTGCGGTGGTTTTTCTCCCCGAAAGATTATATCGGTAAAAGTTTATTAACAAAAGACATTGAATTGAGAAACAGGTATCGTTTGTAGCTATTAGTAAGAAATATTTGTAAAGCAGATAGATTTAGTTAGAATAATTAAAGAAGGTTGTTTTCTGGAATTACCCGAATGACGTTTTATAGAGAGAGTTGGTTGGTAACGATATACGTCACAGAGGTGGATGATTTTTATTGGTCAATTTTTGAATGCAAGGAGGTTGGTTTTGGCTATGAGATAGGAGAGAGAAAAAAAGGTTGGTTAGTCAGTTTTAGTCGTCCAAGAAGGAAGGAACTTTGTGATTTGTGTTTGTTTGAAGTTCCGAAGACGTAATTTACCGGCTGTGTTTATTTGCTGTGTAAAAGCTGACCAGTGTGAGGAACGGGGTACAGAGAGATAGAAAACCAAAGGGTATAAGAATATTAATAGCAGACGAAGCCGGAAACATTTGGAGTTGTAAACAGGCGCGGAGATTGGCTCAAAAGGAGGCTGCATAGACTAACACGAGTTGTTGGGTTGCAGATACAGTGACAGATAGGAGAAAGGTGTACGTCATCTGGACCACAATAGGAGCAGAAGCAGAGAAAGGATTTTTTTGTTGTGGCGTGGCCATAGAATTGCAACGGCAGAGAAGGAAAGGTCAGTCAATTTTCATTAGAGCCGGAGTGTGATTTTCATTTATTAATTAAATAAATTGAATAAATAATAGAGACAGTTAATTTTGCGATCACTTAAAAAAAAAAAAGAATTATAAAAAGAGCTTAGTTATAACACATATTAAAAATCAATGTAAAATAACATTTGGGTCCATGATAGAAAACAACTTCTCATATATTTAAAGTTAGTATATTGCAAATATTACAGGATTGATTGTTATATAAAATTTCATTAAAATAAAGGACATCTCACATATAGTTCAGTTGAAATTCTATGTATTTTATTCAGGTCATATTACCTATCCCGATTAGGAAGCCAATTGGAAAATATTTTGAATCCACGATCAAAGGTAAATAGTACAAATTTAAATAGCCTGAGATTGTAATTAATTAATGCTGATTTATTGTGATTAATTGGAGATTAGATCATTTAATAAATATAGACAGGATTTTTCCTAAGTAAGCAATATAATACAATTTAAATAGCATAACAATATATATATATATATATATATATATATATATATATATATATATATATATATGTTATTGTGAAAGCCTGAAATCCAGGGAATATCGAGATACACCAGTGAATGTCAACATTCATTAAATCACTTGGCATGTGTTCGAATTATTGGTTAAATATCATATTTTCTAACATTCTTCGGTGAATGTCGACATTTATCTCACATTTTTTATGTATGTATGATGTAATCATATATTTTTTATCAAGTAAAAATTAAAAAATTAATTGGATATGTTTTTTTATTTGGGAAAATTGTTTTAATAAACATATATTCTATTTAAAACAAACAGCCCAAATAGCGATTGGTAACCAAAATATTATCAACATAACAGTGAAACATTTTTTTTAATTATGATATCTGTACCATCCGTGAATAAGTGGATAAGTCAAATTTTCGTAAAAACAAGATATCTCAATCTTGAAATAATTCTCTTTCAATTTCGTCAGGTGCATAAATGAATAATTTAAATTTGCAAGAGTTTACTTGATAGGAGCCCGTAAATATTTGGATTTGACGATTTATTTGGTATCAGAACCGGTATATCGACTTGTCTAATATTAAAGAGTTTTAAATATTTGTTTGAAATAATGTATCTTGACTTGACCAACCATGTACATAATATTCAGTCAGTGAATAACTAGGTATGTAAAAATACCCACTTGGGCACGTTGCATTTTGCTTTATTTTTGTTGGTATCTTCAATTACCTGTTTATCAACATAACAAAATAGTAGGGGGTTTTACATTTTAATAGGGAGTAACTAGATATTCAAGACTAGTCCGTCAGTTTTAGTTTTAAGTTTATGCAGTTAACATGCGAGCCGGTATTTTAACGACTATTAGGTATTTGTATTTAAAAAACCCAAACAGGATACTTGTTCTAAATTTGATATTTTCGAAAGAAAATTAAAAGTTCTTAAGGAAGGAGAGGAGAAATAGAATTTAAGGCAAGAGGAGGATAAACACCATCAGCTCGCAGACGATGCTTACAAGGCAAAACTGGTGGATAAAGAGGTTGCGTCTTCAGACACTAAAAAAAGAGCATACACTTTTGATCTTTACCAGTGCCTTCCAAACCCCTTTTTAACAGCGAACACTGTCTTTATAACCGACAAATGTGGACGTTTAACCTTACCGTTCACGATTTAGCAACAAATGAAGTTACATGTTTCATGTGGGACGAATCAACTGCTGGAAGAGGTGACAATCAGATAGCTTCTTGTATTTACCGCCTTTTATCGGAACATCATGATATGCAAGAGGTAACTTTCTACTCAGATACTTGCGGAAGCCAAATAATAACCAGAAAGTCGCTTTCATGTTCCCTTCCGCTTTCACAAAACTACCAAATCTCAAAGTTATAAATCACAAGTTTTTGGTCAGTGAGCATACTCACATGGAGTGTGATACGGATCATGCTCTTATAGAGAAAGAAACGAAGAGAACACACATTAAGATCAATCACCCTAATGACTGGTATCAACTGGTAAGATCCTGCAAAAGGAAGAAACCATTCAAAGTAGTGGTAATTAAACAAGAAGAATTTCAGCAGTCCAGGAAAAAAAGCATTAATCGTTAAAAAAGTAAAAAAGTAAAATGTAAACATAGTTTAGACGTCTTCAATCCTTTTAAATCTGTAAATTTCCGAAGAAGAGGAAAACACGTTGTACCAAGCATATTGCCCCATATCACAGACAAGCTTCTGCCAATTAATAAGGCGAAAAAGAAAGACCTATTCTATCTTTTGCCGCTGATCCACGAAGTTTTTCATAATTTTTACCAAAATTTGCCCACTACAGATATGCAAGACTTGGACCTCGATTTGGAAGAGTTTGATGCAGATAATCAGTAGTTTTTTAGTTTCCTTTTCCAATTAAAGTTGATGTTGCGTGTTATAAAGAAATAAAGTATAAAAAACTGTTTAATTTTTTGTCCTGGAATTTATGTACAGTAAGTACAATAAGTCGGTAACTCAATAAGAACACCGAAATTTGGCGTGAATAAGTGGGTAAGTTAGTTTTTTTAGGCGTAAGTGATATACTCACATCTCATAATTATGTACGTCATTCATTGCATGATTACCCACCAATTTCTATGAAAACGAAATTAAACTTAAATTTTTTATTCTTCAAAACTATTAAAATGTTTAAAATGGCCATACTGAAAAGTTTATATTTTTGATTTATCGACTTATTCACAGATGGTACAGATATATAATATGAAAAAAACAAAAACAAAACAAAGGAAATGTATTATGTATAATCTTACTTTTTTTCAATAACTTAAACTACCATGACACTTCGAATTGCACAAAAGCCCCTTGCCTTTACAACTACATTTAGCCGTGGAACACTTTCTTTTGCAGTTACATCGTGTATAGCCCTGTCCTCCACTTTTCGAATCAGCACAAGCTGCTTCTTTTAGCGACATTTTATCAGTTGTAATCTCATCCATAGAAAGTAGTTTTTCTTTACAAATTGCTAACTGATTACGTGTGAAAAGCTGCTTGAAGGTACCATTTTTGTTTGCTAATTTATAATGGTCTGTCTCCTCTATTTCAACAAAACAACCGCTAACACATTTCGTGGGTCTATGTTACCACGGTCAACACACAGCGCCTATTTGAGCCGGAGGGAACTTTTTTTCGGAGGTTCACAACATTTTTGTTGCTTGAAGTAAAAGATTATCTTTTTTAGCAAAGATTTTTTATATCTTAATTTTTTTCACATTAAAAATATAATTTTTTAAAATATGGCATATAAAATATATCATTTTTATGCAAAATATTTTTTTAAATGTATAATATATATATATATATATATATATATATATATATATATATATATATATATATATATATATATATAACCCATTAGAAACGTTGTGTAAATTTTCCGAAAATTTGCATCTGATTAAAAGTAACAACTACTTGTTAAAAAGTACAAACGAAGAAAACAATAATGATTTCAATTACACAGTTTAGATTTGTCTTCACTCTTTTGAAAATATACATTAGTTTTTGCATTTGTATGTACCTACACAAATTGAGAGCCTTAAACGAAGGTTGTTAATGATCTAACATAAATTTGAATAATCGCTTGAAACAAACAATTCTTCGCTCATAAATTTGTTTATCCACTCATAAACTGGTGTAAACTTGATTAAGAACTTCTAGGCTATTATGTCCAAAAAAGAGGGCTAAAAGGAACTACAACGTTAAAAGGGATTTATTGTATAGTCAATGGACTCCCAAATATGAAAAAACCGCGGAGTACTACCATTTAAAGGGGTGCGTTTTTGAGAAAGGGGTGAATTAGTCTCTATGCACTAGGGTGCATTTGGGTGAACTCTATGCTTTTTTTCGTATACGATATACATCTACAGGAAAGTTATTAAAAATTAAACTTCCTACCGAAATGTCACCTTTTAAAGACAAAAATATTTTTTTTTTACAAAAATATATTCAAAAAACGGAACAAAAAAAGAAAGAAAGCGATTTTTCTTTTTTGCCCATAATTTTTTCCACATGGGTATAGATATAGCTACTGCTTCATAGAAAAGAAACTTCTATCCTTCCTCGTTAAAATGACGTTTGGTAGAAGGAACGCAGTTAAAACGGGAAATAAAAAAAAAGCTGCAAAAATGGTAAAAGTAAGAAAACTTTGAATAACCATATCTTGCTTAAAATTGGTCCTAGAACAATATGTCCTATGTACAATTGTCCTATGTACATGTACAATAAAACATTTTTAAGTTAATTGATTTTTCTTTCTATGAAATATTCCATTGCACTTACCTAAAACTGCGTAGGAAAAGTATTGAACAAGTATTGAAAAGTATTGGAAAAGTATTGAAGAATGTTTGAAAAAAAAATACAGAAAATGGTCCAAAAATGGTGTGAGTGGCGAACTTTGAAAAATCGTATCTCGGATAACTTAAATCCTAAAGACTTCTACCAAATGTCATCGACATTGTGACAAGAAGGGATGGAAGTTTCTTTTCTGTGAGGCAATAGCTATATCTATACCCATTTAGAAAACAGTTATGAAGTAACAAAGATAAATAGCATTCTTTCATGTTTTTATTGCTTCGGTTTTTTAATATATTTTTGCCAAAAAAATTATTTTTTAATATAAAAGGTAACATTTCGATAGGAAATTTCATTTTTAACACCTTTTCTGTAGATGTACACTCGTATGTACGAAAAGTGCACAGAATTCACCTAAATGTACCCTACTGCATATAGTCCAGGTGATATCTGTTTAAAATAACGATTTTTAGGTGTGAAGCATTTATAAGCGCAGTTTTTTTGTATAAATCGCTTTAAAATATTACTACAAATGATAATTTCACTATATGGAGTTGTAAAATGTGGGCTTAACTTTTTATTAAACAAAGTAGGAAAAAAATTAACAAAATTCGATATTTTTCCTCGTTTTTTCGCATATATCTCAAGAACTATTGATTTTAGAATAAATTTTGTATCGAACATAAAAGATTTGTAATTAAATTTTACATAAGATAATGCTAGTTCCAAATCTTACGAATTATTATTATTATTTAAAAAAATACTACAAAACACAAAAAAAGAGTTAAACAAAAACAACGTTTTTTTTTACCAATTTATTTCCCATACTAAAATCAAACTTAGGACCTTCATATTCTGAAAAATAAATCTCTATGTTTAATCATCACACAAAATTTCATTAAATTCGATTTAATAGTTTTTGCAAAATAAATTTGCAATCTAAAGTTTTTTTTTTGAGTAGTTTTCAAAAGTATGTAGATCAAAAACTAAAACTTCTACTAGATACTTGAAATGTTTTTACATAGAAGAGCATTCAAGATTTCAAACCCATTTTGAAAAATTAAAATCCGTCGATTAGAAGAGCCTAGGAATTTTTTTAAAAAATTGTTTAAATTTTAGGCTTATAAACAATTTGAATAACTTCATCAATTGTTGCTCCATTTTAATTTTCGAAACAGATATTAAAAGCCCGCCAAAAGACGTTTCAAAAGTAAAGAAAAAATAAGATGATCGGTTTATTAGTTCTGGAGTTATGATCGGTCAAAGTTGACTGCGATTTGAAACAATAGTATAAGGTTATAAGATCTGTTTTTTAAATAAAAATATGTAGTATACAAAGCACTAATTGGATACAAATTTACAGTAGCTATAAACAAGTTGTTTTTGTTTAACTCCTTTTTTGGGGTTTTGTAGTATTTTTTCAAAAATAATAATTCTTAAGATTTGAAACTTATGTAAATTACGTATGTAAAGATTATCTTATGTAAAATTTAATTACAAAACTTTTATGTTAGATACAAAAGTATTCTAAAATCAATAGTTCTTGAAATATATGCGAAAAAAGAGGAAATATATCGAATTTTTTGAATTTTGTTTATTAAAAAGTTAAGCCCACATTTTACAACTCACGCATAGTGAAATTATCATTTGTAATGATATTTTGGAGCGATTTTGTGCAAAAAACTGCGTTTAATGCTTCACATCCAACAACAGATATAACGTCTGGGCTAATAGGGACTAATGGAACCCTTTCTCAAAAACGCACTGTTAAATGTCTTGGTGTTTTCATATTTGAGAGTCTACTGACCACTAAACGTTGTAGTTCCTTTCTAAAGTACATAATCAATGCCTAATTCATTCATACACTACATCTATTTTAAATATATTAATATATTTCGTGAACTTTTAGAAAACATTAATTTTTTATTTATGCTCTATAAAATGACAATTATTATCATTGAATCTCGTATTTATTTTAAATATAGATGTTAAAGCTACATGACAAAATCACTTTGTACGTTTATTAATGTATTCCACTTTTTTGTTCATTTTTACTATTAGGAATTTTTTTGTGAATAATTTAAATATTCTTCAGTTAGTTTTCATATTGATTTGGTGAACGTATAATATTTATAGTATAATTGTGTTTTTTGTTGTTTATTTATATTCTTCAAACTTTCGACTATTTTTAGTTACCAAAAATTATAAAGTGTTTGAAAAACATACATGGGAAGTGGTTATTTAGTTATGATTTTTTTAATTACACGATTTTTCAACTTTTTATCTTACAACACAAGTGTACACTTAGTAAATTCGTACAAAAATTATTTTCTTATTAAACGCATTTCTGCATTAAATATATTCCTCTTTACTGAGATTTTTTTGCGATGTGTGGTTTACTATTAGCTGCATGTACCTGATATTTTGTTTTCATATATATATATATATATATATATATATATATATATATTTATGGCTAGTGCTTTGATTGCAAGTTAGGATTTTTCCATTTCAGTTCCCTTTGTCAGTTTCCAAGTTTTCTATAAGTCGGTCGTGAGGATTCCAACCCAGCGCTATCCTGGCAATTCCAACAAAGGGTTTACGGAGTGTATGGCTCAGCCATCTAGATTTTCTTCGCCTTATTTGCTTTTTAGCATTTTCTTATTTAGTTTGATTCCAAAAATTTTCATTCGAGATTCATTTAGTCCAAAATATACGAAGAATTTTTCATGCCGTTCTATGGATGAAAACTTGTAATTGCTATGGGTGCTGATATCGTCCACGTTTCACAGCCATATAGTAACACAGCTTTTACATTTATGTTGAAGATTTTTAATTCATTTTGGCTGGATTCCCATATGTTATTATGCATATTGTAGGCATTATGAACCTTATTAATAATTTCCTTAATTATTTCCTGTAGATTATTACGCCCTGTACCACCGTTAAAGTTAATTATGCTGAACAGATATATAATTTCCACCACTCTAAATTTCCTGGTTGTTGGTCACAATAGGTTGGTTATTTCTAGTTCCTTATTATAGCATTTTTTTGGTTTTATTGATGTTTAATTCTAGACCAACCTTCTTTGATTCTTCTTGTAGGAGTTGCATGTCCTGTTGTGTATGTGCTACGTCTAGTCTGTTTGTCAATCCTCAGTAAATTCCTCTATTAAGAGTTTACCTTTAACACAGCCCTGTTTTACTCCGTTTAGCACAGCTATTGGATCACACATTATGTCATTGTATAGGACTTGACTTTCTGTATCACTGTAGAGTTCTTTAATGATATTCATTATCTGGTATTATTATGGTAAATATTTTTCTGGAATTCCCATTTCCTGTAGTTTTTTCATGTGTGATCATGTCGAACGCCTTAAGTCCACAACAAAGCCACTCTTTCTCTGCTTATTTCTTTAAGCCCAATATGTTTTTACTTGTTGTCACAGGGACATTACTAATAATTTCGCAATATTTTTGTCTGTCTTTCGTCTATTTTGGCTCGCAAGTCTCGTACGAATTCTATTTGCGCCCCGTTGTTTATTAGTTTCTCAACGTTGTATTTCTTTCGTATAGTTTTCTTCGGTATTTTCGTATTCCTATGTTGGATCTAATTTTGGCCATCATCAGTTGGATCATGGATAATCGCAGATGGGGCCAGTCATCACAGACATTTAATAGATATGTTCTCCATTGCTTACCTATTGCGACTTTGTCAATTTGATTTGTAAGTTAGGTTATCTGGCGATTTCCACACTTTGTATATTGTTTAATAGGGGAACAAGTTCCTCCAATAATTAGATCATGGTTACCACACAGTTCAATGAAGATACATAACGTATCCTATGTTGGTGTTGTCAGTGCCAACCTTGGCATTGAAGTCTTCCATCACTACTTTTATATCGGATCTTTTAATTTGTTGTAATGTGGCTTCAAGACATTCATAGACAGCCCCTTTTTCTTCTTCAGTTGCTTGTTCTGCTGGTGTATAGCACTGAACCAGGGTTACCTTTGTTAATTTAGTCATAATCCTTGCAGAAATTGGTTTCTATTCAATGGGAGAGTTTTCAGTTGCTTTACTAAACATAATTCCTACTCCATATTGACGTCTTCCTCGTTTGATTCCACCGTGTCTCACTGAGACCTGATATATCAAATTTATATTCCTTAATTGGTTTACAAGTTTGGTCAAGACAATTCTTGACCGTTTACGTAAGCCAAAGGGCGTTATCAAAGGATACGTCCGGTTAGTCTCTCTGGAACTTCGAAACTCTGGTAATTTAAGGCGGATATGTGATGGGCCTCTCACACCCGATTCTGATACCGGGACCGCCAGTTCTAGCCCTCAGACTGGCCTCAGGAATTCCTTCATGTTTATGATACTAATGTTATACCGTATTACGTCAGAGCCTCGTTGGTTATCTAGCAGGGTGAACCGGGTGACTACATGGTCACCACTCGGGCAGGTGACGTTTGGGGCATGGTTTTATTGATGTTGGTTCTTATTTTCCAATAACTTCATTGAATTAATGCAAATAAATCTTTAAGACTCGATATAATAGTATTCTTAATTTTGCATTGATGTTGCAGTTAGCCTTCTTTAGCTTTTGGGATAAATATTGTTTTATAATTCTTGTACGATATATTTGTTTGACTTTTGTCCTATTTTTCTTTTACAAAGCTACCGTTTGACGAACTTTTATGAACCATTTATCAACGAAACTACTAAAATCGATAAAATATGGAGAGGCGACTAAGTTTATATCTGGACATTTAAATGAAAAACAATATCACAAAGTATATTCCTAGATAATTGTTTTACTTATGTACATCTCATTTCTCTGCTAGTTACTTAATTCTCTATTATCTGTACTACTTTTTGGATTGAAATGCTTTTTCATAGTCGAATGGTCGACAAATGTGATATATAAGAATGTTATTTTTTTTTACCTATTATCATTGTCATGGCACCAACCACAATATATATATATATATATATATATATATATATATATATATATATATATATATATATATATATATATATATATATATATTCATTTTTTAATAGGCACACTATTTTTTTATTAATATTTTCATTAAAAATAATTTTAATGATATATATTTTTAGCTCCAACTGGAAAAAGAAAACAACGCATCATTGCAATTTGTGATCTGTCAAGCGGAAACTTTAGAAGGTCGTTGTCAAAACATGCAAAAGGAACTCCAGACTAAAGAGGAAATCATAAAAACTCTGCAAATTGAAAATGAATCTCTAAATACTAGAATTTCAACAACCGCTATTCAAATGAAGGATATACAAAATAAATTGGAGACAAGTTATAAAGAGAACCAAGCATTATCTAAAAAGATTACAACTGAGGCCAAGAAATTCGATGACCTGGTATCCCAGTACTCGGAACTTAAAAATAAATATTCTGGTAAGTAGATTTCATCTGGCAAGTTTTCCCGTAGACCTCTTCTATATAGTTTTTTTATTTTGTGTGTATTCGGCAGTTTATTAGAATATAAACTAAAAAGAAATCTCTTCGTTGTTAAAGTGATTAGAAAGGTTAGTTCAATGGTTGTGGTCATCTACGTTTTTGTATATTTCCGGGTTTTCGTCCAAACTAGCTTTCTTTTTGACAGAAAAAGTTTGTGAAGTTTAGACAGAATCGTAAAAAAAATAGTTACGCACTCAGTGACAAGATATTAATTGCCATATGATCACATTTAAAATAATTGTACCTACAATATTGTTGTTATTTTAAATTATTAAAGACTAAAACGTGATAATATCAATATTATCACGTTTCAATTGCCATATGCCTTTTCAATTGACTCATTGGCCCAAATGTTTATCAATTCATGATTTATGGTCCAGGAAATAGTTAAGAGCAGATAAAAAGGCGTACACTGTATATCCTAATATATGTAAATGATATTTCTCTAACGGTTCTAAGCACCTCCGCCAGTTATTTCCGCCAGTCTTTTCATCCGTAATCTTTCATTCTTAAGTTCAACTGTGTAGTTTAGCCTTACTTAAGTTTATGATAAACTCATTTTACTGCCTATATCACTTAAAATCTAGCTCTAATTAACTGTTTGATACACATTTATTAAACAGGTACCAAAGCGGAACTAGAAAGAGAACATAAACAATCTGAAAGAGTGAAATCGGCAAACGATAAGAAAATGTTTGAATTAGAGGAAGAAAATGATAAATTCAAGTCGAAAATTCGAGAATTGCAATCAAAGTTGGACGCGGCGTTAACAGAAATAAAGAAAAACCAAAATATAGCGGTGTCTAAAAGTCCAACCTTGACTTCAAACATGTTAAATACTGACTATATTTCTGTTTTAGTTCAGGACCCAACAACACCTTCAGGAGCTACGGAAAAGAACACAAAACATCTACAAATAACTCCTTCCGAAATGCCAAAGTCTTCCTCTTCATTGACGTCCTTGGGATCGCCGTCTGTAGGTACACCGGAAAAGTACAACATTGATTTTGAAGATTTGCTTAGGAACTCTAAAAGCGACAAAATTATCAGTATATTTACTTCTCTAAAATACGTAAGTATCAATCGAAAATATTATTTGGATTATTGTCCAAATATGTATGTATTTTTAAGGTTTCCTATTTTCTGTCTATTCTTCTTAAGATTTATTTATATATACGTTTGAAATATTGAATGGAAATACTATCATTTGATTCAAAAATGTAAATTGTTTGGCTTTCCAGATAATAACAGTTAAGAATAGTGTCCTAATAAGGGATACTTTTTTATTAACACTAATATTAAATTCAGTCTCTCACTAAATTTACTACATTTTTATAGCAAAATAAAGGATAGTCTTTACAGACCATATATTAAAAAAAGGAAATCATTGCTAACTTTTAAAAAGTAAAAGTTATATGCGTCTTTGTCTATATTGGCGCAGTCAGTATGAGCCCATTTGAAACGTTTTGAACACTGAATCCATTTTTCACCCGCCCTATCTTCGGCGAAGAAAGAGTCCAGAACAAAACATTCATTCTGCTTACTCTTCCCCAGTGTTACAATCCATCTCAAAATCATCATCTAAGACAGTTCTAAGACATCTAAGACTAAGTTCTTCATCTTTAGATGAGCTACTAGAATCGTGACACTCTTCTTGTTAACCCTGATTGTTAATTTCTTCTGAACAATAACTTTTCTTTTCTTATTTGTTTTTCTAGAAGGCACATTGTTCATTTCCAATGCCGAAATTATCTTTCAGACACTTCTCTTTCTTTTCTGTTCTGAAAAACGACTCGAACGATTTCGAAAGTCTGTTACAAGATGAAGCTTTTAAGTATTTGGTTGTGTCAATATCTCTTGGAGGAGGCATATGCCTTGGAGGAGAAAGGCATATGCCTTTGTTACTCAGTATCACGTGGATTTGATGCTGGAATTCAATCTCCTTTCGTTTGATGGTAACTGGTAAAGTCGTGTTCTCGAAAAATATTCTTTCGGAAGCTATTTATAGCGATTTCAGTTGTACCACATCTTACATATGCTTTTCCAGACAGCTCACCGACTTGATAGCTCGTCATCACTTTTCTAGGATGGTTTTTGAGCCAACAAACAATAAATAAAATTTTAAATCAAAATTTACATAAGAAAGTCCTGAAATTAGTATTTTCACCACCAGAGAAAAAAACTCAGTACCTTCTGCGCGATTACATATACAGGCAAGATAACAAAAATAGCCAAACACATAAAAAAGAAAGAATCAGCTTTTAGAACAAACAACAACTTAGGAAAATATATTAAAAACAACAAGGGCCAAAAGAAAAAGCACTTACACAGTGGTGTATACAAACTTAAATGTGGCGACGGCTCTAAAACTTACATCGGTCAAACTGGTAGAACTTATAACAAACGTATAAGAACATAAAAAGGCTTTCAATAATAGAAAAACAGATTCTACGTACGCACGTCACCTTCTAGACCATAATCATTCTTTTAATGACGGATTTCAAATTCTTCACATCCAAAATAAAGGCCTTAAGCTATCTTTATTAGCATCTATCGAAATTAAATAGATTAAAAAATGCAGTGTCAACTTGAGTCAAACAGTGCTCCCCTCAAACCTATTGATTTAAAGACTATAAAGTGTAAACATATACCAAAAATAGATCACTTGAGAAAGGCACTCTGTCAAAACAGCTGTAGTGATAAGTTATTATAATAAATTTTGTGGAAGTTTCGAAAACAAAAGTTTTCAGTGTTTTATTGTTATATAAAATGAATTTCCGTCAATTAACGGTCGAATCCATCACGATAATTAACACCCTTATGGCACCAGTAACTCTTGTGCCAAAATTTTTCAAAATAGAATCCTCTATCGATTCGTATAATACCATAAGAGCGAAAGTTTTTTTACAAAAGAAAATTTTTTCCAAAAGAAACTTCAATTTTCACGAAAATTTCCCCAGAAAACCACACATTTTTCACATATTTTATTTTCCTTGATTTCATCTTTTAGTACTCTCAAAGACATCGGAAATCCGACGGTCTATTACTTTTGGTAAGAATTATTGTTTCATATGTTTGGATTTTCGTTGCCTTGGATACATTTTTAGCCTTAAATAGGATGTTTAATCATCCCACGGCTTTGCTACTATTTATTAGCCTTTACTAGACGAGAATGCATGGTATCGCATTTAAATACATTGTGTTTTCAAACATTAAATAAGGCTACTATCGTCGGTGACAAGAGCGTTTTCAGGGTCTGAAAAATAACTAAATAAATAAACTAAAAATAAATAACTAATGAATAATTTGGAAAAGTTGGAAAAAACATTTTTTGCCTGCAGTAGGGTGTGATGTGAAGTAAATGAATAAAATATATGGATAACTTAAAATTATTTCCAGATGAAATTATTGGCCTTATCGTGGAATGTATGAATCTACAGCTTGATCTCATGAGGCCTAAATATCAACGTGGGACAGATTGTTCCCCGGCTAACTTTAAAGAAGTGTACGCTTTATTGAATGAATATGAATATATTACCATAATCGAAATTCTAGAGGGGTTTATAACGTTGCCCTTTCAGGAAATATATTTCCAAAGAACCCGAGAAGTGTGGTACCAAAATATATGCGGCAATAGAAGCAATCACAATTTGAGATATGCGCTGCAAAACAACCTAATGGCCAGTTTCAGTTACCTTATTGTACGGCAAGTATCGTAAAATGTTTTGTCAGGCATTGTAGTGTAAACGTTTGAGGAATGTAACCGTTGACAATTACTTCACAATGGTACCGCTAGCGAATGATCTTTTTGATGTTATCTATATTCCACGATAACTACGAAATCGATCGATCGAAACTGGTGATAACATAAGCTTGTTATTACATTTTATAACCTTAAAAAGGACCGGTGGACTTTATACATAAGATGAAAACTGAATAAACCATTATAATAGTAAGCATCAAGAAAACAGTTTACTAAAGCGCTGCTAGAATTCAAAATTTTGAATCCCCTTAAAGCAAAAAATTCAAAATGTCCTTGGTCGTGAAAATCCAGCAGAACGAGTCAACGAGAAATGAATTGGTACTCAGCGAAAACCTAGATGCTCATTTTGCTCTAATTAGAAAAAGTAAATCTAAATACAATTAAAATCAGAAAACTGCAATATCTGGGACATGATGGTTGCCAACCTTCTTAGAGGAGATGGCACATGAAGAAGAAGAAATCTACAAATTATCAGTGTGATGTATGTTCCAAGCCATAAACTACAGTTTTATGCCAGAACTGCGATAGGCAAGAAAACAATTAAATCGATTACACTATTTTGGTTGTCTTTTTGTATACGAGTTATAACAGCAAACATCACACTGTATTTACGCATGTTACATAAAACGAGAGTTGTGAATGCATTCATTGATGATAAAAAATATGCTGAAATGTCAAGACAATTATCCAAGTACAGTGTATCTACACTAATTCCATCCCATCATAAAAGGGGACATTGTTAAAACCCTCCCAAATCAGAAAGGACACGAAAAACAACATCATAGAGTGACAAACGTATTAAAAGAATATTGTTACGTTTTTCTGTGGATTCAGTGATTAAGATTAAGAAGCTAACGTGGTTTAACTAACTTTATCACTCCAAAAACTCAATAAATTACAAATGTCAATTCTGATTACATTAATTATCTTCTACAATTCACACGGATATCGCTTATAAAAACACTTCGCTAATAATGATAATCTAACGCCGACCCGGTGTGCTTATATAAACAGATTATGTGTTCTAGATATAGCCAGCGGAGGGACGGAGGCTGAATTTTGTGCGATGACACGAAATTTCAGAAAGTTACAGCGACTAGAACATCGATAGAAACGGTGCGTAGAACATTCGAGCGAAAAGAGTATGCTTGGCTTCGAAAAAGCACAGGACCGCAAATAGGAGCATGTAAGACAACAATATCGTAAAATGATTCTTTAAAAATCCGCATCTACAATTCTGAAATCTCAGATATTATGGTTGAACAAGTAAAAGAAAAGTTATACAACATATACTCCTAAAAAGCTACTACTTTTGGGTAGCAATTTGCACTTAGTCAAATTAAAAAAGTACTATTTAGTGATTGAAAGTATACGACGACCAATAGCAGCTTCAATCCTAAATACATAAAACTGACAGTTAAAAATAGTAAAGGCAGTGTTCTTGTGGAATTTCTTTTTATAGGGGTAATTCCTATTCACTTCCTGAATCATAAATGATCCATGGTTCGACTTCATTATAGGGATAGGTGGAATGCAAAATGTTATGCTCCTTTATGTAGAGTAGGAAGTGTCAGTGCGTTTGATTATTTCGTGCCGTGATGATGACACGGCAAATTGTTCAAGAGTGGTTTCAAGAAAATAACGGTAGAATTTTGGAGTGGCCAGCACAAGCACTATATCTTAACCCAATTTAAAATTTATAGGAAGAAGTAGAATGTTGTATTTGTACACAAATATTTCCAACTAAACGATCGTCGACAGATAAAATCGGTCGAGTCTGGTGAATTCTTCCCGAAAACTTAATTTAAAAATTATTTTCCTCAATGTCACGATGTTACCAGCAAGTAATACATAATAATGGATATTCAATAAACCATTAATTTGATATTTTTAGTTATTATTTTTAATAAATTTGTTAAATGTTTGTAGATATACCTAATATAAAAAACTGCTTAGCAGAGTAATCATTTTGTTTAGTGTGTTTGTGTTTATCGAGTAAATACTTTGTTATTAAGTAAAGTCGGGCTCATCGTCTTTATTGAGTCGCTTATTATATCCGAACGAATGCGGCACCTCGGACGAATATCGATTCGACGGCGATGGGAATGTGTATTTATTTTTATTGTAATAGAAAAATATTCTGCGACTTATATGTATTTGCTTTTACTTTTATGTTCAAAACGTTACCTTCAAAAAGTAGCAACCCTCATATGCTTAAATAAATAATTACTTCTAAAGTAAATAAGATTTGTAGTATAATCTTATTAGACAATAAATGTCTTACAGAAGGTACTAATAACTGATTTCGACCGCAATTTTCTTATAATACGTATACATACAATTTCGTACATATTTAATATATAAAAATATTTCATTACAGGATTATGACGCACAAAAGCAGAAATTGTTAAAGCTAAAAGCGGAGCAGTTCAAAGCCTGCGAGATAATCAAAAATATGATAGATTCTAGAAATAAGGCCAACGAAGAAATATCCCAATACCAAGTACAAATTAAGAATTTAGAAAAAGAATTAGAATCCGTCGTGTCTAAGCCAACTAGTGACGGGGATGTTCCGCCGAAACGAGTCACCAGGACAAATAATGAGGTAGATAAAAAGAAAAGACGAGAGAGGTTTGGCTTGTTTCATTTTTGATTTGTGTTCACATAATGCTAACTATTAGTGTCAGTGACAATTTGTCTTCCAGGCTTAATTTAAAGTTAACACCGTTTTGATACTATTCTAATCATAATCTATTATTCTAGCTCATCCACAATATCATTTATATTAGTTTAATTTTCCATCTTTTCCTCTTGTTGTAGAACTTTTTATATGACAATCCCATGATAAAACATGTTGAAAGAGATATACACATCGATATCTACTTATTATTGGGCGATCTTCTGGAAGAAAGTGTTCTATCTTATGTGTCTTATTTTACTGTACCACTGCCTTCTTATTCGTGTTTCGCCCGACAACGTATTGCATATTGTGCTTTTGCTTTAATTTTCTTATTTGGCCTGTATGATCATTGCGTCGGTCGTATATATCTCGAATCCGTCTAAGTCAGAGTAATAATTGAAATAATAATGTCTTTTAGATATTAATTTTCTAAGCTAAGGAATGTCATCTAGGTATTTATTTTTTCTGCATATATCATTTAGATTACTACAGTCTTCTAATTTTTTAATTAAAATCCATATTTTTGTTTTCGAATGGCCCTTATAAACTACTAGTTTACAAAAATATAACGGATTTAGTACTTACAGCAGATATGAAAATGTTATCTTTAGGTAATTTTTTATCGTCCCTGGTGACAAAGTTATGATTGCATTCTCAGCAATTCTCACTTTTTTTATTATATGTTATTATATGTTACAATAACCCTAATGCTGTCATTTCCTCTAATATGGCTACCTCTTTTTTTATTGCATTTCAAAAATATGCTATCATGGCATTGCTGTCATTACTGTAAATTCATTTTATCTACCCAACGTATTGCATCTGAAATTTTTTCATGTTCTAATGGACTGCTGTTTTATTCATCACAATATTGTTCTATTCACTAAAAAATTCATCTACTTTAGCATTTCTATTATTATACTTTTCGGTTGAAAAGTGTTCAAGGTATCAGTAAATTACGTGTGTTTTTATTTATTCTACAGCTCCTTCCTTACGTGCCGTCTCCTTTCAGAAGGTTGGCAGTTCTGTAGAACTGCAGTTAAGCCACGTTCTTAGATTCTACAGTTTAGGTTATGTTAAAATAGGATCTCCCAAAACCTGTTTCTCTATAAAGTCATCACTATTAGACCGTCTTTACGTGGAGTTATCAACATACAGAAACATTTGGGTTTGTGGAAACTGATGAAGTTGAAACTCTTATTTGCATATTATTGATATGCTTGGAAGAGGGTGTTGACCGTCAAAGGACCAATATTTAAGAGATGTCAGATATTTAAAAATCAAATAAAGGCATCAACATCTCTAACTTTTAAAAACTGATTCAATGCCCCCAAGGATATTGAAAAGGAGAAGGTTGTCATTCCACAATTCTTGAACTGCAGTGCAATAATAACGATAATTATTTAAGTTTATTGCAGCTGCTCCAAGTGGACTTTTTATGTTTCTTATATTTGGAAATATATAAGGAGTTATTGTTTCTAATAAGATCAGGGAGAATATCATCACCTTTTGAATCCTAATAATAATTTTATTCATTTTAATATTGCAATATACGTCGCCCAAACAAAAAAGAATTCCTGACTACTGATTCAATTATAACGGTCCGCACAATGTTGCAACTATTATTATTTACCTATATGTTTTCAATCAGCACTGCCTAAACCATGAATTGTATTTGTTTTGTCCAAATTACGCATCACCACGCAAATTATGCGCCACTTAAGAAATTATATGTTTAGCAAATATTCCTTATGTTGTCACTAAGTTATCCAAAATCACTTTAAATTACTATTCTTTTTTTATTTATATATTTTCAACAGCATATAACTTAGCAAATGTTTTCATTTAATTTTCTCAGAAATAGTAGGTTATAATGTTCCAAAAATTAATTAAAAAATATATTCAATAATAAAGCTACACAAGTAGAAAAAATGAATTATAATATATAGTAGTTTATAAAATTGATACTATTAGTTACATTAACCAAGGTAATCTATTAATATTAAAAATATATAGAGAAGGTGAAATACTGGAAAATATATTAGTTGAATGCATATACACAGCTCTCCCAATCTAGCTTAGATTGGGTTATCCATATATCAATATTTAGTAAATGCACAAAAATAAATTAGATCCCTCCAGTTTCTCACTTTCATTATTTTAATGTCCCTAATAACCTAGTCCTTTCGCCTCTATTTAGGCCTTTTTCTGTGTTTCTGTTCTGGATTCCATCCAATAAGTATTAACCAGAGAGTCAGGTTCTTTTCATTCTGTGTTCCATCACGTCAGTCTCTGTGTTTTGATGACTCTTGTCATGCCGCTTGTCTCATCTTTCATTCTTCTTCTCAGTTCTACATTTTTCGTTCTTAATGGACCCATAATTCTCTGCAAAAAATTCTTCTCCCAAATATTCTCAATCTTTCTCATCTTTAAATGTGAAACACATAGTCTCGACTGCATATGTGACTAGCTAATACTGAAATATACTTCGTATATTTTCAGTTGTATATTTCTACTTGAGTTTCTATCTTTCATTAGTCTGTGGGGCATCCGATACGTTTTGTTACCTGTTAATATTCGCTGTGCTATTTCTCATTTCTCTCACTTCTTCGTTATTACTCTCGATTCTGGATTTTCTCACATACGTAATTTTCGGATTTAATTCTGTTTGTTGTGTATGCTTTTCTGGAATATACTAGGTATTTTATATATTTTTCTGGAATATATTAGGTATGTTTTTCTTTCATTAATTTCTATTCTGCTTTTCCTTGTTGCAATTCTAACTGTTATTAAGACTTTTTCCAGACTTTTATCTCTTCCCATAAATACTATATCGGCATTAGCCAATGTTGAAAATTAAGTTACTTTGGTATCGCTTACCCTGACTGTTGCTTCTACCACTATGTTGAAGAGAGTGAGTTATAAGGTTACAATGGCTGTTTACACTTCGATTGTGTTTGTGTACCTTCTTCTGCTATGATCGTTGCCAAGGTCTTTCCATTGCCATTTCTGTAAATCTGATTACTTTTTTACTTTAACTCCAATTGTAACTGCACAACTTTTCTGTAGACATCTTAATACTTTTATTATGCACGCCCAAACAGTATATGTCTAAAAATGTAGTAGTGCACTGTAATTTTTTACGTACTCATGCTCAAAATTAAAGTAACATTAATATATATGTAGTGGTTACCCATGATTGAACGAAAACAATTCGTAATTTTTTTAGGAATAAATGAAAGTGCCTGTTTCAGTTTATATATTTTTTATAATTTGTAAAATCTAATTTAGTTATTCATTTTTTCTTTACTTATTGTCAATTAATGTATTTTCCAGTATTAATTAACAAAACGATCTGCTTAGGTAAAATTGCTTATTAATGTTATGTAGATTTTGTTGTGCTTAATTTATTTTAATTTAGATGTAAAGTTTGTATATAATTTTGTAGTTTTGCTTCCTGTGATTTAAATGAAAAATATAAAACACTGGACTGTAACACAATAGTATTTATTAATCACGTCGGTTTGCAAGTTTAACACAAATATATTTTTAATGCACATATCTAATGTAAAACGTATTTCTGATAAAATTTTTTTCCTATAGGTCAAAAAATACTTTTTAGCTGGTAGTTGATATAGCTGGTCTATAAGTTAATAAACTTTGTGATAATATACAGGATTGGGAGAAAGTCTGGCAGCAATATATTTTTTCTTAAACTAATCAATAAAGTTAGTGCATGATGAACAAAATTAGGAGAACAAAAGAATTAATGCAAATAATTTTCATTAACCATACCATATTCGATAATGAACTTATTTTATAGTTGAAGGTTCTGTGGATAGGAATAAATAAAGGCAGAAAGAAAGCATTGAATGCATTCTTTTTAAATAGAAATTACGCTTAATACTCAACAATATCAACGATCATACCCTCGTTTCCGGATTTATAGGCAGCGATTTGTAATTATTTTTCTTAGTGTTTGGCCTGCAACTGCGGCAAACATCAAAGGCGATGCGGCAACGATCGTAACTGTAACTACGGGTGTCTTCCGATTGTGTGCGCTATTTATAGCATTCGTGCGCTCCCTGATCTCTGTTGGTTGGTTGGTCTGAATCGGTATTGGAATTATCAGAGGATAGGTTTTGTATTTTGATCCATGTACTGTTTAAACACAAATCCATAGTTTTGTTTGTTTTCGAAAAAACAAACATAAAACTCTAAAAACACCCGATCAAATTGAATCGTAAAGAATGCATTTAAACAGGATGTGAATCTCAAGTATGTATCTTCTCAGGCGCAATTAAAATTCCGATGCAGACTAAGACTAAGTGACAGAGCCAGTGAACACAAACTGTACTATAACTTATATTTTCGAACCTTCATTTAGCGGAACACATGCCTTGCATATTGTCTACTGGAGTTGCCAGAAAGGAATAATTCGAGACCTCGGGCTCAGTGAGTATATAATTACAAAACAGCCGCCGTGAAGCTTACATTTATATTCAGAACCTCGCTATCATTAAGTTATTCGATAAATAAAATATTTAGTTTTAAATCTTAGGTATTTAGTTTTACCAAAACTAAACCTCCCTCTCTTTCTTCCTCTCCCCCTCTCCCTCTCTCTCCCCCCTCTCTCTCTCTCTCTCCCTCTCTCTCTCCCCCTCTCTCTCTACCCTTCTCTCTCTCTTTCTTTCTCACACTCTCCCAAGAGGATGATTGAGTGTCCGACAAAAATATCGTGAGTTTAATCTAGTTCTGTTTTATGTGATTTTTATTATTTAATAATATATTATATTAATAACATTTTAGAAAAAAAAGAAGGCTTTTATCCTTCTTCACAATCACTTCACTTCCCGTTCACATTAAGATAATTAGTTTCACAGAAAATAGCTTGTTGTTGGATTTTATCGCAACCCTGTATAAATTACGGTAGATACGATAATGTAACACGTTATAATGTCGTAAAGCTAATTTTCTTTTATATCTTATATTATTAAAATTTATTTTCACGTACAATGCCCATCTTTATTTTTAACTTTTTCATGTCTTATTTATTCAACATTAGGCCTATCTTAAGTCTTTTCATTTGCACTACTTGCGCTGTGTTTGTAGAATGTATTTTTTCTATTGTCCAGAAATTGTTATAGCAGGTTGTATTGGTGCATTTTGAATGGAGAGGATCGCATCTTTTTTTTTTTTTGTTATATTTGTTAATAATTTTAAATCCATATTACTTTAATTATTTCCTGAATCCAAGAGTTTGTATAGTGCTGGTCAATATATAGAGTTTTTATGGCTTTGATTTTAAAATCTTTTTACAGTGCTACCAGTCAACGGTCACGGCACATGCCGATCAATGCCGTAAGGTTTGTTTATAGTTAGAGCACAATATCTAGACCTGAATTATACCTAATCATATATGCAAATAATGATCTTCCTGTCAATACTTCTTTTTCTAATATATTTAGATTTTACTACTTTTTATTATCCTCCCTAGTTTTTCAAAATCTAGCCACGCTATTTTGATTTGGCATTGTATTTATGTTGTTTGCTTCTGTTCAAATTTATTTTTAGTCCTATGTTTTCGGATGCTTGTATTATTTCTGTTGACGTTGTATCAAATATGTTCCTGTGATAAGAACAATATTTATATGATTAACATAAAGCTCCCTCCGTTTGTATTGATTTTCATATCTTCCTTGTCTAATTTTCTAATGCCACAAATGCCAATTGTGGTTTTCGTCGCACAACTATTAAAACACCCCATTTTAACGGCATTAGTGGTAGACGTAAGTGGATCTGAGTAACAGATGTCAATAACAATTTTTTGGTAGTAGCTAACACTTCGCAGTTACGCCACTGAATGAATTCCAAACTTCCGACTGTTTCGCCTGGAAGAGGTCTGCTGACTTGAAATAAAAATACGTCAATTCGCGCATATTATCATAATTAGTGTTTGTTCTTCTAGTACTAATGGAGGTACTTCTACTACTTTTGGAGGAATGACACCCCCATATATTAAAAATGGTTTTTTAAAATATTGTATAAATCCAAAGTTTTTGCTACCGATTTTCCCTTTTCTTGAACTTCTAATTAAAGGTGAATGATCAATCGATAAATTAGTGATTTTATTAGGTGCAATAATTTTGTAAATTTATTTGATCATTTTTTGCACATTCTTGATCCAAATATTTAGTCGTTTTTGCCATTATTTGCTAAAAAAAAGTAACCAGGAAATTCGTAGAGTCGGCACATTAATAGGCGAGGCAATGAAGCAATAAACCTACCAAATTTTTGCAATAGGATGGATCTTAATGAAACTTTTTGCATTCGATTCATATGAGTATCAGGAAATTTTGTGAACAAAAATGATGATGTGCATTTCGAAGTTATGAGATATAATAAATTTGTAATTCGAATGTAATTTGACGGAAATTAGTTCAATATTACCACTCTGGGGTTTTTGGGGTCACTGAGATGAATATCACGACGGCATTGTTCTCCGTTTCGTGGAAATTTGATACAAAATCAGTACAAAAGTGCTAAAAAATTTCATTGCCGAAATTAACAAATTACGATTTTTTATTCTTTATTGTATTACTATATTTAAATTTTAATTGAATCCGTCATTTCGAAAAGGACACAAGTCCATTAATTAAAACTTCCATTCCGTTTCATCAGAAAGGGACATAAGTCCAGGACTCATGGCATTTTCAAACATTTTAATTTTTGTTTGCCTTTTATGTTAACTTGTGGTATATGAAGATGTGCCTTTTTCACAAAGAAAACGATAAAACGCTTTAAGAAATAAAATTGCTCCAAAAAGTGATATTTAAAAAATTATTTGATACTTCTATTCAGTGTTTGTCTCTATATTTAATACATCCGCCAAAAGTGTTTTCCGAGTTGCTTTGTTACCTTTCTGTGAAAATAAGCTAATATAACTTTAAAACAAGTAAATTACATCTACGGTAATATCTATTACCTATATTTTACTTCAATATCTACTAAAAATCTATTTTTATGATAATTTCAGGTTCTCATTTCCTGTTTTCAGAAGCTGTGTGACACATATGTTTCGTAATGAAATAAATCGAAAAACGCCCTAGATTCTTTCTTATATATATTTTATTTTTGTGTCCAATAAACATACAAACAAAATTCCTCAGTTAGTGGACCCATAAAAACACGGAAAAGCAATATCCACGCCTATGTGGCGTCTCTCGCGACAAAATAAAACGACTAAAAATCTGACTCTCGGGAGGATCTTCTGTGATATATTTAAATGCGGATATTTAGAAGAATTTTATCTCGAAGTGTCCAGAATCAGTGAACTTGCTGCAATAAATAGGCCTGTAAATTATTTAGGAAAATAAAATACATTTATGATCGATGATTCAAATAATACGTCAATACAATATTTAAACGTCCAGACAGTAACATATGTGGCGATGCTCCTTATTATTTATTTAAGTGCATCCTAATTTAAAGGGTTCCTGTATATTCTACGGCAAATAGATTGCCGATATTCTACTGCCTTTAAATATCTCACATTATCAACATTTTCCAACTCTCCCTCCCTCTATTTTTTTTCTTTCGCTACATACAGTGAGCACAAGAGCATGCAATATAAATTAAAACTAGCCTTTAATTGAAGCAATTGCCATACAAACTTTTGTCAGATTTAAATTTTAAATGTAAATGACGTACCGGCCTATTGCCGCGTTATTCATTTGAAAACAGTTCGGGATACCGAATTCTTGGCGAGGTTATATTTAGCTATAGTTCCAGCACGAGCCATTTTATGTACAGTGGTATAGATATCGCGATGTTTGAGACTTTTGCAGTCCGTAGTGACTTTTTGTTCCTATTGTGAAAAATTATTCTAGTCTTTGGTTGTCTACAAATAATAATTATTATTAGTGCAAGGTTTGATTTTCTTGTTAAGATTTATGTATAAGTTGGGGTCAAAGGGGTCATGTTTAGTAACAATTTTTTGTTTTGTGTTTATTTTTACCGAATCGGTTTGTTATGGTCGTTTAAATTTGAAGTATCGGTTATTATTTTTTTATATTTTAGTAATTTAAAGCCAAAAGGAATAAATATGATATTCACATTTGTTTCCCAATTTTAGATTTACATATATTTAATAGGTATATTTGCAACACGGATAGATTTTTTTCTTTCCTATGTTCTTTAAAGTCTTCTTTTTAAAATCCTTGTTTTAAGCTTTGCATTATATATGTCTAAACCATCTTAATTGTATTTGCATTTTGTGACAAATCGGTTCTATTTTTAGTTGTTCATTTAATTTCACTTTAAATTTTTTTAAAATCGCATTTTAATGGCGTTGATTCTTGATTTATTATTTATTTATATCTTGCTATTTATTTTTTTATGTAGTATTATCTTATTGGGAACAAATTATAAATTAAATTATAATTGATGGATTCGACCGTTACTTGATGGAAATTCATTTTATGTAACAATAAAACACTGAAAACTTTGTTTTCAAACTTCCACAAAATTTATTTTAAATTCTAATCACTACAGCTGTTTCGGCTGATTGCCTTTCTCAAGTGATCTGTTTTTGGTATGGGTTTACACTTTATAGTCTCTAATGAAATAGGTTGAGGAGGGGAGAACTGTTTGTCTCAAGCTGGTCATTCAGAATTATATCTGTGTTTTTTAATTTGTTGATTTCCATAGATTCTAACAAAGATAGCTTAAGGCCTTTATTTTGAATATGGAGAATTTTAAATTCGTCATTAAAAGAATGATTATGATCTAGAAGGTGAAGTGCGTATGTAGAATCTGTTTTTCTATTATTGAAAGCCCTTTTATGTTCTGCTATTCGTTTATTGAAATTTCTACCTGTTTGACCAATGTAAGTTTTTGGACAGTCGCCACATTTAAGTTTGTATACACCACTGTGTAAGTGTTTTTTATGTTGGCTCTTATTGTTTTTAATATATTTGCCTAGGTTGTTATTTGTTCTGAAAGCTGGTGTTATTCCTTTCTTTTTTATGTGTTTGGCTATTTTTGTTGATATTTTTCCTGTATATGTAATCGAGCAGAAGGTACTGGGTTTTTTCTCTGGTGGTGGAAATACTAAGTTCAGGGCTTTCTTGTGTAGTTTTTGATTTAATATTTTATTAATCGTTTGTTCGTTGTATCCATTGTTTACTGCTATTTGCTTAATGATATTTAATTCTGTCTCAAAATTGTATTTTGACATAGATCATAGTATGTTACATAGATTAACAGCAATTCCTATGTCAAAATACAATTTTGAGACAGAATTAAATATCATTAAGCAAATAGCAGTAAACAATGGATACAACGAACAAACGATTAATAAAATATTAAATCAAAAACTACACAAGAAAGCCCTGAACTTAGTATTTCCACCACCAGAGAAAAAACCCAGTACCTTCTGCTCGATTACATATACAGGAAAAATATCAACAAAAATAGCCAAACACATAAAAAAGAAAGGAATAACACCAGCTTTCAGAACAAATAACAACCTAGGCAAATATATTAAAAACAATAAGAGCCAACATAAAAAACACTTACACAGTGGTGTATACAAACTTAAATGTGGCGACTGTCCAAAAACTTACATTGGTCAAACAGGTAGAAATTTCAATAAACGAATAGCAGAACATAAAAGGGCTTTCAATAATAGAAAAACAGATTCTACATACGCACTTCACCTTCTAGATCATAATCATTCTTTTAATGACGAATTTAAAATTCTCCATATTCAAAATAAAGGCCTTAAGCTATCTTTGTTAGAATCTATGGAAATCAACAAATTAAAAAACACAGATATAATTCTGAATGACCAGCTTGAGACAAACAGTTCTCCCCTCCTCAACCTATTTCATTAGAGACTATAAAGTGTAAACCCATACCAAAAACAGATCACTTGAGAAAGGCAATCAGCCGAAACAGCTGTAGTGATTAGAATTTAAAATAAATTTTGTGGAAGTTTGAAAACAAAGTTTTCAGTGTTTTATTGTTACACAAATTAAATTATAGTTTTTAGAGTAAATTTTTTAGTGTAATTGTATTTTGAAAAATGTAAACGAAATATTTTATGTACCTTTATTGCGGTCTTACTATACTACCAGTCTTTCACGTCTAGTGTTGTGGATTTTGCTATTTATTTCTTGCTGATTAATGTTGATCTTAATTTTTAATATTCTTTCAGTTTTTTGCAATTGTTTTCTTTATAAAATTTGTGCTATTTTCATTTGAACTATTATAGTGTGACTGAAACTATATACTTGCACCGCTTACTTTTCGGTTGAACATGGTTATATTGAACAGCAATAGTCATAGTATATTTCACTTACAAATTTTCATAATCGATGGTTAATGGTCCACTCATGTTCTTGTGGCACCATATCCTTATTGGACGTTGGAGGTCTTTCTAATACTTTATGAGTTTGTTTACAACTGCCCTAAGCAGTACTAGTGCTGTTTTGGCAGTCCAATGTCTTATTTTTCAGCCATGGGATTCTCAGTAAATAGTCAAAATAAAACACTATTCTCAAGTAGAACTGTAACATCAGTGAAATTATAATAAATATTCCAATTGACTAAAATTTCGGCTTCCGTTTCTGCCATCGTTTTTCGAAATATATAGTTAAATGTAAATATTGAATAATAAGAGAGACAAAATATATCCCTGTCGAATTTCTCTCTAGATATTAGTTTTTCTGAATATGATCCATACCATCTTTATTTTATTTTGATTTTTTCCTTAGGCGTATCTGGAAAATTCCTAATTTAAGTAAAGTATTTTATACAAATGCCAAAGAAGTCACATACTTTCATTTATTGCTTCTTATTCACTAATTTATATACATCAAGCATAATAAACCCGAATATGCTAACAACATTATTTCGTATTGCATGTGAGATTTTGTTTTTTTCGGCAGTGGTTACTCTTTCTTGCACTAATTTGTTTACCCATTTCTTTTCTTTCAACTATTGTTTTTAGTTATTTTTTCAAGCGTCAAAGTGTCGAATATCATCTGTAACCATCGTAGGTGTCGTCTTATAATCGTATATTGGATTTAATGTTTTTTGGTGTTTAGTAAAAATTTTACTCAAGGATTTCACTCGTTTAATATTCTGTTCACCTTAGCTCTAGCTTTTTCTTGTAATATTTTCTCTCATAGTTTTATTTGATATTTCCTTTCTTAACGTTTGGTAATTATGTATACACTAACTTATCACGTTATGGACAATTTGTGAAAATCTGTGTGATGTCTCTTATGTTTTTAATAAGACGTAGGTTCTGTAGTTTTCAATACTTCTAATTTGTTTATTTGTGAAAAATTATTTACATTAATTATTTGCATTTGATCATATTCATGATCAATATTACAATTTGTATCGATAATTCGAGCAAAGCTAATATATTTAAATTTTTAAAGTTAATTTTATATTAAAATAAGTAATTCCCATTATGTCTCCAGTGGCTATTGGTATTAACGAACATTCACTCAGTATACATTACGACGCAGGTAGTATTCTTGTCTGCAATGTTTTTATGATTTCCTTTAACTGTAACTTGATTGTTGGCAAAACATGTTATTTGCTATCTTTGATCTAATCCCACAATGGAGAATCTTTTTTATCCTATAAGGATCGAAAATTGTTTTTTATTTTTCTTGTTGGTTTTTATATGGTTTTGAAGTTCACCTATTTATTTCTATAATTCCTGAACTATAAGGTAAATCGATTTTTCTTTGGGCGTAAATATCAGTTTTTGCCTTGTCTTCACGTTACCTGCGGTTAGTATGTATATTCTATTCGATTTTTAATATTTTTCGATTCTTAATCCCATCAAATTCTCTCAAAATGTGTTAAAATTATCGTTTGGGAATTGTAAGATTTAGATTTGTAAATACATCAAATCTTTTTTTTTTCCAGGACTGGGCAAGTCTTTATCTAAATGCTCGTATAAACAGTTTATATCCAAAGTACTCAAATGCCAGAAAATACAAAAAATATATTTAAATAACGAAACACAAAAAAATGGAACACAAAAATTGTTACTAACACCCCCATGTAGCTTCAAGCGTAACTGTAGAATATTTTTTATAGCTTTTTGTATTAACATAAAATAAACGCATGACTATTGAGCTTTAGTTTTATTTAATTGTATTTTTTGTGCTACTTTACATAACTAAGATTTATATTAATGAATTCTAGATTTGTATAGACATGCATTTAAACTAAATCTTATGTGGGAACTATTTTTAGACATATTTTACACACTTTTCATGTAAAATGAAGATGCACAAACACTAATTGGTATCAATATAATAGTGCTTCAGATCTTAAAAATTATGACATATTTAAATTTAGATATAAAAGTATTTAATAATTTGTAATCTTATTTAATAGATGTGAATAGGAATGATCTACGAATCATCATAGGTCTCCTGGCAAGATACTGTCGCCTCAAAGGGCACGTGAATACAACCTGACTGATAGGAAGTGCGAATTGCAGATTCTGTCAAGCTGATGACGGGATGGCGGAACACGTTCTACGTAATTGCACCTAAGCCCATAGTAGACTTTGTTAAATAGACTGAGCTGAAGAAACAATTTTAACCTAGGGATGAGCCTTAGGTCGAGTGAAAGGTTGGTTAAGCGCCCACCATAGACATATAATACAAGATAGAATGAGCGCTGCAATACAGGTCCATTCCCCCAATGAGACAGAGAAAACTGACGCAAATCAGTTCCTTTATATCTTTCTAATGGGCTGGGTTTATCGACCACTTGACCTAAATGACCAATGGCAAGGTCACGTGGTCGATCAACCCGGCCCATTAGAAAGAGATGCAGTTACTGCCTTGCGTTAGTTTTCTCTGTCGCACTGCCAGTATTGCAGCACTCAGTTTATTTGTATTATATGTGTCTATGGCGCCACTCGTATTGAACCTAACCTAACCTAACCTAATTTGTATCTTAACTTCTCGAATGTGGCTCTTTATATTTTTTTATGTTTAATTTTTTCCGGTCTGGTTTTCGTTACCTATTTTGAGTATTACATGTCTGTTTCTGTTTCATTTATCGCAATATTGGTTTAATTACATTGGCTTTCAATGTGCCACGTGTTTTTGTTCTAAGACTTGGTAAATTGATGTTTAACTATGCCCAGTTATTCCAATATTTGCTTTATTATTCAACGCTGCCTATTAGTTCCTTTTTTAACATTTAAGTCCTATTTTTATTATTCCTATATTAACCCGTTATCGACCGATAGTGATGTTGACAGCAGTACCTTCGAAACGAAAGTTTTTACGATCTTGTGTTCGAAAACCGCTGGTCACTAAATTTTTATATTAAAGAAATTGTCGTGTTCTTTGGGTCGGCACTCCTTCGAGGCACCGCAATCATTCAGATATAATGAGCGACTTCTACTAGTTTACATAGTAACAGGTTTACATTTCTCAACACACAAAATAAACAAATCCAATGCTTTAAAAAGCCATAAGCCACACACGAGAAAACGCAAGTTAAATAATTTACAATATATACAATCAAACTGTTTAAGGTAACATGGTAAAATAGACATCGGAATTGAAGTATGTTGAGTATATTCATATTTTTATTTGTTTTTACAAAACATTGTTTTAATTCAACCGTTTACTTGCATGTTTATACACTTGTATTTAGATAATGTAATAAAAAATATTAAAAATAGTTGACATATTCGTCATATAAAGGATTTTATAAAAATTATTTGAAAATCCATTTTATTAGAAATCAATGGAGGAATCGAAATCTGAAGAAATGGAGGTAGCTGATCTTTACAAGGCTCTTACTTTCGAGCTAGAAGCTAAAATTGAGGTAAGTGTTTATATTTAGATATCAAAATCGTATCTCAAAAGAAGTCGATAGCAATGAATAGTTATCTTGTGTTTACAATCACTTTTATAAGTATTTGTCATAATTTTATTATCGAATTACTTCAAACTGTTACTTTTGATGAAAACTATGTAATTCTTTGTGCCATTTGGATTAACCATAAATACAAAAATGGAACTGTTTATTTAACACTTCATATCGTTTAAAATATCAATATTTTTTTAGATGCGTTTCTGGTACGACTTTATAAGTTGACACTTCGTTTAATAATAAGAAACGTCAAATAAAGTAGTTCCAATTTTATTATTTTCCCATTCGTTACTAAATATTAATTAATTAGTATGACCTGGAGATCGGAACGGTCTGGCAAATCTGACAAACAATACCTCGTTTGGAAGTTTAGTTTGAGTATTTTTAATACCACCATAATTATGAGTTTTCGGTAAAAAAAAAAAACTGAAAATATTCAAGTATTATTAGTTAAATAATTACCGCATGATATTTTCTGAACCATAAAAGTGATAGTTTTTAGGATGTCTGTGCGATAACATGACACACGAGTTCTATTTTTGTAACATAATTTTAAACGGGGTTATATGGCAAATAATAACTTTGTAAACCACACACATCAAAAATGTCTAAGAAACACCACTATTATTTCACTTTTTTCAATAAAAACATTAGATTTGAAAACTTCTACTCTACAAATGAGGGTATGCTAAGAAAATTAATCTGTCAATTGAACTGTTTTATTAAGGCAAAAGTGACAGCGTCTCGACTAATTTCTTCAAATTATAAAGAAAAAGTGCAAATTTTAAAGATATTAAAGGTATTAGCTTTAAATTTTACTAAAATATGGAGCGTTGGCATTTAACACATGTTCAGATGGTAAGTGCAGTGAAGTCTTTCACAAGCTGATGTTACACGTCATTTTGACGTGTCTCGGTGCGTGATTTCGCGATTGTGGCGTCGATATGAACAATTTGGTAATGTCGCTGAACTGAATGACATGGAGATCGCCAACGTGCAACTACTCTTCGACAGGATCGGTATGTGGTAGAATTAGGTCGTCGAGATATGCATATAACTGCACGTGCACTCTATGGGGCGTTAGAAAATACCCACAACATTATTGTATGTGACCAAACTTTGGGTAATAGCTTACATGAAGCTGGCCTTCCCATATTACGTCATGGAAATGGTGAACTCAGATTGAGGTGGGCACAACATGTGCATTTTAGCTTACAAGAATAGAGTTCAGTGTTGTTCACAGATGAAGCTAGGTTTTGTCTCTACTATTTTTCAAGAAGAGTGCAAATTTGGGAAGGTCCTGGTCGACAAGAGAGACTTAAGCATGTAGGTACAGGGTGTTAGTCCATATAGTGGTCTACAAGTTATGATGTGGGCTAGGATAATTTTCATCATCGAACTTTTCCCGTTTTTGTGGAACGAACTTTAATGTGTGAATCAATATCAATATATTAAACGTACCTTGAAACCTGTTCCATTTGCCACTACTGCAGGTCCTGATTTACGTTGCATGCAGGATAATGCAAAGCCACATACTGCAGCAACAGTAAGAGATTGGTTTCATAATGAGAATATTACACTTTTATAGTATCCAACACAATCGACAGATCTTAATTCGATGGAGCATATATGAAATATGCTTTAGAGACGGTTTACTCCTTATCTGCACAAGATCTTACACAGGAATGGATCGTATTGCCTCAATACGAAATTGATAATTTAGTTGTATGCCAAGGCGGTGTCAAGCTGCAATTAACAATTAATGCTGCTGGATGAAACACAGACTATTAAACAAATTTATTGTTAGATTTTTATGTTTTATATCGACTTTTATGTTAACAATTCCCCTTGACTTTTATGTTAACAATTCCCCTTAAATTAGTGCACTTCTTAACTTTTGTTTGATTATTTCATCATAGAGGAATCATATTAAAGTGAAATTAAGGTAAATTCGGTGCTGCGTATTTGGCACTGTACCGGTATGTTACTTTTTAAAATTCAATCAAAATTGATGTATATGAGAAAAAAACATTGCGTTCCTTAGAAATTTTAGATATGTTTATTTTGTAGTCCTTTTTACCACTTCTAAAGTTTTTTATCTCTACTGCTCTTTCGGAACATATTGCCATGTTTAATGAATCATGTTAGATTTCCAAAAATGCTTTAAAGTCAGTTGTGAGGAATATATTCAGAACTACGAAGAATTCTTATTGTTTAAATTAGATCAGCACGACACATTTTATTTAGCAGAACTATTTGCAATATATTAACCCTAGAATCGATTACCGCGTTGTAGTTTATGTAGTGAGTTTACATATCGGTTTAATTCTATACAAACATATTTCATTTCAACAAATTTCATGTACCTATAATATATATTTGGAAGTCTATATTAAATATTTTGTACGATCTGATATAATTTGGTTCAGTCAGAAATAAAAACAAATTTTTTCTAACCCTGCCGAACGCCGAAAGCCGAACTAATATTCATAACTTGCAGATTTTGGAGGCAACTTTAAAAGAAAAAGACAATCACATTCAAAAAATCCGCGAACAGTATGACGAACTACTTATCAGCTTGGAAGATAAAGAGAACAGAATAACAGAACTTGAGTTCGAACTTCTTGCCGCAAATCCTGACGCCAAAATGGATAGGTCCAGCCAAGAAAAAGGTGATACAGCTTCAGAAAAACGTAGTAGTTTCTACAAACAAGAACTAGAAGAAAAAGACAAGGAAATAGAACGACTCAACGGAGAATTGAAGAAATGTTCGTGTTATTTGCAAGAAATCGTTAATAAAGAATTGTGGGATAAGAATAAAGAAATAGAAAAGTTGCATACCCGACAGGTTAACTCGCCAGAGGTATTAAGATTGAGAAAAGATCTGACTGGAAAAGAACAACAACTTAAAGTTTTGAAGGAGAAAATTTCGGAACTTGGTTTAGATTTAAATATAAGCTGTGATGCTGAGTTGAAAGACTTAGCTTCTTCGTCAAAAATGCAACATATCAAGTAAGTTTAATTTAATTTTAATACTGCACTTAAGTTTTAGTTATACAGTTTTAAGTTATGCATTCCGTATAAAACATTCGAGGCCAGCTGAAAATATATGACTGTTGTTTTTCTCCTTTTTTGTGTTATTTTGGCAACTTTTTCTTTCCAGACGTTGTCGAACTTTTGTTTTTGTGGAGTACATAGGTATTTTTCTTTTAATTTTTTACCTGGATATTTTTAAATATGTGTTCTTGGTCTATATTTTGGTAGTTTTTTGTTGTGTATCAAATGTTTCTTTTGTCTCTAGTTGTTGAAGTCAAATTTATCTTATATATTTTCATAAGCTTCCACTTTAGCTATTCTCCTACCACTTTGAATACATTTTTAAAACTGTGAAGATCTTGGTCTAAAATATTTTGTGCTCTTCTCCTTCGGCCTGTTTGCATCCAGTCCTGGACAAAGGCCTCCCCATGAGTTCTCTACTCTTTTCTGTTTTATGCTATCAAATGTCAGTTTCTGTCCATTTTGCTTTGATTTTGTCTATCCACCGTTTTTGTAGTGTTCCTCGATTACATCTATATTGGCGTGGTCTCGAATGTATAATATTTCTGATCCATCTTTCGTTTCCACATTTCGATCCACATTTCGTATATGTTCTCTCAAAGAAACTCCTAACATAGCTTGTTCGATTCCCCTCTGCTTTGTTTTTAATCTATTGATAACTCTGTAAGTGTCACAGTCTCCATTCCATAGGTCATAACTGGTAGGTACAATACAATTTTCTTTAGATTTATTGGCATGTTTTTTTTCAACACAACACTGAGTTTTCCTACTGCTGTCCAAATCATTCGGCTTCTTCTAGTGATATCTGCCATTTGATTCTGTTTGCCTAGTTTGATCGTCTGTCCTAGGTATGCATATATACTCTTCGACACTTTCGATCTCACTTCCATCATAGTCTATTGTGATATTTTGATTTGTCATCATTTTTGTTTTATTTAAATTCATTTTTAAACCAAATTTCGATATTTTTTGCTACCACCCTTTAAATAATTCTTTTTAATTTTTATTATCAAAATATTTTCGATTTCAATATCTTTATATTTCTAATATTCTATTACTTTTGCAGAAGTCTTCATGAAGAACTCAAGACGTGTAAAGATGAAAGAGACTACTTCAAAGAAAAACTTAAAGAACTGGAAGGAGCCAACTATCCTGAAATAATAGAAAAATTAAAGGGCCATACAATTTCGCTTAAATCTGACTTGGAGAAATCAGAAAAACTGAAACGTGAATCTAACAAGATTTGTGCATTACTGAACTGTCGACTCGAAGAACTAACGGTATTTTTAGATTCCCTTTTGAAACAAAAGTCCATTTTGGGTTACATAGGAATGCAGAAAGAAAGAAAGTTAAGAGAGATCATTAATAGCAGTCTTGATCTATCAAAATCATTCAACATGAGTTTGGGTATTAACCCAGATCAAAGTCTAGCTCAACTTTCAAACATAACATCGATTTTAAATGGTAAATTTTTAAATTTATTTAATTTCATATATCGTATTTGTTTTTCAATCTTATAAGGGAACAATTTCTTCCTATACTATATACTGATTCTAACGGCTAATATCGATTCTTTTAGCTGTGTCACACTGTGTCCACTTTATGACTCAACCGGCCAATACATTTGTCTCTAACATTTTGTATCATAGTGAGTGTTATGTTCTGGATTTATTTACTAATTCGGTGTTTTTTCGAACGCTATTCCCCTTCTTATCCACCGATATGTGAAAAGATAATAGGTGTTTTACAATGAAATTGTAATTGCTATTATTTTGATCCATCATACACTCTCAATATTCAGTTCTTTGGTCAAACAATTTGTGTACGGGACATAAATAATATTTTACCTTTTTAATAATGGTTTCAAATTAAACATTTTTGAATATTTTTTTTATTTTAGATCTACCTTGGTTTCGTCCATCTCCCCCACTTGTAGGTATTAAAAAACAAGTTGTTGGTCATTTAGATTAATTGGGTTTCACGAAAGCGTCTCTACTACGACACAAAAGTATAAATATACAGGGTGTCTATTGCGTAAATTCTTCGTGTATAATCGAGAATCAAAATTGTAGACAGCAAATTCTTGAGGTAATAGTGACGTTAGCGCTGTTGTAGGTCTTCCAACGGCGTACGAAAATTTTTATAAGAAGTTACGAAAAAGCTACTTGCATTGAAGAAATAGCTATTTCTTGTATCACGTTAATGTAGGAATATGATTATTATTGACATTTGGTTTAATGACAATAAATAACTTTAGGTTAGTATATTTCGATATGAGATAAAAATCAGTCAAACTAAACGATGCTAAAATTTTCCGATGAGAGAAAAAACTGATGTACAAGGTGTATTGTGGACTTCGTGAAAGGAATAAAATTATGTTGGTAAACGATGTAGTTACTCTGTGTAGTGATTTGACTAAAGTTTCGACGAGAACTGTATACAGAATTCTAAAAAATTTTAAATAAAATAAGGACAAATTAGATGATGTCTCTATTGAAAACATTAAAACCAGAGGTAGAAAACGCATCCAGCTTGAAGATGACACCAAATATGCTATCCCAAGGAAGTTCCATGCTTTCTTTTTTCGAAACGAAATCCCAACCTTAAAGAAAGTTGAGGTCGAAATAAATTCCGATGATTCAATGCCCAAATTACACGACGTGTTTTATTGCGAACATTCGGACAGATGAACATCAAATATATGAAAAGAAGTAGGAATGGTGTTCTTATAGAAAAAGATTAAATTATCTTGTGGCGGAGACATTACTTACAAGAAATCCGAGAGTATCGTCGTAAAGGGCTATAAATGTACTATTTAGATGAAACTTGGCTGAATCAAGGTCATAATATTTCAAAGATGTGGTAAGACTTTGAAATTAAAAGTCGTCGACAAGCCTTCATTGAAGGATTTTCAACAGGTTTAAAAACACCAGTGGGTAGAGGACGGAGGCTCATATTAACACATATAGGTAATGATTCTGTTTTTTTTTGGACAAAGGCTTGTTACTATTCGAATCCAAGAAAACCAACGATTTCCATGAGGAAATGGACGCTCAAAGATTCAAAAGTTGGTTTTCAAAGATTCTACCAAACCTTAAAGCAAATTCTGTCGTTGTTATCTACAATGCGTTATACCACAGTCGACTGTTAGAGGCAACACCAACAGTTGTGTGGCAAAGAGGTGACCTCAACTGGCTCTCCCCCAAAAAAATATACCATTCGATGACGACATGTTGAAAGTACAATTGTTAAATCTCGCGAGGATACATATACCCGATTTCAAGAAATATGCTGTCGACGAAATGGCTCGTGAAAACAACATAATTGTACATCACCTCGTACTTTTAGATATTTTCTATAACTATTATATGTAAATATAATACACATAAATATTGATGGTATTAAATATATTTTATTAGATACCTTAACGGAATACAAAACGATCATTAATCGATGACAATTTTGCTGCATGTGAATGATTAAAATATAAATTGCTAGAATATCACTATCAGCACAAACTAGCAACGATATTTTGACTCCACTTCAGCGCATTCATATTCCTGAGAATCTACTGCCTACAAATTCGATTCTTAACTATATTATTTCATAAGAAAACAGTAATCTATAATTTTGTATTACATTTTAATATACTGATACATTCCATATATTATATATAAGTATCTGAAGATAAAAAAATGTGATTTTCAGTTTTAGAAAACTGGTGATGAATTCATTACAAGGCAGTAGTTCAGCTTCTATATTAGATTATTATATTAACAGTAAATTGAAATAAAAATCCGGGAATTTTTAATATTATTGTTTACTTTATGAGCGTAGTGTATTATTACTACTACTGCTGTAGTACTTACTAAAAAATTGGTTATTTATCATTCTTTAATATTACCGTTCTTTCCAGGATCCGTTTTTAAAGAATTATCTCTATGTGAAACACAAGAACAAGAGGAAAGCACAGAAATGTTGAGTATAATTCCAGGTAATATAACACTAACGTACCAAAGCCATTTATACAAGCAAAGCAAAAAGCCTGAGCCTAACAGTGAAGAAGTGATTTCCGCATTAAGGGAACAAATCATTAATTTAAAATCGGAGCTGCAACTTAGAGATAACGAGTTGAATAGATTAAATGCCGGTAGTAAAATATCCGACACTGATGAAGACCAAAGAAATAAAGATTTGAGTGGATATGTAAGGTAAGTCACATAAGATAATGTTTACGTTTTAACATAATTTTTGGTTTTTAAATTAATGTTCAATTCTCTCGTTCCTTGAATTCTGTTTTGTTCTGCTTTTAATTTTTTCTACCATTTTTCTACTGCTGATTCTGCAAAAAGGGGTTTAACATTATTTATGTTTTTTTTTGTGTTAGTTTTTTCATTAGTTTTCATCAGTTAGTTTGTTAATCTTACTCCGGATTTTTTTAGGGCTAATCCGGACTATTTTAGGATTTTATATATTCCGCTATTAGGATGGTAATATTTTATTAGTTTATCTAGTTTGTATTATCATACCCCTACCAATTTGGGGTCAACAATCTGTTGTTGTTACACAATCATATGCATTTTGTAACCTTATACTGGAGACTATAAATTTATTCAAAACTGATTCACTACCACAACCTCTATTTATTTTAAACTCATTCAATTGCAGTCTTGCTATGATAAGTCACATTTTATGCAATGATCACATTGTAAGACTTACAATGGCTTAATATAGACTGAATAATTTCTTTTTATAGCTTTCTGACTTGTTCTTTTGCTTCTTCCAGTTGTCTACATTTAACTTCTTTATTTCTCCATCTATCTCTTGATATTTCTCTTCCTCTTTGTTCCTCCAATTTTGCTTATTAAAGTTTGCTGCTTCCGCTTTCTTTTACCTGGTATCCTTATCACTTATGGGTTTTTACTAACCCGGTTATACTATTTTCTTTGTACAGCTCTCCAAGTTTATGGTTTATTCTTTGTTCCCAATTGTTTTAAAGCTTTAATATCAGCTTTCCTTAGAATCCAAATTTTCTTTCGAAACATGTAAGTCGATATTTTTGTGCCATATTTGGTAACTGTATAACCACTTGATCTGGTTCTTTCTTAATTTTTAATACTATAACAAAATCTTCTAAATAAGGTAGACATTGTAGTCTTTTGGGAAATGTTAAGCTGGATCTCTCATTACTTTTTGTAAAACGAGGTTAAATACCGTTACTTTTTATAACGGGCCGCCTTGTCCAAGTCTATCCTTAACATAAAAAAATAATGTGTGTTTGTAATATACAATAATGATTATTTGATTATAGAATGAATATGGGAAAAAACTGTATTTGCATACTTAAGAACTCCATAAACAAGTGCACATTATCTTTTTTATTAATCTATATTCAATTATTGCCGGTTTAATTCTTTTTCTAACCAATAAATCTGTTCTGAGCATTCTGTTATCTAAGTTTTGTTTCCTGTAAGGTGATTATTAATAGAGAGAAAATACAATGAACAAAAGAATCATAAGATCAAAGTAAAGAAAATACAATGAAGTAAATTGAAATGCATAGAAGAAAGCTTTAAAAATCGAGAAATTTGATATCAAGGGATGAAAAATGAGAAAAAAGGTTACCAAAGAAATCCTGTACACTGTAGAGAAAAAGAAAACTAAAGAAAAAAAAAAGAAACTAAAGAAAAATCAGAGTCCAGGAAAGGATGAAGTAATAGCTGAAATAGTAGTAATTCAAATTTTTCTGCTGCGCGACGTACAAACAAAGATACGAATATAGCAAATCTACAGAGGCCCTATTTATCGACTTTAAGCAAGCTTTAGACAGAGTAAAATGAAAAGAAATATACTTCGTTAACGATAAGTTTATTATACCTTATAATATATATATATATATATATATATATATATATATATATATATATATATATATATATATATATATATATATTATACGGCTACGGAAAAAATTTATGGTGGGTATTACAAAATTAGCAAGATATCTTACAAAGATGACCCAAATTATGTTCTCACTTAATAGACAAAGATCACAATCGTATTTCCCCCTAGTCTCCCCTCCACATTGTACATGAACACCGATCATAGCGTTACACCGAACGATAAAACCGATTGTTTCCAATCCAATTACTCTTGGAGCGAGCCACCGACTTAGAGCAACTGAGACAAAATAAAAAATTATCAAACTTAGCCAAAACATCTAGGCACATGAACTCAATGCCATGAGAAAAGCGTTGTATAATAGATTTGGTTTCTGTTTGACAGAAGGTGGTGGTCTGTTTGAACATGCAATTAGCTAAGAATTTTATTTGGTTTAGAATTTCTAATTGTTTGGAATAATTTTTAATTTAAGCAGTAGTGTTGGAATTAATTTTTATAGAACTAATTTTATATTCACACCCTCTACTTCTAAAAAGCTAAACAAAAATATGATCTCATATATATTATTTGGACAATGCCAAATAATATTTACTTTTAAAAACCTAGCCACGCCTACAAAGTGATCTCTACAGCGACGATGCCATTTTTCTTGTCGCATCTTAATACAACTTACTATTTTTATTGGGAGTAAACCACAATTTGATTTTAAAATAAGCCACAATTTGACTTTAAAATAAGTTTTTTTTACTTTTCGATTTCCATTTAAATAGAAAGTATTTCTCAAAATACAAAGCATTAATAAATATTTTTTATTAATGTTTTGTATGTTGAAACTGATTTTTGAAGGACAAACCAAAACTTTAAAATCAACTTACTTTAAAGGAAAATTGTGGCTTGTGCTCAATAAAAATAGTAAGCTGCTATTTAAATCAATTCGCCCAAATTTGATTAGCACTTGTCTTAGCACTTTTTCAAATGCTAAAAAGACAATAGGTCAAATAGACACAATAAGTTTGGTAACAATGTTGAACCTCTCCTCTGGAGTTAGTTCCACTGTACAAGTTGTTTCGGTGACCTTATAATTCTACGCCGTTTTAAATATGCCGTTCTCACTTCCTCCTGTTAAAAACGCATACCCACGTTTTACCATTAAGTACTTGTCGACGCAAGAAACAAGCAAGACGTTGTTTCTTGTATCTTTTAGCTTAGGTATCAGTATTTTTTTGCCCTCTGTATAAAATTGTATGTTTTTTTTTGTAGGGAACTATCGAAATACGTTACTCCAACTAAAAGTAATACCACATCAACGACGTTGAAATACCAAAGTGAATGCCATTCGGAATCAGAAGGGTGGTCAGAGCCTGACAGGACAGTTTCCAGGGCCCGAATGGGTTTAAATCAGTCGCTTCCAAATACAAGTTTTACCAAAGTGACACGTCTGAGTGAAAGTACTGAAGATGATTCTGCATGCAGTGTTAGTCCAAAGTTAAAGTTGTATTATGAAAAACAACAGGTAAGACATTATACTCAATATTTATTATGCATCTTGGGCTACCCTCATAATATCTATTTAGCTTTTTTTATTAACAACTTGACAAATCTATCGTCTTGCTCCAATTGCTATTGTTCAGAGATGAATTCTTATTTATACGTACAGTAATAGATCAAATTAGTACCAAAAAAGATACACACATAAAATAAGATACACATTGAAGACTATAGAGACTATATTTGAGTAGACACGGCAACTAGACTTACGAAAAAAATTAGGTTTATATGTGGAGAGGAACATTATTTAAGTTGATCGTTTTTTACGTTGAAATTAAAATATTCTTCAGAAAAATGTGAACAAATAGTTTTAGTGTTGAATATACGTGACATTGATAATTCTCCTTTTATAATTTTAACAATTCATAAAGTTAATCAGATTTGTTGGTCATAGTTTCTTTAGTAGTCATGGAAATTAGGACGAACATTACGGAATTTTTTGGCCAACACCAAATTGTGGTACTTTTTGATAATTGTTAATTAATTAAATATCAATTTAAACTCTTTATAATTTGTTTACAGGTTGCTGAACTTCAGCAGCAAGTAAGTGAGCTTCGGGTTGAATGTGAGCAGCGTTCAGAACAATTAAAACAAATGGTAGCTAGAGAATTATACGAACAAGTAACGAGCAGTTTAGAAGAAAATGAGAGAAAGATACTGCAAATCGAATCTCTCAAAAATGAATTGGAAAGCCAAGTAACTGATCTCAAAGAACAAGTAGAAGAACTAACGAAGTCCAAGGAAGAATTGAAGGAAAATTCAGTTATTAAAGATAAGGAAGTACAAAACTTGATGAATCTTCTTGAAGTTGAAACAATGGAGAAGCTTCGTATGGCTAATAACTTAGAAAAGGTTTGTAAAAATATCCTTAAGAAATTTTAGAACAACGAAATATTCTATGCATTAAAGTATTTTCTTCTATCAATTTACATCATAAATTCTTTATCTACGGAATTTCATTTTTAGTACCTTATTATTAAACTGATTATTTGGTTAACCATCAGCTCTTATAATTCTTAAAAGCCAAATATTCAACATCTAGGCTTCATTAAGTAATGACTTTTTGTTTATTGTGGCATTAAACACATATCAAGTCATACGTTGGTTTAAAATTGTGCTAAATCAAAATTTTTAATATAGATTGTTAAGAATACTAGGAAGTAACTCATAGTATAATAATTAATACATAAAAGATTCCCAAAGTATAAAAACCACGCAAGGCTAATAACTTTTTAGGAATGACAAAAGAAAAGTTTTAAGGTTTTATAAATTAAAGAATTAACATATCCGTTAAAAAGTTTTGGAGTGGCTAAATAATGGCAATATAATTGATGTCAATATGTGCGTTGATATCGGGTTTATGTCGTAGTCGGGAATTGTTTCTATTACAAACACATCAAAGGTGATGCTGACGGGCACAATCTCCTGTCATTGGTTAGTGAGACAGCAGCAAAAGAATGTAACGTCTTCCTCCGCACCTCCTTTGATAATGTCTGCATCTATAATAGACGAAACATTAGACAGAAACAATTTCAGCGCGTGTCCTAAACACCTATTACAATATTGCAGCAACATTACAAAAGCCTACACTACTTAATACGAAACTATTTTGTCAATTTTCGTAAAAGTTTGGTGCAGTAAAGATATGGTTGTTTAACTTAACTAATAAAAGACCCTCATAATAACATATGAAAATTAATTGTACTTTAGCACCTTTTATGTGGATTAAAACGTGCTTAATTTTCTGCGAGCAATGAAAATTCTGTATCTCCACCCATTAGCTGATCGCTGAAAATTGTATACAAGTAATTTATTATTACTAAATGTAAAATCACATCGTTGACTCCTGGTCTAAACAAAAGTATGTATTCGATGACATCCGTAAAAGAACGCGATTACTTGATGTTTTCATTTTTTTTATTTCGTTTCTATGTTACACAACAAATACAAAACTGAGGCCATTTCTAAGCTTAAATTATTATTTTGTTTTTACATTTTGTTAAATTTTGAACTCATATTGATATAACTATCGGTAAGACTTGATTGTTTATTGTATTTGCCATCCTTTTCTTTTACACTGGTTTACCATATTTGATATATCCGATATATTTTCGGTAACGAGTGAAGTCAGTTTTATTTATTAATTTTATTATTTTCTAGTTTATTTATATTATTTGTCTATTTTCAGATTATAGAAAAAACCCAAGAAGACGTTGAAGCAAAACAAAAAGAATGTGAAGAACTGAGAATAGTGCTAAAGAAAGAAATGGAAGAGTTTGTGAAAAAAGTAGAAACAGAACAGGCTAAGTCACTTAGTGAGGTTGAAGACAAGGCAGCTGAGAAAATAAATAAAATTGAGAATGAGTTTTCTCAAATATTCCTCCAAAAAATTAAAGAAGTTCAAGATAATTATTCTAGAAATTATATCAGAAGATCAGACGCCGAAGAAAAATTAGCCGAAGTGGACAGATTAATACACGAATTAGACAACCTTAATGATGTTGTTACAGGCTATGAATCCACCATTAAATCGTACAAAACAAAAGAGCAAGAATTTAATAATAAGGTCTCGGAAAGCCAAGAAAAAGTTATTGGTTTGAGGAAAGAACTAGATTCCACTACTTTGCAATATTCCGAAGCCGTTATGGAGAAAACCAAGTTAGCCAATGAAAAAACATGGTTAGAGCAAGAACTCAGCAGGTAATATTAAAATTAATATAGGTCAATGCGGTGCTGGTCTTTACACATGTATGGCATCATTCACGAATTTTATTACATTAAATGAAGAAATTTTCTTCTATAGATAGACAATATAAGTATAGAATTTATCAAACAATTATACTAGAATCAATAATCGTTACTAAGAATAGGAGAAAAAAATCAAACCTAGTACCCATTAAAAAGGGAGTCAGACAAATTTGTATCTTTAACCAACACTGTTTAAGGGACCAAAAGAAGCGAGACGGTCAAATATTTCGCAAAATGTTAAATAAAAACAATACAAAAGTATTTTATTGTATTAACTTAATAGCACTTTCAAAAATATTATTTCCTATTTCACCCATCAATAATAAAGTTTTAAGAATCCAACTTTCCACATTTGTCTATTTTGCATTTTCCAGGTACCAAATGTTGCACAACATAAAGGGCCTTTTATTAGAATCCTTATTTCACACCACTTTATTTAGACCTATGTATAGTTGGTTGCCTATCAGTACCCACACAATTCTTCACCATAATTCATTCCATATACATTAATTAATAAAACACTTTTCTCCACTTTCTTAACATAAATTCGGGACAAATTCACAATTTAAAACCACAACATTGATGGTTGCTACTGTTATATTATTTTAATTTTAACTTATTCAATTTTTAAATATTGCTGGCTTCTGTCATATTTAGACACAGACATTAAGTTACACTGACTGCTTTGTTCGGACTTCCGTCCTAACATGTCAATATTGTCATTTCAATCACGATACACTTACACCGGTATGCTAAATCAAAATCCTAAACGCGTCGGCTTGGCGCAGTGACGTCACGGCGAAGCAAGAATAACGCGCGAAACACATTAGATAGCTATTCGTAGCTTTTGTTAACGTTTAGATATATTAATTCGCCGGTGATTTATTTGAAATTAATGTTTGGGTATAAAACTAAATAATTATAGTTATGCCTGGGTGTGCCGTTTTTGTATGTGGCAATTATAATAGAAAAACAAAAGGGACTGATATACGACAAGATAAAATAAATTTAAAAAATGATAAATGTCTATATTAATAGTGCGTAAAAATTTGCATAAAGAGGAAAAGTTTGTACCAAAATAATTTCTCAATAACGCTTAAACATGTAAGGAGATAATTATGTAAATCTTATTGAATGCGGAGAAAAAATTAACCAATATGATTTGAAATATAATAGATGGATACGTTGCCTATAAATTCCAACTTAGGATGTAAAGCGGATAACATAAGCATTACTAGCAGGCCGGATTGGATACAATTTATTTCAAGAGGTGGTTTATTAAATCCTAATGACGACTTACTTTTTGCTGCACAAATATTGGATCATGAATTTTATCCAAGGCATGGGTCTTCATTATCACATGACACCAATTTATTTAAAACTTTAACTGCTAGGACCATGGCAAAATTAGAAGAAAATAATAATGCCATACCGTATGAAGTAGTCTATTGTTTAAGCAAAACACGTACATATATTAGATTAAGACATCTTAATCAAAAAATTAGCTTTGAAAACTGCAAGAGAAAATTAGAAAAAAAATATCAACATTTACAAATTGCAAGATTTGAAGAAATAAGTTATATTATATTATTATATAACTGATTTTCACGAATGAATAAAAGCCATTTATGGTTGTCATGTACTTTAGAAATAGCCAAAGAATTAACGTTTTACACCAACCGAGATGCTTTTCAAGATTTTGTTGAAGAATTTACCAATGTTGCGGTTCCATATGACGTCTGTTGCAGAATATTCGTCACGTTGTAGATGTTTATAGAGCATTGGGAAGCGTAACTCACAAGCCAGTAGACAGGCCTAAAGTGCGAACTAAAGAAAACCTTTTTTTCCTCTTGGCTTGGACATTCAGTTAGTCACAATCAACTTGAGCTTTATTTATTTTTTTTACAACTCATTGAACTGGCCATAATAGTTATTGTAGATCAAATAATTTATAAGTAAGTAATAAATTCATGGCGAGAATCCGTTTGAAATGGGCAAATATTATGCATTGTGCGTTTTTCATTGTAACTTCCCTATTTTTTAAACAAAACCTGTAAAATTTTAATATCTGTAATATTGGTTGAGTTTGTAATTTATAATGATACACATTTGTTTTTATTTTTTTTATTCACAACATATTATAAACTAAATATTTTCAAAAATTATCACATTTGCTTTAGACGAAAACCATCTTTTCAGTTCGCGTTTAGTCATTAATCTTTTATTTATTCATTTTTATTATGTGTTTAGTGGAATTATGTTTATGTAGCTCTTGATACAATTTAAATTAGCATTACATTATATTAATTAATCTTAATAATTTAAATGCTTTCTTTATCTTATTTTAGGCCAATTAAACTCATAAACCAATATATATTATGTGATATTACATTCAAGTTGCTTCGCCGTGACGTCAAAGTGTGTTGCAACAATCAGTTGCTATCATCAAGTCCTCGTAGACACTTTGTTTCAGGACCAGCAACTTCATGTGGAGTCGTACGTTGCCATGTTATCAAATCCACTGGTAACTTTAACATCCTAATATATAAGATTGAATAATGTAAACTAAATTGTAACCTATACCTTTTAACGGGTTTTTACCCAGATATTTAGTGGCTCAAAACATGTACTCCTAGTAAAGTATTAACCACATTTTGTATTAACCTTGGTCAAAATTTAAACTTCACGATCTTTTTAATTAAAGTGGTTAAGTACCTATATACTTTTTAGGACACTGATGTTGGAATATGGATTTCGAAAACGATTTGTCTTCATGACATAGCCTAATTGGGTTTTTTTATTATATACCTTTTATAGAGGATTTTAACAATTTTTTTTTTAAATACAAGTGTTCAATATTTTTTAAAAATCTATCGAACAACATCAAACATGACCTACTCGCTAGGCATGGGACTGGGGACAACTTTGAAATTCTAAATAAAAAAACCTCTTTTTTTTTATTGCAGCTTTGAACTTTTTTATGCAAAAATAAATAACTTTTATTCGAGACATTTTTTCGAATTGTTAGATGGCGCTATAATCGGAAAAACTATTTATGCTGATACCATAGGAAAATTATGGAAATGGTCTCTAATATCTCGATAAATACACTGTTAAATGAAAAACCAAAAAACAAGTGTTTAATATTGTTCATTTCGTATTTCGTATAAACGTACCAATATTAAATTCATTGGTTTTTTTCTAAGATTTGACGTAGCTCAAAAATCTGGTCAATTATTGATCTACGTACCAAAAACAGCTTTAATATTCACCAAGGAGTTCTTCTGTTGTTTATTTCTTGTGATCCGTTATTGTCTCCATAATGCAGGGAAAAATACAGGGAACACGAAGTATTGGAAGAAGACGCATCTCCTGGCTCAACAATCTGAGAAAGTGGTATAATTGCAGTTCCGTCGACTTGTTTAGAGCTGCAATCTCAAAGGTGAAAATAGCTGTGATGATTACCAACCTTCTTAGAGGAGACGGTACCTAAAGAAGAAGAAGGAGTTCTTCCACGTACGTACTTAAACGGCTGTACAGGGTGTTGAAGAATATTTTGTATATTGGGTTCAGCAGAGTTATACCCCTATAATTTTTACGTTCAAACCCAATCTCAATTTTTGTGTAATGGACATTGTATGATTCCTCTGGCATATCTCATATGCCAGATCATACCTCTGGCGTTTATTCTTCGTCCCAGACTTTGACTAATACGCTGTGAATTTGATGTATAATGCTGTTATCTCCATGTTTTATGAGCTCTGCGAGGATGCAGTCCACTTCCGGGGCATATTATTTTTAAGGAGTGTGATTGCGTCTCTCACTTCGAATATTGAAGGAGGTTCTATGTGGGTGTTATTTCTTAGTCTTTGGCGTGACGCATCATTTTCCACTTCGGTACGGTAATTCTTTGAATAACTAAAGTTATTATCATATGACAATGGTTGAGTGGTCAGAAAATTTCGAAGAAGAGAAGGAAGAGAAAACTGACTTACTCGCAAATTATGCATATGAAACTGTTAAATATAAGCGTGGGAATTAACCGTTTATTTCATAATTCATAGTTTTAGTTATCACATATTTGTTACTCTGCGTTACCACGAATGTTTACTGATCAGAACTACTAAACTTAGTGGCAATTTTATTTTTTTTTATTAATACCATTGTGTCCTCCTCTTGACTTTTAAAGAACCTGGTCTCAACAGTAGCGCTGTTAATCTCACAACTTATATGAGCCGTCTGCATAATAATGTTGGAATTTATGCAATTCATATAGTTCAAGATCTAGTTGTACGTGTGAAGTAGGATATTTTAGAACACCCACTTTATGTATTTGATTCATTTAAATTGTCACTATTTGGCGTTAGTTCAGTTGGTTCAGCAGAAATGTATAGATTGGTTAAACAATGGTACTTATTATGTCTGGACGTTAATGGAGATTTCTTTTGAATTTGTTGAAACAAAAATATATTACAGCTTCCAAAAGTGTTCCATTAAATAACCGCACTAGGTTTGTTTTTTAGTTAATATTGTCTATCCATATACCGTAACCTTGTTTACTTTTGTCACAACACTAAATTCAACCATCTGCTGGTCTGATAAATTACATCCTTCGCCGATTAAGGCGCTGCGATATCAAAAAAATATTAGTTCCAGAAAGTTTAACCTTTTTAGGTACGCATATTTTTGGCAGCTGCATAAAGTTGACGTGTTTGAAAAAATAGCGCATATGGAAAAAAATAATTTTAGATATCTCATTAAACATTATTATTTGAAAAACGGCGAAGAATAGGAAGAAAGTATCATGGAAGTATCTTTCAGACTACACTGTCAAATTTTGGTTCCGTGAATTTTGTAGAGGCCGTATGTCTACATTGGATGGACCACGTAAGTACTAGACGGCCCTCCGATGCGGTTACAGCTGAAAATGTGAAGCAACTGCAGGAAATGGTTTTAGCTGATCGTAAAGTGAAGGTTCGTAATGATAAGAAGCGTAATCATTTGGACTTTTCGCGTCGATTGGTAACATTTGATGAAACCTGGATGGACTACTATACACCAGAGAATAGAATGAACGGCAGTGGACTTGCAGTGGACTGAAGCCAGCAAAAGTGCTCTGAAACGGCCAAGAGTGGCTCATCGGTCGGAAAGGTTATGGCCACTGTATTTTGGAATTACAAAGGCATAATTTTAATTGATTATCTTGAAAAAGATAAAACTATCAATAGCCAATAGACAATGGCAACAATTCTTGAGTTTGGCTTGAAATTGCTTTCTCATCCAGTTTATCCTCCTGATTTGACCCCTCCGATTATTATGTGTTCATAAATCTTAACAGATGGCTCGTAAATAAAAAAATCAGCTCGAACGAAGAAACAATTGATAAACAAACGCCCATCCAGATTCGTATTATTCGGATAACATAAAGAAATTGGAAAATCGCTGGAATTTTTGTATTGAGCTAAAAGGATTTTAGCTCAATACAAAAGGCGAAAGGATATCGAATAAAATAAAAGAATTTTCTGAAAAATATGTTTTTCATTTCAAAAGATCTTACTTATCAGACCACCTAGTACATAGTATATTTACGATATAAGATAAAATATCAGATTTGTTAGCTCTTAAAATAGCTATTTAAGCAGTATACAGTAGGTATATAAGATGTATATAGATATTAATACATATATAGAACATATATTAATATTACTTTGTTTCAGATACAGCGCAAGAGACATGGAACTCAAAAAACAATTGGCAGAAATTCGTTCGGAGTTCGAGAGTGTATCACAAAATTACCAAGCTCAGATTTCTACGCTACAAAAACAAAAATCAGAGCTACAAGTGAAAATAAGCGTTTTGGAATCAAACAACGCAGAATTACACAACCGATTTGTACGAACCAACCGTGTTGAACTTTCAGCGACAATGCCCAATTTAAGTACTGTCGGTGGGAGATATCAACAAAGTGGCGGATTTCAGAGGCAATTCTCGCATCCCAGTTATAGTTCGGAGGATAATATAGAAGAATGTATAGGGTAGGTAATTTATTTAAAGATAATTCGTATTCATTATTTTTTGGTCTACTAAGCAGAACTAGCCTCTTAAATTGCATGTCTTCGGAGGTAGTGTTTATTTTAATATATATCAATGTTAATTTTCTGCTCTAACACGACTTTACTAATTTCCCCACGGCTTTCTCGTTGTCTTCCTTTCTTTTTTTTTCTTTTGTTTTGTGTAACAAGACACATAAAAACGATTTATTTTCAGGTGTTTTTTTATAGGTGCTCTTCATGCACGAATACCTTACAGTGTGTCCTGTACATTCAATCCTGAAAATGTGTTCCTTTCTTTGCTTTGTACTTATATTTCATAGGTGTTTCATGTTCATCATTCGTTTTATTATCTTTCAATTTAGCCCATTCTACTTCGATTAAAGGTAATGGTCAGGTATGGTCATTATTTTTCTTTTATTTTTTATTGAACTTCATGTGAATACCAATAAGTAGTCATGTGAGTTATATTTATGAGCTATTATACTACTTATAGAGGTAAACAACAGATAGCAAAGGCCAGGTTAAAATTTTATTAAGATAAACCCAATATTCAAAAGTCGAGACCTATTTTTTCCAAAAAAATGTTGCTACTTAAATTCTACATAATTCCGGATTTGCTATACGGAGTTAAAGCTTGTAGCTTTCGGAGCCATCGGTGAAGAAGCTGGACGGTTTTTAGATTAGTGTACAGACTAATACTGCGAATCTCATTGGCTGATCGACTAACGAATTCTGGAATTCTCCGTAGAATCAGAAAATAATGTAAAGTGCTCATCACGATAAAAAAAGTCGGAAATGTGAGTACTTTGCACATCTCTCTCTCTCCAATGGCGCTACAGCCCAAATCGAGCCTTGGCCTCCTCCGAACTATGCCTCCAACCTTGCCGATCCCGCGCCGATCTTCTCTAGGTTCTCACGTCTAGCAAATTTTGCGCGTCCGCTGCCACTTCATCCTCCCACCTTCTCCTTGTCCTTTCTTTTGGTCTTGCGCCTTGCATTTTACTATCTAGGGCTCTTTTTGGCAATCTTCCGGTCTCCATTCTCACTACATGACTAGCCCATCGAAGTCTCTGAAGTTTAACGAATTCTGAGATTGGTGCCTCTTTGAACAGTTGGTAGAGTCCAGGTATTACCTGGATCTCCATACTCTGTTTTCATTAATAGGCCCAAATACCTTCTTTAGGACTTTTCGTTCAAAGACTTCCAGCTTTCGTTTTGTGTCTTCTGTTATCACCGGTGTCTCGCATCCATAACATACTATTGGTCTGATAATAGTCTTGTAGACCCTGATTTTCGATCAGTGTGTGTGTTTTTGGAGGCTAACATATGGGTGAGTTAAAAGTAAGCTTTGTTTCCCTTTACTATTCTTCTTTGAATTTCTGGTTCTTCTATTCCATCCGTGTTTAATGTAACTCCCAAATATGTGAAACTTTTTACAGTTTCAATATCGTCCTCTAATTCAACTGTGCGTCTGTTTCCCCTAGCTCTTGCCTGTGTTATTTTTTTTTTGTCTTTTCAATATTTATTTCTAGTCCAGTCTATTTGGTCCCTGTTTTCAATTGTGAATATATTTCTGCCGCCTCTTCTGTTCTGCGAGACATAATGCTAATGTCATCGGCATGGGCGGCAATCTGTATTGATTTATTTGTTAGGAGATTTACCTCTTCCTATATTCAGCTGTCTTATCACATATTCAAGACTGACATTGAATAGTGTCGGTGCCAGCCTGTCTCCTTGTTTTAATCCTTTGACTATTGAAAATTTCTCAGTGAGCTCATTTTGTACTCTGACAGTTGCTGCTGACGAGTCCATTGTTGCTTTTAATAATCGGATGTATTTTTGGAGCATGTTAAAGCTATGCCGTATTTGATATAACTTTTGTCTATTAATTGAGTCGTAGGCCTGTGAAATCTATGAATATGTTGTGGACGTCAATGTCGTATTCCCACGATTTGTTTAGAATTTGTTTCACTGTGGCTCATCATCAATAGCTGATTAGTTGTAGATCTTTCTTGTCGGAAACCGGTTTGATATTCCCCGACAATATTTTCAGCTAGTGGTTGGAGTCATTTATTTAGTATATAAGTAAAACCTTTGTACGCTGTGCACAAGAGGGTTTTGATGCGATAATTTTCGCATTTCAGTTTATTCCCTTTTTATAATCCCTGTTTTACAGTCGCTAGGAATCTTTTCATCATTCCAAATCTCCTCATAAGCATATGCATTTGTCTTACTAGGTGTTCGTCACCTAATTTATATAGCTCAGAGGGGACGTTGTCAATACCTGGAGCCTTGTTATTCTTGCTCATATTGTTTGTTTTACCTCTTCCATCGTCGGGAGTTCTATATTTTCTGTGTCTCCCTGTGATGTGATGCATGTCCATATGCTCTTCATTTTCTTGCATCCCTAATAGAGTTTGGAAATAGGTTTTCCAGACCGACTTTGCACATATAAGAAATAATATGAAATATTTTTTACTTAAGTTGGTTATTGATGTTTGGTAAGAGAGGCCCCCTTTGAGACGACGTATTTTCTGGCTCCATAACCTAAGAACTTGATTCAATACGACGCGACTAGCGTCGGCCTGTTTCGAGCGGCTATAAAGTCAATTATGATCATCAACATGTGAAATTGATAGACACTATAAGAATAAGAATATTACATTAGTTGTTCTCCAAATTTGTATCTTGTCTTTTTTTAGTATTTAAATTTCTTTCTAAAAATTGTTGAATTTTTTTTACTTTTAATCTAAAAGCACTTCCTTTGTAGTCCTTACATCTTCCAATCTTTTGATAACAAATATATCTAATGTTACAACCAACTTACCAGATTATCTCCAATATAATTTCTTTTTCCAAACCTAATACCTTTTTTATACTTATGTATTGTGAATAGTAAGTTGTAGCAAATACTGTAAGGCTACCTAACAACCTCTTTACACGACGGGGACTTCTTTTTTGGTGTAATTATTTTGTATTCTATGTGGTGTGTGTTGAGTAAATGTCATTACTAAGTAAAGTCAGCTTGATTGTCCTTATCAGAATGTCACCACTATCAACTCGTAAGCTCTGAAAGTGACCTGCGCTACCGGGTGGTTTTTATACTTCTAATAATACATATTCATTAAATACTGAGTAAAATTAAACTGATTTATATTCCTTTCTTACAGATACAATTTGAACAATTCTGTAGCAAGAAATAGACAACCGGGAGAAATGGATAGACAAGAAGCCAGTGCATCTCCTGATTTAGGAATCGAAAGTGACCAAGGAAGGTTCTCTAGTTTAGAAATACACCAAAATAGTATCAGTAGACCATTATTACAGACCATAGAGCTCACAGAATCTATGAACAATTTGCTGGATGGAGATAATAATCAAATTGAAAAAACTAATTGCGGTAAGGGAATGTTTTTCTTAATATTAATATGTTTCTATAAAAATCAACTGCTCGTCAAAAGAATATTGCAACTAATTTAAATAAAACATTAAGTAAAATTAAACAAACCCAATAAATGATTTTTTATTGACATAAAATATCCATACGTTTTGATGAAAACAATTTTTAAGTTGTTTAATGTTTAAGCATTATGCTGGGTGTGGGTGAACATTCTAATCTATCCTTAAGTGTAGTCCCTCGATTAACTAATCTTTGAAGTCTTCCTATCCCTCTCTCCCTCTCCCCCCCTCTCTCTCTTCTCTCTTCTGTCTCTCACTCACTCTCTCTCCTCTCTCTCTCCTCTCTCTCTCTCTCTCTCTCTCTCTCTCTCTCTCTCTCTCTCTCTCTCTCTCTCTCTCTCTCTCTCTCTCTCTCTCTCTCCTCTCTCTCCTCTCTCTCCTCTCTCTCCTCTCTCTCTCCTCTCTCTCCTCTCTCTCTAATCCTGACAGGTCTTTTGCATATTCCCGTAATTTGATCAATCCATCTTGTTGGGGATCTTTCTCGTGATCTTCATCCTTCTACCGTTCCTTGGATAATAAGTCTCTCCATTATTTCTTTGTCTGTTCTCATAACATATCCAAACTATTTTAATTGTTGATGATTTCATGAGATGAAATTAGCATGATATAATAAGTTTATGCATTGTAACATTTTATTTTTTTTTTAGAAGACCGCCAGCATTGCTGCCAACGTACTATCGAAATAGCCAACGAGAACAACGATCTGAAACGTAAACTGTTTCGAATGAAAAAAGCACTCGAAGAAACGGCCAATCAACTTCATTTAGCCAATCAACGCAAGCGACAAGTGGAAAAAACAATTTGTAGTCAGATCCATAAAACAAGTCAAGTGTTGCGACAGGCAAAGGCTAATCTCGATTCCGGTTCGGAAAGTGATCTTTTGAGGATGTGAAAAGTACTTTACATCAGTGGTTACGTTTATGCCACAAAAATGTTGATGTTAAGTTATTAGTGAAATGTATGTATCTCTTGTTTGAAAAACATGTTGCCTTTCTAAGAAAAGTTTTATATTCCATGTCATTTGTCTATTAAAAAATGTTATCGCAATCTGAACTATAGATGGCTAAGCGTCTGAGTTTAGTGGGATACTTTTAAAAGAGAAGTTGAAACTTTTATCAGTTGGTCCCAAATCTGAATATTGAAGCATGCAATTTCTTTTTGACACTGTTTTGTGATGTTAATTTATTCTTCTTCACAGTGTCGTGCGGTCATCTGAAATAATCAACTCTTATCAAGTAACTAAATGTTATTTATTTATTTTTAATGATTATGAGGCTTAAGAGGTCTAGGCTAAAATACAAATACATCGTTACATATTTCAAAAATACACACAATGTCCATTTAGGTAACTTCTAGTCTAATCATGTTCCTTGTCTACCAAATTGGTACTACTCACCTCCATTTATTTCTGTTGATGATATCAAACCATCTGTCTGTCTTGTACGTCCCTTCTTTTCGTGATTGGACACCATTTTAGAATCATATTTAGCATCATGTCATCCATTATCATCACATCTCATCAAACAGTACTTCTATCTCCTTATTTGTTCGTTGTACCCAATCTTCCACCGTATTTTTGCCTCCGTATATAGCTTTGGGCATTTTTCTTTCCCATATTTGTAATTTCTCCACATATGATATCATTGTCCCTACTTCATGACCATAATATGTCGACCATATTCTTATCGTTGTTTTTCTCGATACCTATTTGGATTTCAAAAGTAATCCTAATTTTTTTTTCCTTTGCCAATCTGGTTTTTAGATCTAATTATTTAAGTCCTTCTCCATCTATAATAACTCACAGATAACTTAAGTGGTTCACGATGTCAAATTTATATTCTCTTGCTTCGTTAGCATGTGAAAATAAACTGAGCATCTTCTTTTTTGCTCTGTATTTCCGAGTATCACAATTTATGCTGGTTTATTTCTAGGTTACAATATCTAGGCTACAATAGGATTCTGATCTGCTTTTTCTGATAAAAGCTCCTTGTCTGTTCACTTCAAATTCATCCGATGAGAAGTATCTCAATACTGCATGATTTCGTGTGTTATGCAGTGTCATTCTTATATAACCTTTTTAGTGGATATGTTCAATTAGTTCATTGGCTTATACGTTTTATTCTTTTTGATTCTATTATACGCTTGTTTAAAATCTACGAACTACGCGTGGAGGATTATCTTACGCTTGTGGTAGGTGGTCTCGATTTCTTTTAGTGGAAAAATCTGATATATTAATAACTGATCTATTAAATCTAAATTCACCTAGCTTATCTCACGCAAATTTATTTAATATCCCTCTTTGCATCCTTGACAGTATCTTAAAACAGGTATCCAACAAAGCGATTATCAATCAGTCAATCGCGTCCACTGTTGGGACATAGGCCTCCCTCAGTTCTTTTTAATATTCTCTACACTGGGTAACTTGTAGCCAGTTTCTGGGCCTCCATTCCATGATTCGTCTTATCCACCGTCCATCTTGTGTTCTAAGTGTCTAGCCCAGTTCCACTTAAGCGTCTTGATTTTTTCGATGACGTCTTAAACTCCTGTTCTTTGTCCGATTTGTTGGTTTATTATGTATCCTCGAAGGCCCACGTCTAGCATTGCACGTTCCATGGTTCGTTGTGTAACTCGTGAGTTTATTTGCGGATTTTTTCTTCAGTGTTAAAGTCTCTGCTCCACAAACTTATACGGGCAAAACACATTGGTTATAAACCTTTCGCTTGAGACACATGGGAATTGCACTTTTTAGAGTATGGCTTAGTTTGCCAAATGCTGCGCATCTCACGCCTTTTCGCCTCTGTATTTCATGTGTTTGATTGTCTCTGCGTATTTTGATCTCATGTCCCAGATATTTGTAAGTGTCTGTTTGTTGTATGGTATTATTGTCAATGGTTATATTTCCGCTCATTACGAGATTTGTCATAAGTTTAGTATTCTTAAAGTTTATTTTAATCCTGCTCTCTCTCTCTCTCTCAGTATCTTTAATCTCTTGAAAGAAGGAAATAGAATGTCTTTTCCTGTAATTTTTTTCCATTTAATGTATTCTCTTTTCTTTCATATACATTATTTTTATGATTTTTTATTTTTCTTTTATGCTAGAACCATTGTTTTCTTTATCGTCTCCTACCGTGAGTTTTAAAATGAATTTTGATCCTTTGGCTTTTAAAGTTGAGCTCATTTTTTTCATATCTTACATTTATAAATAATATGAGTACATTCGAATTTGTGTTGCCATAATAATTGTTTTCTATCATATATTTATCATTAGTTTCTAAAATTCTGTTCTATTATTCGTTTCTGGATATTTTACTATGCGAATATACCACTTCTAACATCTGCGATAGCATATTTCGTCAGTTACATTTCCCTGAGCTTATTTTTTACATTGGTCACATTTTACATGTTTTATTCTTTAGATAGATTATAGATTTTGCACACTATATTTCTATAATATATCGTGTTCAGGATTTATACGTTGCCTAGAATTATTATGCGACAGCCGTAACTGCCCTCCCATTAATTGAGACAGTTCAGCATCGCTTTTGATAATGCTCACCGTAGTTACAGAAGAAACGTCAGTAAGAAATAATTCCTGATAATTCTCTATAAACCCGCATAATAAGGCATGACTACAAAACACTGGTCGTAAAAGCCTACATTATAATTTACATAGTTTTGGAAAATTTCCTGTTCATTATTTTTCGTGATTTTTGTACTACACCTAGTTAGCGTCTACATTGTTCTTCTACTTGGAATATTCTTCTTGTTTTGCCATTTAATAATTATATTACCACTCATGTAAAGTTTGTAAATTAAAATTTTATCTTTTGATTTCCGATTGGACTTCTTTACGTTTTAAATATTTGTTATTACCTCTTTATGGCATAAAATTCTACTTAATTTTTATCTTTGGTACATTGTTAATTTTCCTTTGTAATAAAAATCAAAGAAAGGCATTAAATGTTGCAGAAAGAAATAATACATAAAATTAATGGATCTGTGGCATATTTCAACATACAATGAAAATTCCTGCCATTTAGGTACTTACATAGTACCACCCTTTCCTTTTAAATTATAAGTATTAATAGTAGAATTACTTGTATTTTGTATTATATACATATTTTTAAATATACCTACGTTTACAATGTGATAGTTCCTGAATTTTTGTGCCAATGTTTGTTCGTTATTTGGACGTAGTCTGTTAAGGTTACTTAATGTAAAAAGTAGAAGTTAAATCATTAGTTGTTAAAGAAATCAACAGTATTTTGTTATATATGTATATATTTTTAAACACTGTGTATATATCGCAACTATTGAATAAATCCTTTTTGATTTTTGTAATAAATGTATTTATTCACTCCTGTCCGTACCTAATACTTTCGATTATATTGGATGATAAATTGGGATGACATTGAAATATAATAACAGCAGGTAAACTTATAATAACCGAACTCGAACAAAAAGCATTTTATATGTCAATAGTTTGGCTCTTCTCAGGAATTTCTGGCACGCTGCAACATGCAACAAGACTAAACTTCCATCGACTTCAAATACTCTTGGTGGAATGGACATATACAGGGTGCTTCTAAATTTATGCGACAAAATTCAGGAGGTGATTGCTCGTATGACATGGCTTTTTCCTATAAAATTTTCTTAGCCCACCCCTTAAGGGTGGTGATATTACCCTTTAAAAGTGGTGACGAAACTTGAGTATTTTTTTTTTAATTTCAGTAAAGCTAGAAACTTGAAATTCTGTAATTTTCGTGCACTCGCAAAGGACTAACTGCGGGTATTTTTTAAATATTCCTGTTACATTATACGGAGGTGAAATTAGCAATCTTTACTTTATTTTATATCAAAACTTTTTTACGAGATGAAGTTGTATGAAAAAATTTAACTTAAAATCATTGTTTTATTTAAAACTGTTTTGTATTCTTAAATTTTCTTCCCAAAACCAATAGCTGCGGAGAAAAAAAAAACATTTATAATTTTTTAAATAAATTGGGTAGAAAACTGTAAAGATATAAAATGTAATACGATTCATAATAGATGCTGCAAATGACCACCTCTAGCCAAAATACATGAACGTAACCTTCGTGTCATGGATTACCGTACACGTTCAAAGATTTGACATGTATTTCTTATTTGAATGCGATTCTTCAAATGGTTGATATCAACTATGGGTGTCGTGTAGGCTAACGATTTAAGGTAACCCCAAAAAAAGAAATCTCAAGGATTTAACTCTGGTGATCGAGGATGAAAATGTTGGGGCCCTCCTCGGCCAATCCAACGGTTGGGATATGTTGCATCTAAATGTTGTCTAGTAGTCCGACTGAAGAGTACTGGTGCACCATCGTGCATGAACCAGATATTTTGTCTGATATTGAGTGTGATGTTTTCAAGTAGTTCAGGGGGATTATTTTGTAGAAATCTGGTGAAAGAAATTCCATTTAATGGTTGAGGCATTAAATGTGGCCCAATTAAGTTATCCCCTGCAATACCAATCCATACGTTTACTGAAAAAATACACTCGCGATCATAAAATCCGGGTCACCTTTCAATTTCAAGTTTATTGAATATTTTTGCATCTGGTGCAGTAATAACCTTTTTTTAGGCCAATGTATTTAAAACGGTTTTTTTTATTGTTTTTATTGAAAAAGCAGAAAACAAACCAAATTGTTGATAAAACAGACATACGAAAAAAAAAAAAAAATGAAAAATACAGAACGTGGTAAAACAGTGGAATTTCAATGACTAATATCGTGTATTGCCTCCCCTTGCTCTAATAACCTCTTGCAGACGACGGGGCATACTCTCAATTTTTCTCCGGATTACATGTTGTGGTATGTTATTCCACTTTCTCACTTACAAATCCTTAAGCTCCTGTGCGTTGTTAGGAGGTGGTGTATGCGTTTGAATACGTTTTTTCAAATCGTCCCAGACATGTTGGATGGGGTTCAGGTCCGGAGACCTAGCTGGCCGGGGTAACCTCGTAATTCCAACCTCGTCTAAGTATTGCATACTGATCCTGGCAACGTGCGGTCGCGCTTTGTCCTGCATAAAAACGGCGTCTTCTCCAAGCCCTGCCATGGTGGGCACAACATGTTCTTCCAGAATCTCCGCAATGTACCTTCGTGCAGTTAAGGACCCATTTTCGATGAAGGGTAATTCTGTGCGGAAGTCGGAAGATACACCTCCCCAAGCCATCACCGAGCCTCCACCAAATCACATTCTTGGAGCAATGCAAGCTTGTGAAAATCGTTCACCGGTTCTCCTCCAAACTCTTATACGTCCATCGGATCCAGTTAGGCAGAAACGTGATTCATCTGAGAATAACACTTTGCTCCAATCATTAATTCCCCAATGCGCGTATTGTCGAGCAAAAGCTAGTCGTGCAACTCACGCGCCCGGCGAAGTGGCGGTCCTGTAGCCATTACCCGAGAAGATAGTCCAGAAGAACAAAGTCTTCTCCTGACTATTGCAACGCTAACATTGCAATTTCGTACTTCCTGTAGACGATTTCGATGCATAACCGCAGTTGAGGTCCGGTTTCGTAAAGCCTGAAACATAAGGAAACGGTCATCTCGTGCCGTGGTCGTTCTTCTTCGTCCAGATCCAGGTCGTCTGGTTAGCAAACCCGTCTCCTGAAAGCGTTGAAGCACTCGTTGAACAGTAGAAAGGCTTACGCCAACAGTTCTTGCAACTTGCCGTTGAGTATGACTGTCTTCCACAAGCGCAACAATGCGTGCCGTTTCAACAACAGTCAAAGGCATTTTTGGCAAAAAATAAACAATAATGGCACTAATACACACTAATGGTGGCAATAATAAACGTTTGCTCGTTGCGTTTGAACAGAAAGTCGAAGCACAATTGAGATTGAGACATTTAAAACAAGCGGCAGTTACAGGTACCGTTCATTTTGGGAACTGTATAGTTTTCCGCGAAATCGGAATTATTGGAATTCTTTGTTACAAAGGAAACCACTAAGGCGACAACAATTCTCAGAAACATGTATTAGTGTGTATTTGTGTTATTATTATTTACGATAAAGCTCGTTAAAAATGAAATAACGGTGATTTTCAAGATGACCCGGATTTTATGATCGCGAGTGTATTTTGAAAATGGTATTCCAATAATAAGCTCATGGGGATTCTCGTCTGCCCATACTTATAATATAAGGGATAATTATTGTGAAAATTTATGATAGCTACTCTTGAAAAATGTGCCTCGTCTGTAACAATACATTATTTAAAAATTGGGGATTTTGTCGCATTTCGTGTGTTAACCATTCACAAAATCTAGCTCATTGAGGAAAATCTCTAGGTAAAAGAGCTTGAACCGGTTGAATGTGGTAAGAATATAACTGATGCTTTTTTAAAACTCGCCAAATAGATGAATGGCTGATATTTAGGTTGTTGGCAATTTTTCTAGTGCTTGTTTCGGGGTGTAGGTATATCTATTTCATCTAAAATTGCTTGTTCTACCATTACATTTCTAACTGTCCGGAAACGACCAGTGTTGTTTGAATTTCTTTTTAACATTCCAGTTTCGGATAAGCGGTTGTGAATACTTCCAAATCGGGAATGATGAGGCGTCATTCGTTGCGGATATTTTTCAGCATAAAAACGTCTAGCTAGTTACGCCACTGGATTCCACAGAATCTGCACATTATAGGAGAAAAGAAACGACGTAATACAATATTATAAATAGAGGGACTTTTCAATTAATATAACTTTTGTCTGGTAAACTTTTGCTTCATATATTTTGCTAGTAAACTTTTGCTACTTAACTTTTGCTTCATAGTTTTTGTTTCATAACTTTTGTTTGTTAATTTTTGTAAATTTGTAAATAAAATAATTTTTAAAAACTCCCTTTCAAAACACAAAGTTATAATTGGCGCAGTCAGTAGGATACGTGCGGATCGGAAAAGAACATTTTACACATCAAGTGATAGTACTTTTTCGGTTTTTGGTGTTTCAACATCGTAGTGCGTATCCAAATCGAACCTCTACCCTACAGTGGTATCAACGAGAAGAAGCAGAGTTCCAGAGGAAGCAAAAGTTCGGAGAAGAGAAGCAGGTGCTCCAGATAACTGTAAGTGCCTTTCCTTTTCGCCTTTCCTTTCATACATTTGTGAGGATAGATAGATTAATTTTTGAATTTTTGAATACGAATTTGAATTTTTTGAATAAGAATACTGATATTTTTTATCCATTTTAATCCATATTTATGTTATTGAAAATATTTATTTTTATTGAATAATTTTTTGAAATATTTAAAATCTTTGAAACATATTTATATTGCGTATATATATTTTTTTTTATAATACATAATTCTATACAATTTTGTGAGATATTTTGACAAATAATTTTATCTGAAAACATGGCTACTGCAACTCAAACTCAAACTCCCCTTAACTGGGATTTTCTCAAATCAAAATTAAAAAATATTAAACCCTACAACGGAGATTCCAATACTCTCAACAAATTTATCTTTAGATGCAACGAACTAATACAAACATATTCTACACATAATGATCCAGATTTAAATAAACACATTTTGGAGTGCATACAAGATAAACTAGTTGGAAAAGCAGAAGCACTAGTAGGAAATCGTATGGAACTAACGACATAGAGTAGTATAAAGAGAGCATTAGAACAATGCTTCGCAGATAGACGTGATTTAGACTGCTTAATGCAAGAACTAACACGAACTAAACCATTTAAAAATGAAACACTCCATAATTTTGGAACAAGAATACAATTATTAAAAAGCAATGTAGCCCAAAGAATAAGTAACGATACTAGTATAGAGCATGCAGATAAACTATGCCAACTTAACAATTGTGATAAAATCGCACTGAACACTTTTATTGCAGGATGTACAGGTGTTCTTAAAAATAATATGCACCTTAAGAAACCGAGTTCTCTTGAAGATGCCATTGCATATGTCGACGAGTTTCATAATTTTGAAAATTTATATGGACATTCTAGTAATAATTTTCCAAAAAACAATCATAATTTTAAGTCACACAATTCCTTTAATCCATCTTACAGGCCAAATCAACCTAGCAACCATTATCGTCCCCAAAATTCTAATCCCACACATCAATATCAAACAAATCCAAATTTTAGATATCAAAATCAAAACCCTTTCAATTCTAACTTTTTATATAGAAATCAAGGTTATCAAAACCAAAATTCTTTAGCACCCCAACATTCTCAGAATCATTTCACATCTCAGAATCGCTCCACAAACTTCCGACCAGAAAGTAATGTATTCAGACCCAACCGAATTCCTAATGATCGGTTACCTAAGCCACAACCTATGTCAATAGCATCCAGAAATACATTAAATTCAAACGCTACATCAAATCCCAATAAATACAATAATTATCGGAGAAATTATTTCCCTAGACGAATTCCTGATACTATAGCTGAGGAGCTATACACAAATAATTATCAAAACGAAAATAATAATCCAAGAGAACCACAACATGAACAAGTAAATAGCTATTTTAGAAATTCGGAGTACGATTTACCACAAAACGGTCAAGGTGACCAAAATTTTCAGATAGATGCCTCGGAAAGGAAACAGTCAATATAGAAATAAATTCGAATAATCTCCTACCATATATTGAAGTAGGAAATTCAAAAATAAAATTGCTAATTGATACCGGTAGTGCCAGGTCTTTGCTACGACCAAGTATCGCCGAAAAATATTTTCCTAATTGCATATACCAGTCAAATGTAGATATTATAACAGCTCTTTATACTAAGACTATTAAATATCAAGCTGAAATACCAGCATTTCCAGAATTCAGAAGTAACTTTTATATTCATTATATCTTATATGATTTTCACGAATATTTTGATGGAATCTTAGGATTAGAAGATATGATGAGAATGAACTTAGTTATAGATTTTACTAATAAACAACTGTATAATAACAATGTAACGATACCGATAAAATTTAGAGGACCAATGGATATTAAATTTGAATTTACTATAGGTGCACAGGAAAGAATGCTTTATCCTCTTCCTGTCAGTATACCTAATGGAGAAATAATGATTGAAGAAACATATTTAGAAGTTTATGTACCTGAAACATTAACAGTAGCAAAAAATGGCTATGCTATAATGGAAATAATAAACACAACAGACAAACCTTTGAAGATAACTTTACTAAGACCAATAGACGTATACCCCTTTGAAAACGCAAATTATGAATTATACAACTTCAATTATTTTAACAAAAAACCTAATGAGAAATGTAATAAGAGAAACAAAATAGACTTAGGAAACCTTATAAGGACAGACCACATGAATTCAGAAGAAAGAGAAAATATAATTAAGCTATGTAGAGAATTTTCAGATATATTCCTAAAAGCAGGAGATCCCTTGACATTTACTTCCAATGTCAGACACATCATAAAAACTACAGACGAAGTTCCTATACATTGTAGATCTTATAGATATCCTTACTGCCACAAAGAAGAAGTTCGAAGGCAAATTCAAGAAATTTTAGATAAAGGAATCATAAGGTCATCATGTTTTCCTTGGAGTTCACCCATATGGATAGTGAATAAGAAATTAGATGCATCAGGCAAGAAAAAATACCGTCTAGTCATAGATTATCGAAAGCTTAATGAAAAAACAATTTCTGATATATATCCAATTCCACATATTACAGAAATTTTGGATAAATTAGGAAGAGCACAATATTTTAGCACATTAGATTTGGCCAGCGGATTTCACCAAATCGAAATGGATCCAAAATCTGTAGAGAAAACAGCATTCAGCGTAGACAACGGTCATTATGAATTTCTAAGAATGCCTTTTGGTCTCAAAAATTCGCCGTCAACATTCCAACGGGTAATGGACGAAGTACTAAAAGATTTGCAAAACAAAATATGCATGGTATACATGTGTAACGATGCTCTGATCGTTTAACAGTTCGAACCGTGGGAGTGTCAATATTTGCGCATCCACTTCTACAACGTGAAGGCGTAGTGGGATTCAAACGGCTATTTAAGGCGTGTGAATAGCGGAATTAGACAGTCTTGTAGCTAGCGCTCTAGGCTCCCTGACTCGCCGGTGTAGTGAACCAGCGAGCCATTCTGGACAGAGATAGTTCCGTATTGAGGATCATACTCTGTCCCTAACCAAGCGGAACCCATCGGTATTGCGTATTGAGCATTACCGTGGATCTGCACAGAACCAACCGGGACAGAGATTTCCGTATTGAGGATCATACTCTGTCCTTAGCCAAGCGGAACCCGTCGCCGTCGGCATTGTGTATTGAACATTGCCGCGGGTCTGCACAGCTAAGTATTTTGTTTGCGAGCATATTCGGAGCTTTCGCTGAATTGAAGCGAAAGCGAGTATATTAGTAGTACTAATTAATTTCTTTTCTTTTATAGACGTTTGCCGGGGAATTCATTCATCGCGGGACCCAGACGGAAACGTAGAATTCATTTTATTTTTGTTTTATAAGTATACAACGTAGAATTCTTTTTTTTAGTTTTTATTTATTGTATATATATACTTAATAGATTTATTTTTATTTCAAACCTGTGTTTTACTGAGTCTGTTGCCCCGAAAGAGCTACCCATCACAAACTGGCGCCCGAGCAAAAATTAATAACATGCCGACAAATAAAGACACAGACTCAGTAACAGGTAAGTCGTGGATAAACCGACTTTGCAAAGAGGAATTGCAGAGCGAGGCCGAAAAATACGGCTTAGATCCCAAGGGAGCCGTCGACGAATTGAGAGAACGACTCAGAACCTATTTTAAAAATCGTGAGGAAGCTACAGGAACAATCCCAAAAGAAAAAACTTCCAAGGGAACAGAATCCGACACACTGGCCCAGGAAATTTCGGGCATCCGAAGACAATTACAGGAATTAGCAATAACGAAACAAATGGGGCAACCAGAATTGCTAAATCAAGTACGAAAGTGGAACACACACTTCGACAAGAAACATTCGGATGCAATAGAATTCTTAGAGAGGATAGACGAATTAAGCTTGGCCTACGAGATCGATAAACAAGATCTACTAAGAGCATTACCAGAATTATTAGGAGACCACGCCTTGTTATGGTACAGAAACAATAACAAAAATTGGAAGTCATGGACAGATTTCAGCGAAGATTTTAAAAAAGCTTTCTATCCCAGGGGATATTTGCTACAACTAGAAGAGGAAATCCGAAACAGAAAACAGAGACAGAACGAACCAGTAGATAGATATATCACGGAGATTCAAACATTAATCAGACGAGAAGGATCTTTTTCTAAAAACCAAGAACTCGAAAGGATATACAAAAATTTGTTACCAGAATATAAGCTTTATGCTCGCCGCCGGGATTTCGGAAATTTAACCGAATTACAGGATTTAGCCCAAGAATACGAAGCTCTAGAAGACGAAAAGACCCGAGCAAATCAGATTTGCCGTAGAAACTGGAGACGCACGGAGCAAGCAGAGTACGATGCGAAAACGGCATGCTTTAGATGCAAGATGCCAGGTCACAGCCGTAAAAACTGCAAAAACCCATGGAAAAAGTTTTGTTCGCGTTGCGGCAGAGAAGGGGTTTACAGCAGCGACTGCTGTTTCAGGCGTCAGGGAAACGAATTACAGATTGGAGAAACAAGGAGTCGTCCCAGTCTGTAAAACAAGATTCGACTCCATTCGTTTTCGCCGTTACACAGCCAGCAAGCAATGACATTCGACTGTTCGCATCACTAAAAATAGGGCAAAGAACATACAGAGCGCTCATAGACACAGGAACTACTAAAAATTACGTCGGGGATAGAATAGCTCAGATATACAAGGACTCTCTAGATAGCTACAGCGGGAGAACAAGACTAGCAAATGGAGCGTCAATTGAGCTTAACCAGAAGTTGACAATTGAATGCGAGATCGATAAGTTACAAACCCGACAAACATTCATAGTAATGCCAGGGTTGACGGAAGATGCATTAATAGGAGTGGAATTCCTCAGGAACCATTCTATCGAACTTAAATTCGATAAAAATACGACCAAACAATACATACAACATCAAGAAGAGACTTGTAACACTTTAAAAGACTCCACTCAAAATACGGAGTTAGAAAGGTTCCTAAGAAAAGAACTAAGGGAGTTTGAGAACATAACAGGACCCACCAACTTAATAAGACACGAAATAAAATTGAAGAAAAAGTGCGATCCAGTCAAGCAGCCTTACAGGCGGCACAATCCCGCAATGCTACAGATCATCAACCAAGAAGTGGACAAGTTGTTAAAAGAAGGAACCATCGAACCCTCCACAAGTGGTTGGAGTTCACCGATTGTACTAGTTAGGAAAAAGGATAACTCGTACAGATTTTGCATTGACTTTAGAAAAGTCAACGAACTATCAGATAAGGACGCATATCCGTTACCCAGAATATCGGAAATTCTGGATAGACTTAAGGAAGCAAATTTTATATCGACCCTCGATTTGAAACAGGGATATTTTCAAATACCCCTAGAAGAAGCAAGCCGCCCAGTGACAGCATTCAGCGTACCCGGAAAAGGCCATTTTCAGTTCAAAACCACCCCATTCGGACTGCATTCCGCAGGAGCCACTTTCCAACGCCTACTGGATAAGGTAATACCTCCCGATATGGAATTCGCGTTTGCCTACTTGGATGATATCGTAGTAATATCTAAAACGCTCCAAGAGCATTTAAATCACCTACATGAAGTTTTTTAGAGACTGAAAGAAGCCAGATTACAGCTGAACTTCGAGAAATGCACGTTTTGCCAGTCAGAACTCAGATACTTAGGACATGTGGTTGGAGCAGAAGGAATAAAAACTGACCCGGAGAAAACCAACGCTATAACCGGACTTACAGCACCGAGAAACGTGCGTCAACTCCGCCGGTTCCTAGGAATAACATCATGGTACCGCCGATTCATAGAGAACTATTCGACAATAGCAGGACCGCTAAACATGCTTCTGAAGAAGAAGATAAGATGGAAATGGACCAATAAGCAGGAAAACGCGTTTGAAGAGCTAAAATCAAAACTTACATCGGCCCCAGTATTAGCATGCCCCGATTTTTCGAAAACATTTTACCTGCAAACAGATGCGTCGAACTGTGGACTTGGAGTTGCACTAACACAGAAATACGACGGCCAGGATAAAGTAATTGCATATGCTAGTCGAACCCTCACACCAGTCGAGACAAAATATTCCACAACGGAAAAAGAATGTCTATCCATCGTGTACGGGATAAAGCAAATGAGGCCGTATATAGAAGGATACAATTTTAAGGTCATATCAGACCATCAGTCCCTCAAATGGCTGAAGAACCTTAAAAACCCGTCAGGTCGGTTAGCCAGGTGGAGTTTAGAACTGCAACAGTACGATTTCTAGGTAATATATAGAAAAGGAGTCCTCAACAAGGTAGCAGATGCTTTGTCACGACAACCACAAGAAAACCAGAGCGAAGAACCAGAGTCGGAATTATTAGCATCAGAACTGGAATCATGCAGTTGGTACGATAATTTATATAGGAATGTACTCCAGAACCCAGACGATTTCCCGGATTTACAAATATCAAACGGGAAGTTATATAAACACGTTTGGAGCAGCCGTAATTTAGCCGACCCAGAGTTTAATAACCCATGGAAATTATGCGTACCAAGATATAAAAGGAAAGATATTTTGGAGGAAAATCATGACTCGACCACAGCAGGCCACTTAGGAATTGCAAAAACAATTTGCCGAATAGCGCAAAAGTACTATTGGCCTAAGATGTTTAAACAAATTGCAGACTACGTTAGAGCCTGTACGAAGTGCCTCCAATATAAACCGTCTCAAATGCAACCAGCCGGGAAAATGCAACCGTCCACTGTAGAAAAGCCTTGGCATACTGTCTCAGTTGATTTAATGGGACCATTCCCATTCAGATCTGCAAAAGGAAACATTTTCTTAATAGTCGTGCAAGACCGGTTTACCAAATGCGACGTCGCCCAGCCAATAAGAGCAGCATCTACGAACTCAATCATCGACACTCTACGATCTAAAGTAGTCATGCAATTCGGTATCCCGAAGAAAATCATCTCGGACAACGGCGCGCAATTTACAAGCGGAAATTTTAAGGCGTTCCTAAAGTCCTATAACATAAATCACATTCTAACACCGCCGTACTCACCTCAATGCAATCCAGTAGAACGAATGAACAAAGTACTGAAAACGATGATAGCTACTTACGTGGAGGATAACCATAAAGACTGGGACAAATTCATACCAGAATTCTGCTACGCCATAAATTCGTCAAGACACGATTCAACAGGATTTTCACCAGCGCTTCTTAATTTCGGAAGGGAATTAGACATAACAGAGGCAACAAATGGACAAGATATACAAGGGTATGCAGAAAACTTAAACAAGTTAGAAGCGTTAAGAGAACTAGCGAAAGTGCACATGGAACACGCTTTCGAGGACCAAAAGAAACATTACGATCTAAGACGAAGAGACTGGCAGCCACATCCAGGAGATCGAGTCATGAAAAAGGAACACCATCTATCATCAGCTAGTGCAGCTTTCACCAGAAAACTAGCGCCGAAGTACTCAGGACCATACATAGTAACGTCAGTAATATCACCAGTAATAGTAAAACTGAAATTGGCCGATAGTAGTAGTCGCAAGCAGATGACGGCGCATGTAAAAGATTTAAAACCATGGGAGGGGGGAAATGTTACTACAGAAATCCAATCCCCACCACAGCCAAACGGTATTTAAGTGGCAATGCTAGCAAGCAGAATTCAGTTCATCAACATCAAACATGGAAGACATATTAGAGATACCGGAAGAGATGACCCCTCTGGGAACGCCAGAGAGACCCGAACTACCCGTGACACCAGGAAAAGACGCGGAGAGGATCATGAAAAGGTTCCACGAACTTTTTGGGACACCACCAACCCCACCGAGGAAGAAGAGCGTACCTGATACTAAAACGGGACAAGAAGCCCAATCCGCGTCCACTCCAGGAGAACCGGAACCCGGGAAACACGCCGATCTTATAGAGATCGTCCCAAAACACCTAATCGAGAGGGGGGCCAAAAGATACAGGATATGCTGTAACAATGGGAGGAAGATTATAATAAAGATACCGAGAGGGATAGATGGCATCACGAGGCTGTAGACACCATATACACAAAAAAAAAGGTATGTTACTTTTTTTTTTTTTTTCAAAGAGAAGGGGGTGTAACGATGCTATGATCGTTTAACAGTTCGAAAAGTGGGAGTGTCAATATTTGCGCATCCACTTCTACAACGTGAAGGCGTAGTGGGATTCAAACGGCTATTTAAGGCGTGTGAATAGCGGAATTAGACAGTCTTGTAGCTAGCGCTCTAGGCTCCCTGACTCGCCGGTGTAGTGAACCAGCGAGCCATTCTGGACAGAGATAGTTCCGTATTGAGGATCGTACTCTGTCCCTAACCAAGCGGAACCCATCGGTATTGCGTATTGAGCATTACCGTGGATCTGCACAGAACCAACCGGGACAGAGATTTCCGTATTGAGGATCATACTCTGTCCTTAGCCAAGCGGAACCCGTCGGCATTGTGTATTGAACATTGCCGCGGGTCTGCACAGCTAAATATTTTGTTTGCGAGCATATTCGGAGCTTTCGCTGAATTGAAGCGAAAGCGAGTATATTAGTAGTACTAATTAATTTCTTTTCTTTTATAGACGTTTGCCGGGGAATTCATTCATCGCGGGACCCAGACGGAAACGTAGAATTCATTTTATTTTTGTTTTATAAGTATACAACGTAGAATTCTTTTTTTTAGTTTTTATTTATTGTATATATATACTTAATATATTTATTTTTATTTCAAACCTGTGTTTTACTGAGTCTGTTGCCCCGAAAGAGCTACCCATCACACATGGATGATATAATTATATTTAGTACTAGCTTACAAGAACATATTCAAAATTTAAAACTAGTATTTCATAAACTACGAGAAGCACGTTTAAAAATTCAACTAGATAAATGTGAGTTTCTACAGAAAGAAGTTGAATTTCTTGGTCACGTTGTTACACCAGAAGGAATTAAACCCAATAAAAACAAAATATTAGCTATACAGAATTTTCCCATTCCAAGAACACAAAAACAAATTAAATCTTTTCTAGGTCTTTTAGGATATTATCGCAAATTTATAAAGAACTTCGCTAAAATAACAAAACCGTTAACAGTTTGCCTGAAGAAAGACCATAAAATAGAACACACAAAAGAATTTATCGATTGCTTTAATACTTGCAAAAATTTGTTAATATCAGAACCAATTCTGGCCTACCCAGATTTTAACAAAAAATTTGAAATAATGACAGACGCATCCAAATATGCCATTGGGGCAGTATTATCACAGGATGGACATCCTATTTCATATGCGTCAAGGACCCTAAATTCAGCAGAGATAAACTATTCTACTATAGAAAAAGAATTATTAGCTATAGTATGGAGCTGCAAATACTTTAGACCATACTTATTTGGAAGAGAATTTATAATTTTTACAGATCATAAACCACTACAATGGTTGTTTTCATTAAAAGAACCTAATTCACGACTAGTGAGATGGCGGTTACAACTCGAAGAATTTGATTATAAAATTAAATACCAAAAAGGAGCCCTTAATAAAGTTGCGGATTGTCTTTCACGAATAGACACCGATAATGAAATAAATGTACTAGAATCTGAATCTTTGTGTGTAAATCTTGATGATATAGATGATGTAATACAAAAAGAAATAGAAAATTTATCAGTTACAAATCAAGAAATTACAGATCAATTGTTTGATCCAAATGACTTTTATCTTCCTGAGTTAAACAAAGAAGATCAAAGCAACGGAACGAGCATGATATAGAATTACAAGAAGATTCCGGCATTGAAGAAGATTCCACAAACCAGCATCCCAAAAATAACTCCGTTATTTTTCGGACTCAGTGAAGGAGGAGTTACGCCACTGGATTCCACAGAATCTGCACATTATAGGAGAAAAGAAACGACGCAATACAATATTATAAATAGAGGGACTTTTCAATTAATATAACTTTTGTCTGGTAAACTTTTGCTTCATATATTTTGCTAGTAAACTTTTGCTACTTAACTTTTGCTTCATAGTTTTTGTTTCATAACTTTTGTTTGTTAATTTTTGTAAATTTGTAAATAAAATAATTTTTAAAAACTCCCTTTCAAAACACAAAGTTATAATTAGCTTGTAGAGAATTACCATTTGTCATACCATATACAAAATTCATGTCGGCCATTTCAGCGTCTGTATACATTAAAAAAAAAGAATTTTAAGTTAAATTTACAACTTTATCCCGAATTTTTTTTTATATTAAATCAAGTAATAGTTGCTTATTTCACCCCCGTATTATGTAACAGGAATATTAAAAAAATACCCGTAGCTAGTCCTTTGCGAGTGCACGAAAAATACAGAATTTCAAGTTTCTAGCTTACTTAAATTAAAAAAAAAGTCTCAATTTTAGTCATCACCTTTTAAGGGTGATATTACTCTTAAGGGTGAGCTGCGGAAATTTTGTTATAATAAAGACCCATCTTAATTTCATACGAGCAATCATCTCCTGAATTTTGTCGCATGAATTTAGAAACACCCTGTTTATTAACCGGACCTTATATAGGCGTCAAGTAAAGATTTGAAGACTTTTCAGCCATCAAATAAATCCATTCGAACCCATAAAACTATAAAAAAATATTTTTATTTGGGAATAAAAGTTTTTCGCCTTTCAAACAAATTTGCCTATGTCGCAAAACATATAAATGACAACGGCGTTAGTGTTTAAAGTGCCGCATATACATCTAAAACCAAAAAGACCTCCCAAAAACCAGGCAGAGCCGTTTAAGCGACAGAGCGACTTAAGACAGACAAGAAGCAACATCCTCAGTTTGGACACCCTCAAAGTCCTACACGTATTTAATGTAATGAACCGTCTCTCGCCGTCTTTAGCACTCTATTTGTTGTCATTCGGCTTCTATTCATTCCATTCTATTCTTCTATTTCTTATCCAGTCCTTGATGTTCTCCACCTTGCATCTACGTCGTATGTCTGTAGTTCTAACTCTATCCCATAGTGTCTTAGCATCGATTTTTCTAAAGGTTTTCATACTGTCTCTGGAATTATTTTTGTTCTCTCTGTGTCAGGTCTTGTTTCTGCCACATATGTCATTATTGGTCCGATAACTGATTTGTAAATTCTGTTTTTTTTATTTCTTTCCCAAAATTTTTATTTCTCCATATCGTTTCATTTAGGCAGCCTGCGACTCTGTTTGCTCTATTCACTTGATCTTCCACTTCTGTTTCGAGCTTTTCGTAGCTATAGAGTGTGATGCGTAGATATTAAAACTGCATCACTTGTTCTATTATCTGACCCTCCAGCTCTAATTTACGTCTTAGTAGATTTGCTGTAATAATCATGCATTAAGTTGTTTTTCTCACATCTGGTATCCTTCTGTAGGTCTTACTTTTTTTATTATTTCATCCATGATCAGGTTAAACCATAGAGAACTCAAGGCATAACACTGCCTGGGGTAATGTTTGGTGGATCGACTAGCTCTGCGGTGACCACAGCCGGTCCCAAGCCCGGATAAAATGTAAAGCATTTTCTTGTCATAAAATAGTCTACATAACAATGATTCTGTCCTCCACTTTTATATATAAGTTCACTTTCTCCCTTTCAAAAAATTTGATGTTAAGAACCGTCATAGCTAATTCTATTGCCAATTTCAACATCTCATCTTCAGCGTCATTTCATTTCTGGTTCCAAAGTCTATTCCTCTATTCCATGTATCACTTTATATGCTCTATTGGATTGAATATTTTTTCTGATGGAATATATAAGATAGACTTCAACCATTTTTTATCAATTAAACATTTTACTGACGCTATTCTGTCACACGTTCTTATAACTTCTACGTTCTTTCACTTCTTCATCAGCAATTATACCAACTCTATTTTTTTACTGTACTGGGTATAAACCGGTCGTACTGCAGCCAATTGCCTCATTGTACATTGTGCATGTTGAGCAATTGCCTTATTACTAACTAAAGTCGGCTTTATTCTCTTTACAAAGAATGGCTTATTATATCTGAAAGACTGCGGTACCTTGGGCGATATCAACTCTATTTTTAGTGTTACTTTTCCCTGCATACCACGGTTTACATCCTTGACCTAGTCTTTCACCCTTCCTCCTTTATATTCGACTATATTATAATTTTTAATAATCTACTAAATCTAATCATTCTTACCCTGAAATAGTCCTCACTCAGAAATCCGAACGCATGCTCTGTTGGATTTCGGAACAGTTTTCCTCAGAAGATTAATGCAACTCAGTATAATTCTTATTATTTATATTGGATGTCTTTTTATTAATATAAAATATTTTCGACATATGATGTCTGCATGCCGTTTCTATCAGCATTATGTTCTAGCCAGTAGCATTGCAACCAAAATGCAGTATTATCCCAAATCCACTTACATTTTTCTGTTCATGTCATGATCCCTACTGTAAGAATTGCCCTGTCTCCCACCGCTAGGAAGTAACGAAAGCAAGTTGGATGGAGAAACAAGAAAAAGAAAATAAAATGGAAACAGCAATTAAAGAAGACATTACTAAAAACATATTCATGAGAATGGGGAATGGCGTATAAGAATGAACCACGAAATAAATAGAATATTTAATAGAGCGACTATCACAAAAGAAATACGAAGTAAACGATAATAAAAGAAATACAAAAACAGTTCTTAGGAAAGAATTAAACGGGAAGAGACCGAGAGATATGCCCAGAAAGAGATGTATTGATAGTATTAACCAGGATTTAAAAGAACTACCAATACGAGAATGGGAAATACAAGCAAAGGAAAGAAAAACATGGTCAATTATAGCCAAGGAAGCAAAATATACATAATACTGAAATGATCTCAAAAAAGTCAAACTAGGAAGTAGCGATTTTAGATATAAAACGTTGAACTTTTTGAGGAGTTATGCTTGTGGCTAGCATGCCCTCCATGGGGTGTCAGTGGTCACAGATGATGGTGATGCCGTTTCTATCAGCATTATGTTCCAGCCAACACACTAGCAATACAACCAAAATGCAGTGTTACCCTTAATCCACTTAAATTTTTCTGTTCAGGCCATGATCCCTACTGTAAGCTCTGTCTCCCAAGTAAAAAAACAAAATAGTTTAATTTGTATGTTCTTCCAGTAGCAAAATGTCAGCGTTTTTAAACTATTATTTATGATTCGAGCATATATTTTATATGCATTGTTTAATAAGCTGATGCCCCTCTAGTTATTGGACATGTGGTTTCGTTTTTAAATAAAGAAATGACCTAATGCAGTTTTTCATTAATCTGGTACATTTTTCTGTTTCCAAGATTTGTTCAATAATTATAAGATTCTAAAATCTAGTGTTAAGCCCCCATATTTTATTATCGAATCTGATACCAGATGAAAAACCAGAAGCCCGCTAGCTTCTGGTTTTTCATTTGTTTTAGGGCCTCTTGTAGTTCTTTTAATGTTATCAGAACGCCTGTGTAGGAACCTTCTCTATAATTTAAGTCTGTTGTTATAACTGAACTTTGTTTATCTTTTCGTATTTTTCGCTTGCTTCTTGTTCTGTCCATAATTCACGATAGTGTGCCTTCCAGGGATCTTCGTCTATTACATATGTGTACGAGCCCTTTCCCGTATTAGTTGGCTCAGTGGGTGAGTACCATAAACAAATCTTACTCTACATGCTTTTATAAGTTCCCGTATTAATTATTAATGTGACGTTTTGATTAATATATATTAAAAACATTACCATCATGGTTTTTTATTAATGTTCCACAATAAGAAAAAATATTTTCACTAAAATGTGGCTTAAAACTACTACTTTAAATGTTAAATGTATTTTGTAATATTGTAAAGCTTTCTTGCCATTGGTAGATTTTAAAATGGATCGAGGTAAAGTTATCGATGAGAAAATTTGTTCAATCATCGTTAGAATTTTTAATTCTGGAAAATCTAATTCGGAAATCGCCAATATGTTGTAATTGTCACGACATAGTGTAAGAAATATAGTCACAAGATATAAAACTATAAGTTCGATCCTCACAAAACCTTGAAATGTACGAAAATGTAAAATAACTGAAGCAAATCGAATTAAGACGCATTATAGTGAAAAATCGCCGTGCAACTTATATGGAGTGTGTTTTGTGGAGTGACGTTTGGAATATATGTTTCTAGATCAATTTGTCACCGCGAGGTCTACAAATTAGAATTTGGTACTCACAAAATATATAGTATATAGGTGAAAAAATCAGTAGGAATTGTTTTTGAAAAATTTAATTTTGTTTCAGGCTGAGGAAAACCCACTTTTAACATTACAACAAAAGAAAGGTTAAAATGGTCAAAACAGCATAAAAACAGCACGATGGGATGAAATGCAATGGAGTGATGAGTCCAGATTTGAAGTGTGTGTTGGATACAGTAGGAGTCGCGTTATTCACAGGAAAAATTAAAGATTTCATTCCCGACTGTCTAAATTTCCTGCGTTTGTCACGATCTGGGGCAGCATGCCATCTAAAGGTGTGGGAAACTTGCATTTTATGGAAGGGATTGCAAATACGGACAAATATTTAAAGATATTAGAATAATCTATTTTACTGTTTATGGAACAAAGTTTAACATTAGCGGAAGATTTTGCCTTCCAACAGGACGGCGCAGGTTGCCATACTTTAAAAAGAGCTTAAAATGGATTGAAGACCATGGTATGCCACTTTTGCAATGGGTTTCTATAAGTTCCGACTTGTCTCCGAGAGAAATTTTGTGGCGCGAAATGAAAAAAGCATTGACGAAACATCCTGCTAGATTGCAAGATTAATTTACACTAGAATTTTGTCAGAACTTGGTAAAAACTATGCATCGAAGAATTTTGGATGTAATTAAAAATAATGGGGATATCACTCAGTCGTAAACTTTCACACTTTTTCATTATTATTATATATCTATCCGTTTTTTTATTTGTCCTTATTCTGTTTAAATAAATGTTTTTATAAATGTAAAAAGTATTTTCTATAATTGTAGAAATTTAAAAATGTTCGATGCATTAAAACTTTTAAAGTTTATGCTGGACTTTTGTTTTTATTCTTAAAAATTTAATTTTCTTTTCAATATAAAGTTGGGCCAACTCATACGGGAAGAGGATCGTAGGTGTTGAGTGTCTCTTTCTTGTTTCTTTTATAAGCTACATCTTGCCTCCCATATGTATCATTTTCAATATTTGTTATTTCTTATCCCATGATTCTTGATGTGTTCTTCTTATGGTAGCTTTGGCTTTATTGTGCTTTTCTGTATATTTTGGTCTTGTTTCTTGTGTGTTTTGGAGAGAGTTTAAATATGCCTGTTGTTTTTCTTATACTGCAGTTTCTATTTCCATATACCAGATTATTAAACCACTTATCTTTCCTATTACTTCTTTAATGCATTATTTTATGTTGGACCATTCTAAATTTATATTCACTTATATATTTTTGAAGATGTTGTTGCAGTCTTTGTTTACACAGTGCTAGTCAAAAGTTGGTTCCCCTCCCCCTCATATCTTTTAAACGTTATTATTATAATAGTGAAATTTGGAGGGAGGTAATAAACAGACGTAGGCTTCTCAACTAGTCATAACAGGTGACTAAATAGTGACATGACGTTACAGCGCCACTGTGACAGATAATTTTAAATGGGACCTTATGGCAAGTTTAACCTCGTTTGAAAGGTATTGAAAATACCTATTCAGTCATAATAATTTTGTTTGAGTTTTGATGAATAAATTAAATAAATACTAAAATTGTAGCTTCTTATTTAATTAATAAATATTTAACAACCAGTTCTTATAGTAAGTGTTCAAAATGTGCCCTATCTACTTTCTAACAGTAATGCATCCTATTTCTAAACTCTTGCCGTACTCGTTGAAACGTGTCTGGGGAAATTGCCCTACATTTTTCAACAATTCGTTGTTTCAAAATGTCAATATTGTCGGGTGCTGTAGCGTAAACTTTAGATTTCAAGTATCCCCACAGAAAAAATCTAATGGTATGAGGTCCGGTGACCGAGCTGGCCATTCTATCGTACCTTGTCGTCAAATCCATCTACCACGATATTCCTCATCTAGGTAACGTCTTACTGCACCATAATGGTGTACAGGCATCTTGTTGAAACGTTATTTCCAAGTTGCCGAATTCATCTGGATTATCCTCCAGAATTTCAAGTATTAACGGCTCAATTGCATTTTGCAATATCTCCAGATACACTTCACCGGTTAAGTTAGTATTCAGAAAAACAGGCACAACTATGTGGTTTCCCAAAATACCTGCTCATTTTTTTTTTTTTTGGAAAATGAGTATGTGTTTCACGAAAGATGTGAGGATTTTTGTCACTCCAATACCTCACATTGTGTGTGTTAACAGTTCCTTTGAGAGAAAAAGTACTTCTAAAACAAATTGTTTTTATGTAATCGGGCGGACTTTTTACTAGCACTGTATAAATGTCTTTGCTATCTTTCTTTAAGAGATATACTTTAAATACCTCGTAACTTGGTTCGCCATATTTTTTGTTTGCTTTTTCCATCTAGATAATAGGGTTATTTTTAATATGACTAAGAACTGATCCGAGGTAATATCGTTCCCTCTGTGAGTTCCCGCATGTTGCACTAGTGGGCTCAGTTTTTTATTTACAATGACATATTTTATTATAGATCTGAGACCTATTGCACACCATGTATATTTGTATTTTTATGTATATCTTTTTTTCTATAAAATCTATTTGTAATTTTTAGTCTGTTATATGTAGCGAACTGTCTTAATAATGTCTTACTACAAAATAATTTATTTGTTTCAGTAGCAGTTCGTAGAATTTTTTAGTTTCTTCCTTTTTCTCTTCTTCAGGAGCGTATACGCCTATTATTGTCAAGTACCCTCTAGTTTGTGTCTATCCTCTTGCGTTGATGTAACTTTGTTCTTCCATTTCTAGCTCTTGTTGTTAATTCTAATCCGCTGTAAATCATTATAAAATCATCTAAACGTTTTGTTCACTTTAATTTTTTCTTTTCACACGTCAAAGAGCTAACTCATACAGACGTAGACAACATAGTGGAGATACAAGAAATTAATGAAGAACAAAAAGTAGAACCCATAACAACAGAGGAACTAGAAAAGGCAATTGAAAGAGTTAAATTGGGCAAAGCACCAGGCAAGGATGATATCACCCCGGAAATGATAAAATTCATGGGAATAGAGGGAGTGGACAGCATGAAAGAACTAATGAATGATATCATAAAGAGAGCAGAAATACCACAGGACTGGAAGAAAGACATTATACTGCCAATACACAAAAAGGGCGACAAGAGAAACTGTAATAATTACCGAGGTATTACTATATCAAGTATTCCTGGGAAGGTATTCGCAAGAATAATAGAAACAAGAATAAAAACCCAAATAGAACCAACTATGGAAGATACACAATGTGGATTCAGGAAGGACAGAAGCACGCAAGACCACATATTCACAATAAGACAAATAAGTGAGAAAGTAATCAATAAAAATAGAGAAATACATATGAGGAGCAGACTTTCTATATGCATTTTGTCCATTTTTTCAAATTTTCAACCAAAGATGGCATCGTAAACTATATGTATATAGCCACCATTTTGTGTAACGAAAGACGTTCTAAATGCATTCTGTTGTCTGCAAATTAAATGAAAAAAATACCTTGGACTTTCTATGTGCTGTATGTCCATTGACGGTAGACGAACTAAACGAAGTTTGTCCGTGCGATATGGACTAATTGCGATTTGTTTGTCGTTGGCGGTCGTTGTCGTTGTATAGTTTTGGCGTCTATACTGTTAAGTTTGTTTTATGTGCGTTTGGTTTTTCGATTTTCAACAAAACAATATAAAATAATGGATGTCGTTGTGACAGGAGATCATGTAGTTGGTGATACGGACCGCGGTAGCAGAAAAAGACATCTAACTTCTAAAGAGCGTAAAAGCAATGTTAGGTAAGCTTTAATGATTTATAGGTTACTTTTGTATTTTGGTATTGTTTACACAATATCATCTTAAGTTTTTATGTTGTTGTCGTTAATATTTTAATATCATTCTCTTTTCAAGGCATTCAAATCATTATCCTAATTTGGAACATTTTGTTGATTTTTCCTGTAATCACCCTAATCGAAAAGATTTTTGCTGTAATGATGTATCTGAAGACGATATTAGGACAATTAGAAGTATGTTTTATGAAACAATAAACAAAAATGTACAGGATAATCATTTGGGGCATTTTATGGATGTTGAAAAACCAGATAGAAGTAGAAACCGAAAAATAGAAAGAAAATCCCACAATTTCTTTATAAGATATCATGTAAGTTTTACTTACAATAAAATCTTATTTAGTATTAAAAGGTTTTGTTTAGATATTTTAAAAACGGTGAAAAACACAATATGAAGGTAATATTCTTTATTTTAGGTTTGGAAGAATGGAAAAAAAATTTGCATTTGCCAGAAATTATTCTTATCCATATTTAGTGTCAGTCAGAGACGCGTAAATACTATTGCTCAAAAAATGCAATCTGGCAGTGGTATTGTTGAGAACCGTGGAGGGGACAAACGGTCTTTCAAAAATGTTAAAAAATTTGAAGCTGTTAAAAAATTTATAGCCAGTTTAAAAGGACATGAAAGTCATTACGGGCGTGCTAAATCTCGGCGCATTTATCTATCATCTAAAAATAATATTAGGTACTATTTTATGGAATCTGTACAATCAAAGTAATGCTGAGACTTTGAAAGTAAATTACAAGTATTTTAGTAGGATCTTTAATAGTCATTTTAATATTGCATTTGGAAGCCCTGCTACTGACGTATGTGGCTTTTGTGTCAGGACCCAAACTTCTATTAGCCTTTGTAAAGACAAAACTGAAATAGAGAAACTAAGAACTTCTCTACGTGTACATAAAATACGGGCCAAACAATTTTTTAAACTAATGAAGGAAAAACCGGAACACACTATTTCCTACTGTTTTGACCTTCAGCAGGTTCAAGTCTTACCGAAAGCGCCCATTCAAGATGCATTTTACGCCCAGCAGTTGTCTTTTTATTGTTTTTGTGTAACCGACGTGGATATTAAAAAGCCAGTTTTCTACACTTGGATGGAACATCAAGCAAAAAGGGGATCTGCAGAAACAAGTTCTGCTCTACGTGATTTTCTTAATAAATCTGAATTTAAATCAGGTATAAAACAGTTAAGACTATTCGCAGATGGTTGTGCGGGGCAGAATAAAAATGCACACATGATGCATATGCTCATGCTATGGTTATACAGAGATGCCCCACAAAATATTAAATCTGTGGTACTTATTTTTCCGGTACGCGGACATTCATATTTGCCAGCGGACCGTGTTTTCGGGCAAATAGAAAAAGTTACACGATCCTACAGTACAATAAAAACCCCTACACAATATTATGACATTTACTCCAAGAAGGGAGAAGTTAAACAACTTGGTAGAGACTGGACTGTTTATGATATAAAAACTGCGTTAACCTGTTTAAAAAAAATTGAAGGAATCAGTGCAGCCAAACGAATTATTATTAAGAGATCACAAAACAACAACAATATTTTGCTTAAGACCGAACTGTTCTACAGAAATGATGATCCATCCAAACAATTCCAAACATTATTGAAACGTGGAAAGAAGCTTTCTACTTTACACTTACCTGCTGTAGAACTCCAAAACGAAATTAAACCAAAAAAACTCCAGAGCCTCTTGAAACTATTAGTGGAACTGTCAGGGGTGAATTGGGTCAACGATCCTGAGCTAACATGGTTACAACCAATTCTTTCTGACACTGGTGAGCAAAATGACAATCAAGTTAACCTTGGTGAAACTGAGGATGATAACGTTATCGAAGGAGCTGAGTACTGTGATTGCAATGATGATGACCATGGGGACCTTTATGATATGTAAAATGCCTTAATTGTTCCATTCATTTTTAAACATTATTTTGTATTTAAAAATAAAATACTATTTTTATGAAGCTACTTGAGTTTTTTTACATCGTTACTACCAAAAGTCTGTCATACCGCTTGGTGTCGACAATCAAAATGCGTTTTGTTCAAGGATGACAATCTAAATGCAGTTTGTCCAACAGTTTTTTCAAGTTTTTTGGGATATTATCAATACTAGATTTTTAGCATATAGGTATAATATTTGAATGATTTTTCATCCATATTTTAGGTATATCAGTTTTTCGTTCAATTTCTTGCCAAACGCATAGCAGTTTTTCTCTATTTGCCAAAATTACAAAAAATGGACAAAATGCATATAGAAAGTCTGCTCCTCATATATGCTTTATTGATCTGGAAAAGGCGTTTGACAGAATACAAAGAAAGGACGTATGGAGGACATTAAAGGAAAGAGGAGTTGATAGGATAACAATTGATGTAATAAAGGATATGTACAATAATAATACAAATACGGTGAGAACCAACAACGAGGAATCCGAAGAATTTACTACAAGTCAAGGCGTCAAACAGGGATGCGTGTTGAGCCCACTGCTGTTCTCAGTGGTACTGGATGAAGCAATAAAGAAAGCCAAGAGAAGAATGAGAAAACTAACATTAGGATACTGGCAAATGAAACAGACTCAACTATCAGAGCTTCTATTTGCAGACGACATGGTTTTGATAGCAGAAAACAGAGAAGACCTACAGAACAACCTTGAAATCCTAGAAGAAGAACTGACAAACATAAATATGAAAATAAATACAGAGAAAACAAAAACAATGATAATTTCAAATAAGAGAAAGACACACGCAATACAATTAAACGGAAAACAACTAGAACAAGTGGAACATTTTAAATACCTAGGAGCAATAATTGAATCAAACGGTAAACAAGACATGGAAATAAATGAGAGAATGGACGAACAGGAAGCTTATTTAACACTATGAAAACAACATTTTTGGGGAAAAAAGAAATACCGGAGAAGGTAAAAACGGCAGTCGTTAAATCAGTAGTTAGACCTACAATCATCTATAATAGCGAGTCATGGACATTGACAGGAAGACAAAAATCTCGAGTCAATGCTATGGAAATGAGGTTCCTGAGGAAAATAGCAAACAGAAAGAGGACAGACAAAATACGAAACGAAACAATCAGACAAAACCTAAAACTAGAACCAATAAACGAAAAAATAGTAGAGGGGCAACTAAGATGGTTCGGGCACGTGTGTAGAATGTCGAATGAAAGATTAACAAAACGAGTGTTTGAAACGAGAATGCAAGGGAAAAATAAACGAGGAAGACCAAGAGTTAGGTGGGTAGACGAAATCAGAAAAGAAGTTGAGAAGAAAGGATTGACATGGGAAAGTGCACGAAATCTAACACAAGACCGGATAGCATGGAGACAACAGTGCAAATCTTAACCCCACCAGCCTTACACCTAACGGTAGAAAGGCTTAGGACTAAGTAAGTAAGTAATTTTTTCTTGGTTTCGGTTATGACACTGTATTTACAACCTGCAACCATTTTTATGCTCGGTGCACCCTTGCACATTAAACAGCTTTCAACAATCAAAATCCTTTTTGATGTTTGTGCAGACCATTTCTACATCCTGATAGGCATCAGAATACCAGAAATGTTTGTTTTCAAGCCATTATTGAGTTCGATTTTCGGTTCTTCGTTATCAATTGCTACACAGATTTTTCTTCTTCTTTTTATGTAGACATGACTCTACCTGTTTTTCTTTGTGCCTCCAGTAAGTTGTCTTTCCATCGTTTTCGTGGTCTTCCTATTGGGGAACCATCTTTACTAATCTATTTGTTGTCATTCGGCTTATATTCTGCTCTTCTATTTCTTAAGCAGTTCTTGATGCTCTCCAATTGTTTCTAACATTCTGATGACTGTTTTGTAAATTCTGTCTTTCATTTTTTTCCCGATATTTTTATTTATCTATATTGTTTCATACAGACCAGCTGCGGCTCTGTTTGCTTTATTCGCTTGATCTTCCACTTCTGTTCCGAGCTTTCCGTAGCTAGATATTTATTCTACCACTGATTATATTATCTGTCCTTCCAGCTCTAATTTACATCTTAGTAAATTTGCTGTTATAACCATGCATTTTGTCTTTTTTGGAGAAATTAACATTTAAATTTTCTGGCGGTTATATTGAATTGAGGCAGCATACGTTGTAAATCATCTTCACTTTGAGAGAGTAGCATTGCGTCGTCTGCAAAGCAGATCATTTTAAGGACACAGACTTTTAGACAGTGTAAATACACTAAGTTTAAAAAGGTGAAAGAAAAAGAAGGAGTAAAAAGGAAGTTAAAATAAAATAAATAGTTTACGGTTTTTCAATTTTTATTATTGCACTTGGCATTGTTATAAAAAATTCGTAGAACATCTCGATAATACAGTCTAAATTAAATTATATCGATACAAACACATTCTGCTGTGGAAAATATCATACCCTATACAATTTTATAAAACAAAAATTAACACATCTGTTTAGGTACACGGTGTATAAAGGGATAATCACGATGAAACGTCGACATTATGGTTTTATTTAATATAGAGTTATGGCTACCCAATGGTATAGAAAATATTCAACGTACATTTTCAGATCACATATTTTGAAATTAACTCCATTATAATTGTTTCGTTAGAAATTCTTCTATTAGAATAAGGCTTTGTATAAGCTGTATATTATCATACAAGGACAAGAAATATATAATATTACCCTAACAGACGATTTTCATCGTAGAACCTGTAAATGAAACTTTATTTGACTAGAAAAGACTTACAGTTGTTATATAAAGACGTACTTATATTACAAAATTTAAGAACTTTACAAGGTTGCAGTAGAGTTTAAATTAATATTCAAGATTTTACCCAACTTTGTTCTTTGTATGTATCTAACATGATTCCTACTATTTAATTTTTCTATTTCTATTTCCTTTTCGTCTCGTTTTATTTATTGAAGTTCTTTAATCTGTCAATTCTAACATCGCAGAACTTTTTAAGAGGTACATATCCAGCTGTCCTAATTTTTTGGACGGTGTTCCGGCAGGACCTTTTTCTCTTTATATAACGAAAATAAATATGAAATATTTGATGACATAATCTTAATATTTCCCATTAGATTACATTAAATTTGTACATGTCATTGTTTTTCCACTTCTTCGTTTCTTACTCCACTTCTTCATATTTTGCCTAATATAATTACTAGGGGGTTATCGCAGCAATCTGTTAGCCCTATATAAATCATTCGGAACTCGATTGTAAATTTATTTATACAATTGCTCAAATATTTAATATTTATTTTAAAAGTTTGTGGTGTTTGTATCATTGTTGACAATCATTAAAATTTCGGTATATATTGCTATGTTATGTTGACGACTTTAGTGTATAGTTGTCCTGTAGACCCTTCTAGTATTATTCTATTACTGCTGTATTTGGAGCATAGCATAGTATCTTATTTTTTTTATTTATTTGGTAAAAAGTAATCCGAAAGCTTTCTTGATCATTGCATGCATGCGTTAAAAAAATAAATAAAAATGGATCTCCGTATTGGTAAGATTTATTCCATTTGTTCTAATTATGAAATTCCATTATATTGCATTTATGCTGAGGTTGTAATTTATTTACAAATACTGGCTGCCATCTATTTGATGACAATATCTATTAACTTAAAATATCTCATTGCCATAATTCATCATTTTGAAAAGTCTGGGAGAAACTTTCCCAAAATGTCATTGTGAGTCGAATCTTTCAATTGGGGAACAATTTTCAACAATTATATTGACCTCCTTCTTTTTTTTCTTATACATACACGTCTAATGAATCTGCTTTATCTATTTTGCCATTCGTGCGACATGTACTATTGTTTCATTTCTGATACTATTAATATATCGTTTACATTGTCGTGCCTTGCTGTCCGATTACTTTTCATTCTTCTTCAAGGGGTTCTACAATTGGTTTACCTCACTCTGAGCCTCGACCTGTTTGTGAATTATTTTACTTCCTTTTTGATTAACACTACTATGTTATTCATCTGTCAACAATTTCCAACTGTTTAAGTAGTATGGTCGGAAATATATTTGTTATCGACCGAAGTGCCCTAATCTACATGCATACCTAACCAGACCAGACTTAACTAAAATCCAGAAAAGGATGTAGTTTGTATATTACATATTATGTAGCGATGAATTACTATATTCTTTACTTTTCAATCAATTTATTTGTTTTATGTTCCAACTCAATCCTCATAGGTATATTATGTATTGCAAATTTTTGAGATATGTGATCGTGATTACTTATAAACTTGTTTTTATTGATTTTACTTTTATATATTGGTTCAATAATAGCATTAAGAATAACTTAATGATACATTAGTTAAAGATGTATTACAATGATACATTAGTTTCTGGGGACAAGTTGTTATCTGGAATTATATCTTCTTAGTGGAGTTCCTGGAGCATTCAAAACAGTAAAACCTCGGATTAGAGTTACAGTGAACTAATTAATATAATCGATGTTGGATATTGTTTTTAAAACTATAAATTGCAATGTTTACCCAAAATTTTTTTGTGCACTCTATTTTTTTATTGTTAAAACAAATTATTATAAAAAATAAATGTTTGACCATATATTTTCACTTAAAACATTTTTTTTATTTATGTGTTAAATCTTACCTGAGTAGACATATAGGAATATTTTTCAAAGATACCTGTGTATAAAAATAGCAGTAGGGATGTCGAACAGATAGAAAAACGTGGAGGGGAGAGCGAAGCGACAGCTGCTATGTACAATGGAATGTCTCAGCTAGTTTAGTTGCAAGTAACACGTGTTCTGTGAATATTGTGCTTTTATAACAGTGAAAATTTGGTTTTTTAGTGAAAAATTCTTGTATATTTTTGTACTGGAAGGTGTATTGAAGACGACGTTTTTATATTGAACTATTACAAATTATTTCGTATTGCTTAATTTGGTAAGTGATTAGATTGATAACTACAGTTCATTATTGAATTAATTAAATAATAAATAAATCGAAAATTAAAGATCAGTTTCAATAAAAAAAAAAAATATATGATCATGAATCATGAATCAAATGCAATTAATTAGATGTTATTTTTTTTTTAGATTTCGAACAATGGATAAACCAATGGCTAGCAGCATGGCTGATGAAAATAGCTGCATAATATGTATACACCTGGGTTCATCTTCCAAAACATATTCAAATTTAGGTGAAATTATAAAAATGAGGAGTAACCTCTTTAAAAGCTGCTTCAACCGAACGGCAAGATGGATTGTTACCTCACCTACAAACTGAATTTGTTTATGCTCATTCAAGTTGTCGACAAAAATATATTAATAAAAAGTATATTGGAGTGTCTAAAAATAAGGCCCGTGAAAATCTCTCATTAACGCATCCGAAAAAAAAAACTTCGAAGTAGCATGAATTTCAATAACTTCAATTGGGAAAAAAATTGTTTTATTTGCGGACAAGAAGCTGATAAAAAAAAAGAAGCAAAATTAAATAAAGCTCGGCGTAGGCAGATTTCATACATCAACACTCCAACTTTAAATGAATCCTTCACGAATTTTATAGCCGTCCAGAAAACTGATTATTATCGAGATATCCATAAAAGGATTTCTGGTATAACCAACTTACAGACACTTGCAGCAAAATATCATTCGGATTGTTATAATTTGCTGAAAAATTCAATTCACCTCAGTAATGTTCAAAAGAAAATTAATCCAAAAATTTCGATGGTAGATGCAGCAATGGAGCAAATATACAAGTACATAGAAGAGAATGATGATTGCCAATTTACCATGCAAGAGTTGAAAAACGTCATCACTACAGAGCATATCCCGGATGAAAAAACTATTAAAAAACGACTAATAGATCGATTTTACGATGATATTATCATTTCAACTAAATTTGGGTCCAATACCATTATATGCTTTAAAAAAATTAACCATGATGTATTAGCAGAAAATTGGTACAATCAAAAATATATTAGTAAAGAAGAAGAAGAAGAATTTCATATTCTGAAAGCGGCGAGCGAAATTATTCGGAGAGATATAAGAGTCCAAGTGTACGATAATGAAAATTATACGCCAAGTGACAAAATGTTTCAAAATGTTGATGAATCAATTCCAACATCTTTAAATTTGTTACTATCTGAAATGATATTAAAAGATAAGAAAAATAATGCAGAAACAATTCCGAGATATAAAAAGAAATGTAAATCGATAGCTCATGCAATTATATCAGCTGTACGACCAAGATCTTTTTTATCGCCACTTCATATTACTTTGGTAATATGCAAACAATATATTGCAAGCAGGTGTAGCATGTATTCTGAGTTTATATGGCGCTCCGTTTAAAACTCATGATTTAAATACATTGAGGTTCAATTCTTTTATAAAAGCAACAGCCAAAAATACGAGTCTTCTTTTGTCATCACTGCCTCCAACAACTGATGCAGCGTTTGAGCACCTTAAAAGAGTGTACCTACAAATTCAGATATGGCTAGGAAATGACGTAGTTATTGAAAATTGGGGATGGAAGTATTCCAATAGCATGTACATCCCAATAACAATGAATCAATTACCAGCTCCGGATAATTTATTGCAAATGTTATTTTGTAATTGCAAAAAGGGATGTGGAGCTGAGTGTGGATGCCGAAAAGTGGTTTATACTGCAGTGTATCATGTTTACAGTGCAGCGGAAATAGTTGTCCCAACTCTTCACCTATTATACAGATAGATGAAGTAGAAGAAAATATTATTTGATGTAGACAACAATGTTGTATATTTAAATAAACAGATTTTGTACTAATAATTTTTTTTTTCTTTTCATTATTCGTAATTAATTACCTTATTTTTTTAAATGTACACAATAGAGTACGTTTCATTTATAATTAAACTATAAACTGGCCGAGAAATTCCGTTGTACATAGCAGCTGTCGCTCCGCTCTCCCCTCCAGGTTTTCCTACCTGTTCGAGATCCCTACTGCTATTTTTATACAGGTATCTTTGAAAAATTTTCCTATATGTCTACTCAGGTAAGATTTAACATATAAATAAAAAAAATACTGTTTAAAGTGAAAATATAATGTCAAACATTAATTTTTTATAATAATTTGTTTAAACAATAAAAAAATAGAGTGAACAAAAAATTTTTGGGTAAACATTGCAATTTATAGTTTTAAAAACAATATCCCACATCGATCATATTAATTCATTCACTGTAACTCTAATCCGAGGTGAAAACCCCCAGGCGCTCCACTATCTGATGTTCAGCGATGTCAATCGCTGACTGATAAATAATGCAGACCATAAAATATAAATGAAAACCAATGTATTGCGATTAGACACGATAATAACATTCTCAAACGGCCTTACAGCGTTCAGGCCTTTCTTTTTGTAAGATGTGGAACATAGAATCTATAAAAATTGTATAAATAACACAGAATGTCATATTATTGGAAAATTATTGGGTGTATAATGATCTACACCAGCTCAGATTTCTTTGCCTTTGATACAATACTACTTTGAATTAAGTATAGAAAATATATTTTTTATCATATATAAAGTTAAAAGCAATATTTGGATGTAGGTACGCTCTGAGAATCAGCTTTGTCTAATCTGTTCTTCTTGTCAATTTATAACATTAATAAATTCCAAGTATTCAATAAACGAAACAAGAGACAACAAATTCGCATGGAGCATAATATAATATAAATACTTAAACAAATCCTGTAGTTCATTGGGTACTGTGTGTAGTTTGTTTCAAAAATTTAGCCATTTCTTAAAACCATATCGTTGTCACGATTCACCTCAAATTATAATAAATACCGCAAGAACTAGTACTCATGAACTCTTCTTATGTTTCTGCACCTGACATATTACTAATATAAATAATAAGGTTTCTAATAACACAAAAAAAGTTCATAGGATAAATTAAATTTTTTTATTTTCCGTTATGTATTAGAGGACTTAGAAGATCGCTATAAAGATTTATAATTTAATTTATATTTATATTATATTATAACTGAACCAACAAATGAATTATTGATAAATAAATCAAAAGCATTTTATCAATCAAGCATTGATAAAATGATTATTCAAAGCCGCAGAACTTTGTATTTTAATTACTGACTTAAAATAGTTTTTTGACTAGCGTGTTGCTCAACGTAGTGACTGCCAGCCCACTGAAGTTTAATTAAAAAGTAAACTTCTTTTTTAAACTAAACTGACCTAAATGAATTTTTATTTCTTTAAAATCAACAAACAAGAAAACTGTGCTTTATAATATCGCTACACAAAAATGAAATATTACAAAAATTAATATTACAGTCACAAATATATCTTAAGAACTTAGAAATTTTCACCTACCCAATGTGACGTCTAGATGTTAGACTCCCCCCTCCCCCCCAAGTTATATCATATCTACGGCTGGAAAAAACAAATATTTTCCATTTTCCTAATTCTTGCGGCACAATTCAACCTTCTGCATATTCATACAGATTCACACACATTTTATACAAATAAACTAAAAAATTATCACAAAAATAAAATCATTTCACTTCATGTCAAAATGTGAAATTATACTAATAACTATAGTTATCTTAAAACTACTCTCAATGCAGTTAAAAATTTGTGGGACAGTTATTAAACAGAGAATGATCTGATAGTAACAAAACATATGCAAATTATTCTTCTATGGATTGTGTATTAATATTTATTAACTATTGTGCTTTTTTCTTAAATTAATACATGTTAAAAAGAAATATTGTGACGTGACGGAAGATCTGACCACCGAAAAATATCAGTAGGAGAACAAAACTGTCTCTCTTCAAAATCAAAGCGAAATCAGTTTTGCTGTATGGTCCGAATCATATAAATATCACAAACACTTTTTTTTAGAATAAAATCTTTAATAAACAAATGTTTACGTTTTATGTGTAGAATATTCTGGAAAATGGAATGGCGCCTGAAGAACTGTGGAGTTTAAGCGATAAAAAAAAATAGAAATTACAAATAGAAAATGAAAAAAGCGATGAATATCTTATGCATTAAGAAAACGAGCAACTAATACAAGATAGATTCTGCGTTACAAAAATAAACAAACAAAAAGTTAACAACAAATGGAAACCAAAAAACTGGTACACAAAGGAGATCGCCCCTTTAAATACAATCTAAAATATGTTTGATGTAAAAACTAATATTAGTAGGTGTATATATGCTAAAAACGGGAGATAAAAAAATGAATTTGAAAATGTAGACAAATATACTTATTTATGAATATTCACACTTGAATATGAAATATTTTATCAGTACTAGTGATTTACAGCCAAAATCTTAATTCAATCATAGAGCAAATCATTACTTTATCTGTAATGACATCAAAATGTTAAACAGAATATCGATTTAAATATAACTAAAAGAATTATATTTTGTCGCATTTGCAAATGTAATGAATTATTTAATTTAAGTAAGAACAATAATTAAGATATAAAACATCATAAGAGTCGGGTATAAGAATAAACATTTTGGAATTAAAAAAAAAAACAGAAAAATTGTCGCAAGACTGTGTAGAATGTTTACATAGAATTTCAGATACAATATGTATTAAAATGACAACAAAAAACTGAAAAAAGATAACAAAACTCTTTACAGTCCGTGGATATACACGGAAGGTGAAGAACTAAAAACGAACGAGCTGAAGACTGGGGAAAAGGCTAAAATATATACTATACAAATAAAATGTATTCATTTATTGAAATATATTCCATAGAGTCGAAATGGTATCAATTTGTAAAAAACAGCCCTTTTGAATTTTGTTACTACCAGTTTCTCTCATTTTATATGTACATATAAAACCTATTTTATATTTTTGTCTTGACTTCGGCTAATGAAATGTATTATACACATATTTTGATCTAAGAATTATTAAGGCCATAAAGCGCAGCAAAATATATCATCTAAGATATTTTACGTAAGTTTTTAAGTAGCACATCCAGTATAGGAATTTTAAAGAAAGCCCTGGATTATTTAAATCAACAAACTATTTCTTGAGTTTTCTATTAAAGGTATCAGTCTTTCTCAAAATTTGTAATCCTTTTGAAAATATCTGGATGTGGTACGAAATAATTGATAATAATGAGATAAGTATATTTAAGATAAACCAAATGATTGAGGCGCTTAAAAACAATGCGATATTCTGCATTCAATTTAATATTTTGCAAACAAAGATATATTTTAAAAATGTTTTTGTATCTCATCTTTTTTCCCAACACTTTGTAGTAATGTTAACCAGATTACTATTACTATTATCAGGAGATAGAGAGAATGTATATTTTTATTCGTGTGGTTAATAGCCTTTATTTATTTGACCAACGAAAGTACCATACAATATTTGGAGAATTTGGGTTTTCAATTTAAACATTCAGAATAAATCTGGGAACATGAATCCTGCTATTTAACTTACGTATAGGGCCACTGTTTGTACATGGTAACTACTGCTTTTTAAATAATTCCTAACAGTGATCTTCAAATCTTTTACAAGTTTTCGCACACACACACACACACACACACATATATATATATATATATATACATATATATATATATATATATATATATATATATATATATATATATATATATACAGTGACCACGTAAAGGATGGAATAAATTCGTTAAACGATTGATTTAGCCATTGGGCAAAAAAGCTCAGACAGGTCGATTTTAAATTTCAGCAATTAATACTGATATCCTCAATAATGTTTTGCAAGAGTTTCAACCTCGTCTTGCATATTGGCAAGAGGCAAATGGTTTGCAATTTGAGCATTTAATTTAATAGTTTTATAGGTTTATTTTTAGTCCTGTTTATATTTTTATGAATTAGGGTTCGATATGAGTAATTATTATCGGGGTATAGCTAATAACATTTGAATATATGCTAAAACAGGCAAAAGTTGTTGCATTTCAAATCTTAGAAAAAACCTTTTATATACCTCATATAGAAAAGAGGCAATGAAAAAACAGTTCCCATTATTTGTAATCAGTTCTAGCCGTGTTCATATCACAAAGTAATATAATATGAATAAAAACTCTATTAAACACATTTCATGATTACATGACCAAACCAATAACGAATTTGAATTCTGCGTCAATAAGTTGTCGACTTAAATATTAAATTATTAACGAATGGTTGATTGATAACAATCTATTTAATTTGTCAGTGTACAAATATGCATGTAATCAGCACTGTCGTCCACAAAGAGTTAGTTTCTCTAATATTAACTTTTTAAGAATAAGTTTAAGAATTTTGCTGTTGCCACACGAATAAAAATATTCATTACGTAATTATTATTTTTACGTTGTTGTTTTGAAAACTTCAGAATTTTATCTATATGAGATTTAAACAAAATATAATTAAACTCTGTAATGTTTGCAAAATAAAAGATTGTGTTAACAATATTGAAAACTGGTGGACAGAGGAAGTAATTTTTTTTAAATGTAGCTGTCTGTTGTACACAGTTTAAATTTTATTTTAATATATATACCAGAATTTATTAATTAATATGAAATCGTGGTTACAAAATATTCTTTATCCATGGCACGGCATTTTTCTTCTCCCTGGTTCACTTTTGTCAATACCTTGCTTTTCCATTTTAGCAAATTGATATTAGTGTTTAGGTTAACGATTTTCTAAACTAAGTATTCTGAAGTTCTGTTCCAATCCACCTGCAGATATAGAATTTAGAAAAATAATTGAATCCTGGAATTACTTATTAACAAATGGTATTCCTTTTAACAACAAAAGGTATTCTGAACCACCTCATGTCTAAAGATTTTAAACGTTTTGGAAATAGAACATAATATCATGTAGAGGTAAAAAATAATATATTTAATGTTAAACTACCAGCACAAATTGATCACACAAAAGTGACTGCACAAAAAAGAAAAATACGTGTGCGGCAGTTGACCACCATTTAAAAACTGGGCACCATTTTGACTACCCAAATGTCAGGGTTTTAAGACAAGAAAATAGTTACAAAAAAAAGATTATTTTTGGAAATGTGCCATATTAATAAAGAAAAAGAATCAATATGTTACAAGGCAGACACGGGACAATTGAGCAATATCTACAATAAAACATTTTAACCATAATGTATATTTTTCACATGTATAAAACTGAATATTTCTATTGTTTCTTAAATATGTACTTGTGTTTTTTATGTTTGCTTTTTGTGTTTTTTAATTAATATTAATAATTATACACTTAAGAGTGATATTGGCTATCAGCACTGTTTTGAACATGGAAATGTTAAAAAATACTATTAATTCTGTAAGTTTAATAATTTATAACATCGTTCTTTTTATTAATTTTATTTAAAATTATATTGTAGTTTCTCCTGATGAAGCTAACAAACAATTAGCGAAATATAGAGATGTGAAGAAAATTAGGAGTTTTATTTACAAATATAAAACAGATCGCATACCTGCTAATTCACTACAACATTATTGGTTTATGTTTCGCTCGATAAGCCAACCATCTATTTTAAGTATTGAAAAAAATGAAAGAGCCAAACAATGTTGGAAATTTCAAAAACAAATATTTATTTTTATCTAAGAAATAGAAAAAGGATGAATAAAACAGATTAATCGACGAAAAAGCAGTGCATATAGGCAGTAGAATTGCTACTTTATATATCAACTCGGAGAAAAGTAACTACAAGAAAATAAAATAAAAAATAAATTAAACTCTTAGTGTTGGTCTATCCGGCTGGTATTAAAGTATCTTCATGGATAAAGTGGTATAAAATTCAGTTCAAAATTATTTTGCGTTCGCTAAAATAAAAAAAAAATAATTTCAACAACAAACAATTACCTTTTTGGATCTGTATTTACAATATATTCATAAAATCTGCAATAACTAACTAACCTGAATTTGAAAAACATATATTTGTAATAAATCCTCGATTATTTGAGGAATATGTTTATTACTGCTAAAAATTTTTGTATTTTGTGTTAAATTTTTTTTTCTATTTTCGTTCGTTTTTTTTTATGGATCACTTCAATCTATAGTCTAAAATAGTATAATAAGATATAAATAATACGGTAACCTGCAACTATTACCCATATCGTTCTCTTGTACAAAAAAATGATACGTCAAAGTAGGAAGGCTGAATGTTTGTTGAATTGCCAGTCAACCAATACTATAAGACATCAATATTTTCATGCAATATACTTGTAACAAATATTTCTTTTATACTCTAAATAAAAAAAGTATACACACGTTCCTCACTGCTGTGATATTTAAATTAAATTGTAGACAGAGGATAATAAAAATAACGGATATATATATATATATATATATATATATATATATCCCATGAGGGCAAAGTCCTTAAAGTGATTGAACAGATTACATCATTTTACTAGATCATTTCTATAATTAAACTCTTTAAACTATCAATCAATGAAAAGCGAAAAAAGCTATTAAAAAAGAATAAAAAATAAAATATGAAGTTTCCTTTTTGGTTGATCTGTTGATCTTATTATGGATTTCTTGTTTCTAGTCCTTTTTCTCGACTATCGTCATACTGTGTTCTTTGTGTATTTTATTGTGATGTGTATGATACTCAGTTAAGTGACAATCATTTTCATGTTGATAACAAGATGGCATGACAGGAGGTGACAGGACAGATTATTAGGTTAGACACAGTTGTTAGGTTAGGTTACTGGCATATGAAGTTAATATACTTGTTGCTTATACAATTACTCAATCTAGTATTTGTTTTATTTATTACATCTTCCATCAGGCTTATACATGGTGTCAGGTGTGATAATCTTTGGGTGGTGAAACTATTTCTTGTTTGGATAGGTACTCAACTGTAACCTTGTAACACGTGAGTATCATTTTTTGGTATCATCATGGAATCCACGTTTAAGCCACCTGAATCTCTAGTATTAGATGGGAATATATCTGAAAAGTTTCGCAAATTTAGTCAAAAGTTTGATCTATTTATGATAGCTATGGACCTAATATCCAAACCAGAAAGCAAAAAGCTGGCAGTTTTCTTAAGGCTGGTGGGTGACGAGGCATTAGAGCTGTACACTTTCACATTTGACGAAAATGAAGACAGAACAGTAACTTGCATAAAAAAGAAGTTTGAAGAGTATTGTTCACCAAAGAAAAATGTCATTTTTGAAAGATTTAAGTCTAATATTATTAGCCAGCAAGAAGGGCAACCATTTGACTCGTTTGTTACAGAACTACGGAAAGCCATTAAAACAACAGAGTATAGCCAACAAGACCAGATGATCAGAGATAGAATAGTAATGGGAATACACAACAAAGCAACACAAGAAAAACTGCTCAGAGAATCATGAGTTAACGTTAATGAAAGCAGTTGACATATGTCGAGCGATAGAAATAAGTAAAGGCCAGTCTAAAATGTTACAAAATGAGTCATTAATAAATGCAGTTCAACGAAGAGAACCAAGATGTGATCGTGTGTGTACCAGATGTGGATATAATCATTTGAGAGACAATCGATGTCCTGCTTGGGGTAAAACATGTGGTAAGTATCAATGCCATAACCAATTTGCAAAAGTTTGTAGAGAAGACCATAAACCTGGGAGCAATGTGAGAAGGAAACCAGAAATTCCAAGAAAGGAGCAGAAGAAGAAAGTAACAGAAGCTAGTGTAAGTGATGTGCAGAGTTCAGGAAGTGAGCGTGAAGGTAGTGAGTATCAGTATTTTGTCAGGTCAGTAAACTCTAAATGTAAACACGAGGTTGGACAAGATATGTGGTCAGCTGATATTTATGTTAACAATAAGCCTGTGTCGTTTAAATTAGATACTGGAGCTGAGGTAAGCACATTGCCTTTAAGTATTCTCATAGAAATAACCCCAACAGCACATATCCGTAAATCTAATATATCATTAGTATCATATGGGGATTCCAAGTTCAAAATTAAAACTGTAGGTAGAGTTACATTAACTTGTGTTATTAAAAATGATAAAAAAAAATATATCATTTGTAGTTGTAGATACAAAAAATTAGGTTCCTTTGCTGGGGTTTCAGGAATGTCTAGAATTAAATTTTGTCAAACGGGTAGATTCATTAGTAAGGTCTAAATTTAACAATTTAAATGATCTAGTAACAAAATATTAGTAAGGTAAGGAAATTTTCCTAGTAAGGTCTAGGAAAATTTCCAACAAAACACCATATAACCTTGAGAGAAGATACCAAACCTCGAATAAGCACCATAAGACGGGTTCCACATGCTTTACGAAAACGTTTAAAAAATAAATTGCGTGATCTTGAAGCGCAAGGAGTCATAACAAAGGTAGATAAACCAACAGTGTGGGTTCACCCACTTGTCATTGTGGAAAAGCCAAATGGTGACTTAAGGCTATGTCTTGATCCAAAAGAACTTAATGGGGCCATCAAGAGAGAACACTTTCAAATTCCTTCTGTTGATGAAATTGTTACTTGGTAGAGGACAGTTCTTCACCGATTTAGACATGAAGGATGGTTATTGGCAAGTAGAGCTTGATAATGAAAGTGCTGATTTATTGACTTTCGGCACACCATTTAGTAGGTATTAATTTAATAGACTGGCTTTCGGTATCTGCTCAGCCCCAGAAGTATTCCAGAAAAAGAATTTTGAAATATTTGGAGATCTTGAAGGCGTAGGACTTTACTTTGATGATTTAATTGTCACTGGTGCCTCAGAAGCAGACCATGACAGAAACTTAAAAAGGGTTCTTGACTGTGCTACCAAATACAACATAAAGTTCAATACGTCCAAGGTACAGTTCAAACAAAGTAGTGTTAAATACATGGGTCAGAGATTTTCAAAGGATGGTATGAAAACAAGTGATAAATATATCAAAGCAATCTTAAACATGCCCACACCTGGGCCCTGATTCTATTTCATTTCGATGTCGAAATTTAAAAGCGACTACGCCATGCCAGTCGCAATCGCTAGCGATTCTCATTCATTTCGATTGTAGTTAAAACTGGGGATATTTACTTTATCATTTAGACACTGCTGAAAATTTGGGTTGGCCCTGTTGTTTATTGGCTATTGGCTGCACTACGCTTGTTGAATGTTTGTTTTGTTTACGTTACGTGAACGTCTTTTTTTTCTTGTTTGAGTTGTTAAATCATAAATATTGGCCATTCTCAATTATATTTTGAATTGAAAGAAAAGATGGCAAGAAAAAAAAGGCGATGTGGGAGATCCTTAAGTTATAACCACTAAGATTTGACTTAGTGGTTATATTCTAATATATTTTTAAATTTACTGCAGCTTAGTAATACTAACCCTAAACATTTTGGGTATCCTAGAGGCATAAACACCTTCTTCCAAATATGGTTCTAATACCCTTATTAAATAATTTGCAGCTTGTTTATTAAGCCGGAATTGCTGCCTAAATTGAGCATCACTTAGTGAAAAAGAATTTTGAGTATCCCGTAACATTCTTCTTATCCTCCGTTATGAACGTCGGATATCTAACCTCTCTAATTCCTCCAAAACTAGCAAATGTCCGTAAAACACAGCCATATTGATACTTTTTGCCTCAGTTTTCCTTGCAAGGATCAAAACACCGCCTACTTAAACTGAACCTAAGTTCACTTCTCCCAGTCGAGTCAGTCATGTCAGATTAATTTCGACTCGAAATGAAATTTCAACCACTTTCTTGTGGTTGAAATTAATTTCGATAAGTCGAAAACTAGTGACGTCGTTTGGTTAGTTCAGCTGAAATCCACAAGGTTCGCAAAGTCGCATTTCGACGTCGCCATATTAATTTCGACATGTTTTGAGTCGAAATCTCAATTAGAATCAGGACCCAGAGTGCAAACAAGATGTTGCAAGATTTTTAGGAATGGTAAAATATGTAGCAAGTTCGTACCAAGCCTATCAAAAATATCTGCCCCGTTAAGAAACTTGACAAGATTGGATGTAGATTGGCAGTGGTCAAGTAAGCATCAACATTCTCTGGATCAACTAAAGCATCTGTTGACTAACTCCCCAATCTTGGCAGTATTTGACCCAAAGAAAACAACAGAAATTTAAACAGATGCATCAAAAGATAGATTGGGGGCATGTTTGTTGCAAGAAGGCAGACCTGTGGCCTTTGCATCAAGAAGCTTTACAAAAACTGAGCAGCAGTATGCTCAAATAGAAAAAGAAACTCTAGCTACTTTATTTGCTGTAAAGAGGTTTCACTACTTTGTCTATGGAGTTTGTGTAAAAGTCCACAGTGATCACAAACCACTGGAATCAATTTTTAAAAAAGATTTACAGTCGATTTCACCAAAAATCCTGAGAATGAGATTAAAATTATTAGATTATGATTTAGTTGTGTCGTACAAACCAGGAAAAAGCATGTACATATCTGCCACACTATCAAGGGCATTTCTAAAAAACAACAAAAAATCTGTTGATGCGGAGATAGAGTTTGCCGTTCATTCAATTGTCAATGACTTACCGCTATCCGAGGAACGAAAAAATCAGTTTCGACAAGAGGCAATAGCAGACCCCCAACTACAAGTTGTTTTTGATTTTATCATCAGTGGCTGGCCAGAGCAAAAATATAAAATTCCAGAAAATATCAGACACTTTGCCAAACTAAAGGAGAATCTATTTATAACTAATGACCTTTTTCTAGACAATAAATTAGTTGTTCCTTTTTCATTAAGAAAAGAAGTTCTAGGATTAGTTCATGAGGGACATTTAGGCATAGAAAAAACAAAAGCACTAGCACGCCAAATTTATTATTGGCCTGGTATGGCGATGGATATTGAATCATATATAAGGGCATGTAAGAGTTGTGAAAAATTTTCTAGAAAAACCCAAAACAAACTCTTTTATCATATCCACTACCTAAAAGGCCATGGGAGAGGGTTGAGTCCGACATTTTCACATATGCTGGAAAAAGTTACGTAATTTTATTTGACTCATATTCTAACTGGTTAGAATTATTACCCATTAAAGACAAAAGTGCTGATTCAGTAGTTGCTGAAATTAAGACAGTTTTTGCACGATTTGGATCACCTGATTTTCTTGTAACTGACAACGTACCATATAATAGTGAAAGATTTAGAAAGTTTAGCAGAAATTGGAACTTTACTTTAATCTTTCGTGGTCCTAATTATCCACGTTCCAATGGATTAACAGAAAAAGCAGTGTCAATTGCAAAAAACATGTTAAGGAAAACCATAGATGAAAGAAAGCATGCAGTCAGCATTAATAAATTATAGAAATTATCCATTAAAAGGTATGGGATACTCCCCATCACAACTTCTTAATAGCAGAAGATGTAAAACAACAGTTCCAATTTCAGTTGATTTGTTGCATCCATGTTTGTGTAAAAATGTAACAATATTGAAGCCATTGAACAGGGACATGGATGTAACAGTCCTTGATCACTGTAATAACACCTGGAAGTCTGCAAAAACCTTGAATCAACATGAATCACCTAAATCATACATCCTGCAAGATGACAGTGGAAACATCAGAAGAAATAGATCTCACATAAGATCATCAGTAAATAAACATGTTGTAGACTGTGGTAATGATCATCATGTGGGTGGCGATGGTAGTGTATTACATGAATTGCCAGACAGTGAGGGTATTGAAACACATCAGGAACATCAATCAACAGAAGTTTTAATCCCTGATAATAATCATATACTTGAAACATCAAATCATAATAATATTTACTGTACAAGGTCAGGGAGACAAATTAAAAAACCTTGTAAGCTGAACTTATAAGGAAAAAGAAAAGATGTATAATACCCAGTTAAGTGACAATCATATTATTCATGTTGATAACAAGATGGCATGACAGGAGGTGACAGGACAGATTATTAGGTTAGACACAGTTGTTAGGTTAGGTTACTGGCATGTGAAGTTAATATACTTGTTGCTTATACAATTACTCAATCTAGTATTTGTTTTATCTTCCATCAGGCTTATACATGATGTGTGTATTGTTGCATCTCGTTGGAGTGAGTAGTCGACTATTATCACTATCTTTGCCGAACCTTAATAAAGGAGGGGGTCGATGGATTAAATTAGCCGCCTTGTAATCATGTAAAATTAAAACTCTAAGCACCAACAAAACCAATGGTGGTCTGTTAACATATAATCAGACAAAGAACCAATATCTAAACAATGTAATGCTACCGCTTAAGAACATGATCTACAGAATTGCGGGAATTCTGCATCACATTATTTAATTACTAAACTATATTACCACACTTCTTGTATACTAATCCATATAACGGTATTTATTTTAATAATTTAAGTAATATATTTTTTTGTTTTCGTCGATATATGCTGCTACATTATATAATAACGTAAGTTAAAGAATATTTTTCTGACATAACAGGTAGCTGATATAGCATATTTTTTCTAAACATTGATCGATATTTAAGTTGAATACAATATCAATAAATTCAATATGTTTAAATTGTTGTGTCTGGCATAGTTTTGCACATGCACAAAACAAACGTTGAAAGATTTTTTAACATTTTAAACGGATTGATAAGTTTCTCAGCACAATAATTGTTATTATTAACGAATAGAAAATTAGTGAAAACAATATTCTTATGTCGAAGTCCACGCAGACCAATTTGTAGTATGTTCTACATTTTATCGTACATTATTTTTCACGCAATATACACGGATATGCCAGACAGAACAATTTAAGTACAGTAGAACGAAAAACAATTGTTTGTACAATATAATGCATTAAAAAGAAGACTGGCAATTCAACGTATGTAATACTCGCCTCTAGTATATTCATTCATTTAGCAAAAAGTTCATATCACAATAAAAATAAAGTAGAATATGTGTCCACACATCAGAGAAAGGTTGAAGAGACGGATTGTGATAAACCAAATAATTCTTAAACTACTAGAAATGGATCGTCGAGTGTTTTGTTGATTGCAGATTGCAAATCGGTTTCTTCACTCCTAGAATGATAGTCAAAATGAAATATGATGGTACAAACAATGCCAATGTTTTTTTAGATAAACAAAAAAAGAGACAGTGTTGTAACACTTCCAAAGTGAATTGCGATATATATTTTTATTTTGTTAAATAGGAATTTTGTTTATTTAGGTAAACTGTTAAATATAACTGAAACACTGAAAATAATATTCAAATTTGAGGGAGGTAATTATACACTCGCGATCATAAAATCCGGGTCACTTTGAAAATTTCAAGTTTCTTGAATATTTTTGCCTTTGGTGCTGTAATAACCTTTTTTTGGGCTGATTTGTCATCAATGTTTCTTTTGAAAGAAAAAAAAACCGATTTTTATTGTTTTTATTAAAAAATCAGAAAAAAACCAAATTGTTGATAAAACAGACATACGAAAAAAATGGAAAATACAGAACGTGGTAAAATATCAGTGAAATTTCAATGACTAATATCGTGTATTGCCTCCACTTGCTCTAATAACCTCTTGCAGACGACTGGGATACTCTCAATTTTTCTCCGGATTACATGTTGTGGTATGTTATTCCACTCTCTCACTAACAGATCCTTAAGCTTCTATGCGTTGTTAAGAGGAGATGTTAGGGGTTGAATACGTTTTTTCAAATCGTCCTAGAGATGTTCGATGGGATTCAGGTCCGGAGACCTAGCTGGCCAGGGTAGCCTCGTAATTCCAACCTAGTCCAAGTATTGCATACTGATCGTGGCAACGTGCGTTCGCGCGTTGTTCTGCATAAAAACGACGTCTTCTCCAAGCCCTGCCATGGTATGCACAACATGTTCTTCCAGAATCTCCGTAATATCCGTTCGTGCAGTTAAGGATCCATTTTCGATGAAGGGTAATTCTGTGCGGAAGTCGGAAGATACACCTTCCCAAGCCATGACCGAGCCTCCACCAAATGCCATTCTTGGAGAAATGCAAGCTTGTGAAAATCTTTCACCGGTTCTCCTCCAAACTCTTACACGTCTATTGGATCCAGTTAGGCAGAAAAGGGATTCATCTGAGAATAACTCTTTGCTCCAATCGTTAATTCTCCAATGTGCGTATTGTCGAGCAAAAGCTAGTCGTGCAACTCGATGCGCCAGGCGAAGTGGCGATTTTGTAGCCATTACCCGAGAAGATAGTCCAAAAGAACAAAGTCTTCTCCTGACTGTTGCAACGTTAACATTGCGATTTCGTACTTCCTGTAGACGATTTCGATGCATAATCGCAGTTGAGGTCCGGTTTCGTAAAGCCTGAAACACAAGAAAACGGTCATCTCGTGACGTGGTCGTTCTTCTTCGTCCAGAGCCAGGTCGTCTGGATAGCAAACCCGTCTCCTGAAAGCGTTGAAGCACTCGTTGAACCGTAGAAAGTTTGTGCCGTTTCAACAACAGTCAAGGGTATTTTTGGCAAAAAATAAACAATAATAAACACTAATAATGGCACTAATAAACACTAATGGTGGCAATAATAAACGTTTGTTCGTTGCGTTTGAACAGAAAGTCGAAGCACAATTGAGACATTTAAAACAAGCGGCAGTTACAGGTACCGTTCATTTTGGGAAGTGTGCACTTTTCCGCGAAATCGGCACTATTGGAATTCTTTGTTGCAAAGGAAACCACTAAGCCGACAACAATTCTCAGAAACATGCATTAGTTTGTATTTGTTTTATTATTATTTACGATAAAGCCCGTTAAAAATGAAATATCGGTGATTTTCAAAGTGACCCGGATTTTATGATCGCGAGTGTATTTTAATCTGTTTATATTGATTTGAAATAAAAGTTGTATGTGTGCGCCTAATAAATATACAGTGGAACCTCGATTATCCGTCTCTCTATTAACCGTCACCTCTGTTAACCGTCAGGGTCCATATATAAGTTATATTACCAAAATAAATAAAAATTTAGTCATCAATTCATTTTGTTTAAGCAGTGCGGATAAGCCAAACTAAATTCGTTGAAATGTGTACGTGAAGTTAGGCCACCACCGCATTTTTTTATGTAAATAATTATTGTTCTTATTCAGGGCTCTGTATTAAACTTCAATTTAAATAGGTAATGATAAGTGATACCGTTCTTTTAGAGTTTCATTTTTAGAATCGCAAGCCGAAAATAAAAATCCAGAGCACAATAATTATTACAGTCAATATCTGTGTGTCAACATAATTCAGTTTAATTCAAATTCGAACTTGTCGCATTGAGCAAAAAGTATGATGTTCCGAGAACGACAATCAATGATTTAAAGAAAAATGCTGATGGAATTGAAAAGTATGCTTCGCAAATGGAATAGTTGGATGGCCGGATGAAACATAGTTAGACAATGAAAAAAAGCCACAAATGAATCACTCGACACGGCACGACACGACACTCTGTATTTGTGGTTCGTTCAAAAAAGAAGCGAAGGTGTTCCTTTGTCTGGACCAATTGTTGCCGGAAAAGCGTTGTTTTTCAACATGAAATTGAATGACGATCCTTCATTTAAAGGAAGCAGCGGTTAGTTGGAAAAGTTCAAAAATCGCCTCGGTATACGGGAACTGAAAATCGAAAGTGAAAAATAGAGCGCCGCAAATATTGAAGTCGTTGAAGATTATAAAAGAAAGCTTCAAGATATGATCGATGAGACACGCGACAACGTGCTTTCCGTTAACTACTACGCAAAACATAATGCATGTATGTCCCAGGAAATATTCGCTGACTGGTTCAAAAAGGTATGTACTGCAAACCAAAATTTGTTTATCTATTTTTCTAACATCTTGTTTTTAAGGTTTTTATACCGGACGTTCCACAATACTTGCAAGCAAAAAATTTGCCACCAAAGGCGATTCATTTTGGACAATGAACCTGCCATCCTGAAGCCGGTATGCTGCGAAGTGACGATGAAAATATCACCTGCTCTTTTCTGCCTGCGAATACAACATCATTGATACAGCCAATGGATCAATCGGCCATTAAAACATTCAAAGAAGATACAGAAAAAAATGTATTCAAAACCTAGTTATGGAAGAGGAATATTCTTTGCCAGAATACTGGAAAGCATACAATTTAAAACACACAGTCGACAATGCTGTGTCAAATAAAACATACAAATAAAATTTGAGAGTTATACTATGAACTTTTTTTTGTTCTGTTAACCGTCTTTTCGATTATCCGTCATACCCTTGGTCCGGTGCCCTGACGGATAATCGAGGTTCCACTGTAATTGTCTCAAATGTATTATGTAAATATATAACAATTTTAAGAGGACCCCCAAGACTACGTGCCTGCAAATAAATTCTTCAAATATTGGTTTTGGAACAATAATTTTTTTTTTAAATAGTTAGTTTTATATTATTTATTTATCATGTAATTTAAAATATTTAAAGTAAAAACCATTGAACAAAGCATAACATTCTACACAATTTTTAATGGATCAATATCCTATAGGCATATAGTGATTTGGAAATATAGTTTCTACTCTTAAATTATAGCATGTGATGAAATCTTCATATTGAGTTTTTAATTTTTTTTCCAAATTACTAGTGAAAAAGTCATGAATTGCCGAAACATTTGAAGTTTCATAACATTTGCACAAATCTCAAAAAGACATGTCATAGCAGTGGAAGAAAAACTCTGAAAACTCGATATGATAATAGAAGAAACAATAGAGCCAACTATAATTTCGTTAAGAAATGAAGTAGGTATGTAGTGATGATGATGCTATCAAATCTGAAGAGAGCGACGTAAATTATTTATTTAGATATGTAATAAATATATGTGGTTTTTGACATCTTTCAGTTTCTCTGTGGTAAAATATTTATAATTTAGTGACAACTCATCAGTACATGCAGTAGTAAAAATTGAGTTCCCACCTAATTTTTATCACCCAGATGGCGCTGATTTATCACTCCATGGCGTAAAACTTTCTAGTAATATAATGTCGTAACATATTCCTTACTATATATCACTTATCTTATATCGCTTTACACTATCCCTAATACAGCCATGTGTAAAAAAACTGGAAACATTTGAGATGTGTGCAGAATATCATGGATAATCAGAGGACGGAATGAGAATGTTGTTTTTAGAATAAGGAAGTTTGATTTACTATAAAAAAATGCCATTTGGCCAAATCTTACGAAATTATATTATGTACTACTATTAAACTTGACAATAGAAGGAAATATCCAAGGAAATAGAGCTCGGGGTAGAAAACCCTGGCTGAAGAACATCGTTTGTGACTTCAGTTAGCCACACTTATTAGAAACGCAGTAGAAAAAAATAGGCGAGACCGATTGTGGTCTCTTCATGTCTACTTGCAATGCTATTATATTAAGGTCGTTCTGCAGCCCGAGACAAAGATAAGCGACAAACAACTGTCACTAAAGTCGGTCACTGAGCGACATTCGTGTTTTAGCAGTAATTTTTCTTATTAAAAATAATAATATCCGAAATAAAATTTATGGGTGAGGAAGACTAATTGCTAATGGGGTTAGTGACAAAGAAGTGATTTGATCCTCAAGTAGAATCCTGCAAAGATATTATCGTCCTGGAAAATATAAAATCCTTCGCGCCTCGTTTTAAATATATAATTTATACATCTCCGTTTTTTTTTCATTCGAAACATGTAATACGAGAAATATATCGTCATTTTCTTCTTCCAGTAGCATTTTAAAGAACAGTTTCGAAGCCATTACACGCTCTTTTTCTAAATTTGATAATACTAAAGTATAGACCCTAAGAGTATGTCGCTCGTCTCGGTCTCGAACTCACTTTAAACAGTTCACTTGGTACCTCGGTCTTGCCTATGTGTCACCTGTCAAATTTAATTAAAAATTGTTTCTAATAATCTATACAAATTATAATCTATCTGAAAACATTCTTTGTATTAAATTTTATACTGATATAAAGTAGTACAGTCGCAAATTTCCTTTTTAATTATCCAAAATGCAACATTTTATTTTCCTCAACAATTTCTGTTAAACGTCGATTGGTCATAATTACCGGCATTGATAATTTTTTTACGCCGTACGTCCTGGACCTGAATTTAATTCACCTAAATGCAATAAAAGTTTTAAATCTGTTAGTAAACAATGTTAAATATATCAGAAATTCAATATCTTATCGCTATGATATGAAACTGTCAGGGCAAAAAATATACAGGAATTAAAAAATTGGAATAGAAAGGTTTAGTCGAAGGCTTAGATGTTAGAAAGTAGAAATTATATTGCTACCTACTCCGTATAAATATATAAGTTAAAGACACTGTAGACACATTTTATGTAAGTGTGCTTGGTAATTCTTCTTATTTTTAACCAATAATTCTGAATTTAAATTATTTCCAATACTATTTTAACATCCCAGATAAAATATTTTTATGTAAAACATAAATATGAGCATTAAAAACATGTATTACCAGAAATAAATTACGCGTCATTGTATTTTGGAGACTGCAAACAGAAATATTTGTTAACATATCACGGTAATTATTATATCATCATGAAAAGACGATAATATTCCATCGATTTATTCTGTCCCTTTCTAACCATTTTTTATTCTTGAGTTCAAGCTATATGCTCATTATATATTTATGTCATTATTTGGTTTAACTTAGTTGTTTTAATCATGTTTAGTGGGATCTCATTCTTGTACAATTTTGTGCTAATTTTTGTATAAACGTATAGGTATAAATATTCATCATCAGATTTCATGTCAGATATTATTTCTAAGTTTTTTTAAACTTTGCTCAGACCAATTTTTTTGCTTTTCTTGCTCAGTGCTGCGAGTAGTTTTTTTTGGACTCATAGTATCATGAAATACTACTTGAGTTCAAGCTATATGCTCATTATATATTTATGTCATTATTTGGTTTAACTTAGTTGTTTTAATCATGTTTAGTGGGATCTCATTCTTGTACAATTTTGTGCTAATTTTTGTATAAACGTATAGGTATAAATATTCATCATCAGATTTCATGTCAGATATTATTTCTAAGTTTTTTTAAACTTTGCTCAGACCAATTTTTTTGCTTTTCTTGCTCAGTGCTGCGAGTAGTTTTTTTTGGACTCATAGTATCATGAAATACTAAAAATTGTATCTACTCATTATAACATATTATATATATCTTGCATTTATTTGCCACCACTTTTGCATCCACGGTAGTGACAATTTTGTATTTTTTTACTTTTCTAAAGCACTTCTAGTTGAAAAAATTTCACCGTAGCATGTGTACATCGATAGCTACCAATAAGCATTGAATAGAGGATTCAATTATTATTATTATTCAAATGATAGAATTTCTCTGCCACGGTAGTGACGTGATTGTTTACATTTTTCACTTGGTATAATGTAAAAACTTCAAATGTTAAATATAATCAAGTAGGTAAGTTGATTTATACAAATGTGGAAATTTATGAAAAGTACTTGCTATTATATATGAGCGATATTATTTATAATACTCATTGCGCGATCAATAAATAATAATTTTGCTCATTAAAAGCGGATACATTTATTTTTAATGTTGTGTAATAAATATCTAAAGCCCATTCAGACGAGGTTTGAGGGTCACCAACAACTCCTATTGGGAGTCTTATGTTGCCATGCAGGATATCTGTTAAATACTTTAACATCATAACATATTTTTAACAATAAAGTAACACAAAACAAAAATTGTAACTTTTTAAGGGTTTTTACCCAGATATTTAGTGGCTTGACTCATGTATACCAGATATTATATAATACACTGATGATGAACTGTTTAGTCCCAAAACGTTCGGTGATGTAGACCGAAAGGGTATTTTTAATTATATACCTTTTATAAAGAATTTTTAAATACAACTTTTATCCTTATCCAATATTCTTTTGTAAACTCTTAACTAAAAGTTAAGTGTATATTAAAAATACAAATATTTAAAAAATACGAAATTAAAAAAGAACTTGCCTAGACTATTGCATGCTTTTAGTACTATGTATACAGCTTTACGTGAAGCAACACTGATTATAATGCCTTTCGGCTAAAACTAAAAAACACACAGAAATAAAACTTAAAAATAAAATAAGAGTAATTAAAGCGATAATGATGAAAAAAACCAAATTAATACAAAACATTAGCTATATTATAAAAACACTTTGTTATACATAAAGTAGATACTTTTTAAGCACAAACTATATTCCCCATTAAACTTAAATCATTTGTTTATTTTATTGCCTGAACCGACTGTATGATTTTAGCTTACTAAAATGATTATATCACCCTCATATAACAGATTGTTTTAACACATGCTCTTAGTATGGTGATCAAATGCCAGGGTGAACAAAACCTTTGGTGCAAATTTTGAATATCTATGCAAACCAGTTTTAAAAATGTCTTAATACGAAGAATTCAGAATTCTGAATTCGATTTATATTCTCGTTAGTAGAAGTGACTCTAGCGTCTATCGGTAAATATTTTAAATAATTAAACATTTATGTATAGAAAAGGTTTTATTCCGTTAGAGATTACCAAGAGTTTGCTTTGAGGACGTCAAGAGGCAGAAGTATGCACATCATCGAATGGTGGTACGCTGTAACGAAATCAAACCTTAACTGTCTATTTTATTTTTAAACTAGTAGCTTTTACCAATAAGAGAAAGCTTACTGAACTGAGTGAGCTAAAATTATTTGGGGAGGAACTAGAAAAAACCAATGAGGTCAAATATCTAGGAGTTACCTTGGATTCTAAACCCAATTGAAACACTCACATGAACAATATAACCAACACGGCTAAGCAAATCTTCTGGAACTGCAGACAAGTTGTAGGTAAAACCTGGAGTCTAAAACCAAAGGTAATCTGTTGGTTATACATATCAGTGAGACTACCGACAGTTACATCTGGTTCAGTACTAAATATGACAGGAGCTTTGCATAGTACACGAACGGCGTCTTTAAAGGCTATCACAGGTCTCCCCCCGCTAGAATTATATATTTCGGAGGTTATATTCATGATCATATGCCTGGACAGCGTTTGGTAAATTAAACTATGTATTTAAATCGGATCTACCCATATTCCTCAAAAGGAAAATCTTTGACCAATGTGTGTTACCTGTACTCACTTATGGAGCGGAAACAGTAACACTCACAAAAAAGGTAGTTAATACGATTCGAGTGATTCAGATGGGTATGGAGCGCCAGCTGTTGGGTGTCTCTCTATTCTCTGAGAGACCAAATCCCAAACGAAAAAATAAATCAGACAACCGATGGACAAAAACGTATTTTAGTGTGGAGACTAAGGCAAGAAGCAATACGGAGCAGAGGACGCTCACCAACTAGATGGATTAAAGACCTGAAGCGTGTTAGCAATAACTGGATGCAAGCCGCACAAGACAGAGACAGATGGAAAGATCTGAGGAAGACCTATGTCCAGCAGTGGACGCATATAGGTTGATGATTATGATTTATGATCATCCCGAGACTTAAAGCAAAAACTATTTGGAGGCCGAATTATGTATTGAATAGACACACAAATACTACTGCAATTATACTTGAGGAATCTATCTTTCAGATAAACTAAGATATCATGACACCAAAATTTATTTTCACTGAGAAGATTAAGACACTATACCACCTAGAGAATGATAGAGGCATACAACCAAATAGAACGAGCTGCACAAAATAGTGGTCTTAAAATCAATCAGACCAAAAAAAAAATTTATGCAGGTAAGAAAAAAACGCAGAAATAAGGCAGCCACAAAATATAACAATAGGAGAATACAACATAGAGGAGGTAAAAAACTTTATATACTTGGGATCCCTAGTCACGTCTGATAATAACGTTACGGAGGAAGTGAAGAGGCGAATATTTATTTCAAATAAATGTTACCATGGCTTAATTAGACACCTAAGATCAGATTACGTCGCAAGAAAGACAAAATGCCAAATATATAAAACCCCAATAAGACCGGTACTCACATATGGCTCAGAAACCTGGACACTTACTAAAAGAGAGGAAACGTTGTTAGCCACCTTCGAAAGAAAAATCTTGCGACACATATATAAGGGCACAAAAGAAAACGGAATATGGCGAAGACGATACAACTCTGAACTATACAAAATATACCAGGATCCGGATATTATAACATTCATCAAAATAGGACGGCTGCGTTGGATAGGACATGTAGAAAGAATGGAAGAAGGCGAAATACCAAACAAAATATTCAAACAGATGCCAGTAGGAAAAAGAACAAGAGGAAGACCGAAACTGAGATACTTAGAACAAATAGAAAATGATATAACAACCTTAAAAATAAAAAACTAGAGAAAAAAAGCACGAAACAGATCGGAATGGAGAAGAATCCTAGAACAGGCCAAGACCCAAAAAGGGTTGTCGAGCCAGTGATGATGATGACCACCTAGAGAATACAAAGTCCCAAACATTATTGGGGAATTAATATGATTCACTGATGGATCTAAAACTGTCCATGGTACTGGATTCGGAGTCATTGGGCAAACCTGTAATTAAAACAAATCTTACAACCTAGGTCAATATACACAACTGTATTCCAGGGTCAAACTTTTGCTTCGGTGGTCTGCATTGATGAAATCCTGAATGGAGAAAGATAATCAACATTTATACAGATAGCCAAGCGGCTGGTCTCGTCGTAAAGAACCCACTCACCAAATCAAAACTGGTGACTGACTTCCTCAATAACCTGGTAAGAGACAACAAAGACAAAGTGTCTAAAATTACTGATAAGGAAACTGTTAGCCGTCGTTAAAGCCTCAGGACTTATTGGCATTTAGTGAAAAAAAAAAAAAACAGTGTATGGTACAAAGGTCTTATGACCAAGTGCCAGAGATAATTGCGTCTCGCCTCAATAAAGAAGATCTTCGTTTATAAATTGTGGTAGATAATATAAGGTATTGAAGATTTGCTGCATTGCATTTGTTGGAATTTCGCTGTGCGTCATTTTTAAAAAAATCTTATATTCACTGTATTTTGTCATTATTTGATGCCTACATTTGAAGTATGACAAAGAATTAAATATTTCGCATAGTAACAAAACAAAGTTTAGTAAAACATAATATAAAATATACAAATAGATGGATCGAATACTTTATACGAAAGAAAATTTTATATACGTCTCCCGTTTAAACCTTTCTGAGAGTTTTTGCATCCTTCCATTTCCACAGATTGCATAGGAAAATTTTGGCATGGTAGCAGGTTATGAGTAACATACAACAAAAAAATTGAATAAGTTGTCGCTTCAAATATTTGTGGAGAAACGTCTTCAATGTATTGTAGGAATAATTCTAAATATAACAACTTCTAGATGTGTATACCGCGCTATATTTACGAAGCTTCAGTGAAATACCTATTAAATCATTTTTATCTCGGTAAATTAAATCAAATGCACTGCGCACGGAATATATTTTTAAATAACCTGTCACCACACAGAAAAAACAGATAAATATTATTACAATAGATTACAAATATATAAATATGTGAATCATCGTATTTCAAAAAGAAAGTTCATAAATTTTCATTTAATAATAACAATAACAAGTTCTTTTGTTTTAATAATTAGTTCATATTACATTTTTAACATACAATGGAAATTTTTAGACCAACACCACAATTTGTACCACATGCATCAATCCATCTAATATTCATAACACAGAACACCAAACACAGAAAATAAAACAAAATTTACAAAATTCCAAAAAATCAATAGTATAATGAATTTAAAGCAATTTTTTAGCTTTTTTGTGTTTGTGATTGTTATAATCGCCATCCAGGAAGAACCAACGCAGCGAACCTTCAGTATTTCCGTACGTTACCAACATTCTTAAAAACATGTCGTGCCATGTCCTAATCAGAATTAACACCGTTCGGTCGGGTCGGGTTGAAGCGCTTCGGCAATTTTCGCTGGTTCTTCCAAGCAGGCGGGCACACTTTCTACCTGTCCAATTGACTATTAGACGAGCGGTTAACCCCAATAAGCTGAGTATAAACCGACTAATTTTTTTGCATTTCTACCGCACTAAACTAGAAATCTTTGTTTAAATTTAAAACTATGTTTTTAGCAAGATAGAAACCACTTATCCTAGTCAAAATATTCATAATTTTGCTGATTTTTTAAAGATAATAAAGCTTTTCGTATAATTCTAATTTATTTAGTAGTTTTTTTTAATTCCAAAAATCACTAATTATGGCATTTTTTAACAAAAAGTTGCAAATAACTCTACAGAAGAACCGTTGAATACTATAAGAGAAAAACAATACAATATAGAACTACTCCATAAGAACAATCAATAAGAGAACTATACCAACAACGTCTAGAACAAAACTTAATAGAATTTAGATACGGCAACATCGAAGAAATATACCAGCATATAAAGGCGAATATAAAACAAACAGCATTAGAAGTCCTTGGAGAAAAAGAACATATAACAAATAAACAGCACTATTATGAAATAAATGAACCAACAAAAAGAATATTTGAAGAAAAATATAGAGAAGTGAAAAAACAAAATAACACAACAAAAGAATGAAGAATGGGAAAGAACCTGCTTAAATATTGAAACATACATAGGAGGTACATGAACTTCGGAGTCATGGAAAGTACTGAGAGGATTGAAACAAAACTCAAAAGAAAAAATTAAATTGGGAAATATACAGGACAAAGAATGAAAGGACTACTACAAGGAAAGAAAGAAAAAAGGCGAAGACGAAGCAGACCCCCACAACAAGAAATAGAAATAACAGATAGGGAACTGAGAACGGCCATAAAAGCAATCAAAAATAAGAAAGCACCGGGACCTGGAGGCATCTCACCTGAACTTATAAAATACGGATCAAAAAAATTACACCGGATGATACAATGGATATTTCAGAAAGCCATAAATGGAGAATAGCTCCCAAAGGAATGGACGGAGGCATATATGACATCTATATTTAAGAAAGGAGATAGAAAACGATGCGAAAACTACAGAGGAATAAGCGTAATATCATCAATAGGAAGATTATATGGGAAGATATTGCGAGAAAAGATAGAGCAAGCGATAAAAGGCAAAATCGGGGAGGATCAGGCAGGCTTCACGGCAGGAAGATCATGCATAGACCACATATACACATTGGAACAACTGTTGGAAAAGAAAAAAGCAAAAAATAGAGATATGCATTTGGCATTTGTGGACCTGAGAAAGGTGTATGACTCTGTACCACGGTCAGAACTATGGAAGGCAATGTACAAATTAGAAATACAGACGGAACTCATAGAAGCTACAAAAGCTCTGTATAAAGAAAATAAAGTGTCCATTAAAATGGGAACAAAAATCATAGGAGACTTCACCACAACAAAAGGGTTGTTCCACATCTCCAACCCTATTCAAAATATACTTAGGGAAAGCTTTGACTACATGGAAAAGAAAATGGGAAGGCATGGGAGTACCGGTACGGAACGAATACCTATATACGTTAAGCTTTGCAGACGACCTCAGCTACATGATGAAGAAACTACAAGAAGAATATACCAAGGCTGGCCTAGATATTAACCTCGCGAAAACAGAGTACCTATCTACAAGTGAAGAAGACATAGAAGATCTACAGATTGACGACAACGTAACAATCAAAGGAAAGGATAAATTCAAATACTTGGGGTTTATAATCACGAAAAAGGCAACAACAGAGAAAGAAATTACACAAAGATTAGGACAAACAAGAACAGCAATCCGACAACTAAACTCAGTATGGTGGGATAGACACCTAAATATGAAGACAAAAACACAGATTTATAAAACATTAGTGCGAAGTATTATGACATATGGGGCTGAAAATTGGATCATAAATAAAAAAAACAGCAGTAAGATAGTAGCAACAGAGATGGAATGCCTGCAAAAATGCTGCAGAGTAACAAAAATGGAAGGAGAAGTAATGACGAAATAAAGAATCAAAGAATATCAATAGAAACAGACATACTAACATATATAGAACAAAAAAGGCTAAAGTGGTATATATATATATATATATATATATATATATATATATATATATATATATATATATATATATATATATATATATATATATATATATATATATAATAATAACTCGAAAAGAAAGCATTTTGTTTTTTTTTTGTTATAAGTTATTTGTTAATAACAATTTCCGGCCCACTTGAAAAAAATTAAATATATATATTTCAACTTCGAATCAAAAAGGTTTGGTGCGGAAGAAATACAAAAAAAATTAGTCGGTATACTCCGTTTCAAAGCGTCTTTTTAGGGGTAAACCACTCGCCTATATACAAAGAATTATTTATTTTTTGTTAAAAAGTCTGTCCACATACTTACAAGTTTACTTATGGAATCCCGAATATGACCAATCTATTTTGGTATGAGTTTCATAACCGTATTCAATTGGTATATATTTTCAATAAAATTGTATTTTAACTGTTAATTGGTAGTAGTTAATATTGTATATTAATGCATATATATATGCATATATATATATATATATATATATATATATATATATATATATATATATAAATATATATATATATATATATATATATATATATATATATATATATATATATATATATATATATATATATATATATATATATATATATATATATATATATTAGTACTTCACTTTACTCTCTGGCAATTTGGCTCCAATCCATGCAAAATGCAGCGCTAACATATTGTTACTGTAGAGTTTGTGTGAAGAGTTTTTTATTAATGAAATTAATGGCTTAATGATCTTATCTAAGATCTGTCTAACAATTTAACAATGTGTACATTCTTTATTATTGAAATACTAGGTAATCAAAATCCTTTCGACATCCATCCCGGATGTGGTGAGATACTCTTCAGTATACAGAATTCAGTACTTTTTGATATGAACCAAAACAAAAAGATAAAATGATTAACACCGAATGAAAATAATTCATTTCGGTGTTGATAAGCGAATGGAAATAAATGGTAAAATATGTTTTCAAAACAAAACTAACATACAATCGGTTATGCACTTTAAAAACGCATACTAGAACACAAGAGATTTTATTTCACAATATGTAGCATTGAACTCTTAAAACATTACATATACAAAACACAGAGTATTAAAAGTAATAATTTGGGAATGTAGGTGAAATGCGATACACGTAGAGTTTCACTGAATAAAAACGATTACGTTATAGGAATCCAAAGATAACACATAAGCAAGCATCAGATTTTTAAAAATGTATACGTTAAAATTCAGTGCGTAAAACACACACCATATTTACATAACTGGCTATTTATAAAAAATACAGTCATAAACATTTGATTAATAAAAACTTCATTTAAACTACTTACTTAACTTGGTTTTTACCAAAACAAAACTAAGCTTTTAACATTTAAGACAAGCTTGTAGCCTATTTAAACGACACTACAGAATTTAAACAAGCAGATACTCAACAAATACTTTGTTTATGAGGATATTATACAGAAACTTCCATACTTAACTCGTCTACTTCAATATATATAAAGAAATTATTAAAATAAAAGAACCTAATTTGTCAAAAGTTTATTAATAATTTTGGCTTATAAGAATAAAATGTGATTTGAGTGAACAAGAAATGCAATGTTTTTATTAAATGAATGATTTTTCGTAATTACCCTATTTTTTCTGTGTATACAGGATCAGCATTCACTTCCGTCAACGATATATTCATAGGTCTACATGATTCATAGCTTCATAAAGAACTTTTGTAAATAAAAATCCAAACAATATTGGAAGAACGTTCCTAGAAAAAATGCCAAAATAAAAATAACTATGGGAATAATAATATAAAAAGCGATACAACTCTACAAAAACATACAATTTTGAGATAACGTTATTATTCAATGTTAAATCTTAATTTTTTCTTTTTATTTAGAATTTAACTGTTGTAAAATGAGTTAATTAGTATTTAATTACGCACAATAATTAATTAAAATACCTTAAAAGAAACTAACATTTAAAACCATAGTATGTACTGATCTCATATCATATTTTCTGGCATTATCAATTCTTCAAATGTAACATTTTTTAAAACGTTATATTTGAGACAACAACTTAAATTAATTGTAAAGAAAATATTATTTAAGCTCGACAGTAATTCAATATGAATAATTAGTAATGGTGTATGACATTCAATCAATTACCATGTTGACCTCATTCAACAAATAAGTTTCTTTTTTTTATTGTCAAAACATAATCACGGTAGAAAATATAAGCTTAACAAAACTGTGCCTCAAAATAATTCAATTTCAAACGGAATATCAATTTTGACAAAATTGACATAAGTGAGATCTACAGAAATGGATCAGTTTGAAGTGGAGTCATAAAGAAAGTGGTAATTATGTTGTGTGAAATGTATAAGTAGGTATGTTAAAGAATTTCAGAAACATCGGTAATTTTTTGCCTTCTTAACTATGCGGGTCGGCTCTGCTATTTACAAATCGCCATAAATTTTTATTTTGAGTCATACCAATATTAATTATCTTTATAGACATGTCAGATTACCTCCCAATTTCGTCTTCTTGCACTCATGAGACATACCTGGAACCTCATCGCACTCAGCCCAGGCAGAGAACGAAAAATTTGTTCTATCCGTTTGTGTATCTACTTTTCAGGGAAACTATAATGTATACATCTTTAGATAATGAAAAAACACATCATTGACCCTTCTCTATACAAATAGATAAGGAGCTTAAACCTGTTTCATTTTAGCCCAAAATAGCTAAGGAAGTACACGATGGAGATGCACGTCATTTGTAAATTCAGAAAATTGTTGCCAACTCTTGTTCGACAGTTTATTATGACTATTTTATTTACAATAAGAATACAATTTCTGAAAATATAAATCGGAAATCTAATTCAGGATTCAGCCTAAATCACTTTCTAAACGTTGCAAAACAAGCAGACGACAATTGCCATGAGTTCGCTCTGAAGAAGCCAAGAAGCTAAAATATGCATATCAGCGAATGGTGGTACGCTGTAACGAAATCAAATCTAAATCGTCTATTTTATTTTTAATACAATTTCTGCTTACTGGTTATAAAAATAATAAAACTAAAGATCATGAATAAAATTAAACGATTCAAAATCAATGGTATTTTTATTCTGTAGATTAAAATATTTGAAACAGTTATCCAAACTGGAGTATCCTACATATATTTATGCCAATTCTGATATTTTCCTATAAACAAGCTGTAGCTTGGAGTGATAAAATCTTTTTTGCAAATTAGTCACTTAGAAGTGTTTGTATTTATTTGTCTTCCCTTTAATATCATAATACTGTCTGCAGAACTTTTTCCCAGGCGTTTTCGTAAGTAATCATTTTCTATTTTATTAGTGAATCTTGCCAAAGGATATTACAATTGTTTTGTAAGGAAACACAGATACAAATATTAAATTGCTTTAAGTATTATAAAGTTTCCTCACTTTCGATAAATCTATTAACAATTGTCCATTTTCTGCTTAATTTTTTTGTAAATTTTAAAACGTTATAAATTACTGCATGCGTGTGATGATTTAGAACTTGTCGTATTCGCATATTTTCCATATTTATATCATAACGATACAGATGTGCACAAAAGTAGCCGGCTAATTATATGAATGTTTCCTCATTTTTTCGAATTTTGCCAATGCGCACCCAGAACTCGCGTCTCGACTAATTTGGGCTAGTATATGTAGGTATATCTAACAATACAAAAATATGGTATTTTATTTAGTCAAACAACTTTCATGGTCCAAATTTATTTCTCCAGTATTTCAACATGTATTACCACATTATAGAAATCATCGTTGAATTACAAAAAAAGAACTAATGAATTATTTTTTGATAGATGACGATTTTCCCAATCTTCTTCTTCTTCCCAAAACCCGTATCCCGAAAAATATCTAACTTATTCTAGCTATTTACTAGTAAAAAAAGACATCTCTTTTGAACTAAATTTTTAGCAACAATTTTTAAGTAAATACTTCATTTTGCAACTTAAATTAAAGTTCGAAATACATTTTACTTTTATAAATTCATCTAGAAGCATTCTTCTTCTCATTGTGCCGTTTTTTAACGAATGTTGGCGATCACATCTTTAAACGTTTTCCTATCATTTGCAACTTAAAGTTCTTCTTTCTTCCCAACCCTTTTCTTCCCTCTACTCATCATTGCATGATGGCATGTAGAAGAGAGTATTTATCGTTTCGAAGTATGTGACCCAGATACGATGTTTTTCTTATTTAAAATTGTGTTCATTATAAGCATTACCCACCAAGAATAATTATTTACACATTTGGTATCTGTATAACCTATTGTTATGTAAAAAATTGTTAATATTTATAAAAAAAAAAAATGAAACAATAAGACGGTTTTTCGTAGATATCTCCATAAATTATTGAACGATTTTAACGTTTAAAATATGAAATTAAAGGATTTTCATTATCTATTTGATCCACGTATAATAGTTCCACTGAAAAGAAATCTCATCAGAAAATGTAATATTTTCTACTACTTTCCACTACTACAGTTCTAGTAAATAAACTTTTTCCTTTTTTGTCACTTCACTTATCTATATATGAATTCTCTTTTCTGCGACAAATACTGTTGTTCTTTTTCTTTAACTGCTCCATATTTAGGGTCGTATATTATAGCTAAACTCAACCCACGTATATGAGACTACAATAATGAAAACGCATATTGAAATTGCCATTGCCAAAAAAAATTGAAATGCTATCGTCGGTCACGAAAAAGATAATATGGGTCGACGAAGAGAAAAATATTTTCCGCACCATACCATCAGCATAAATTAAGCGACAAGAAACGTTTTTTAAAATTCCCTTTTACTTAAAACAACCCTAATGATAATCAGTTCACGAAATTCCATAATAATAATATTCTAGAAATATCAGCAGTTTCCAGTGTAAAGTATTTAATATCTATAGACAGCCACTTTCAGTGGAACGTTTAAGTACAAAAATTAATTATTAAAATACGAACACTTATACCCAAATTCAAAAATTGCAAACGATTCTGTAACATGTCACCTCAAGATTATGTACTATGGACTGGTACAGAGTCTTCTTTCATATGAAATATTAGCATGAGGTGGTCTAACAAATAATCATATTCATATATTAGAAGTGACACAAAGATGAATTCTTAAAATAATATTTAACAAAATGATCCATCCATCTGATCTTTACAAAGAATCAAATTTATTCGATATTAGACAACTCTCTTATGAGTAAATATTCCTTCATCAATTTAAAAACAAACACCAACAAGATATAGAGGAGACGGCAGGACAGCGCTGTCACACATTTCTAGGTCCCAGACTATTTAATAAACTGCCAGTGGAACTAGCTTGAACCTTAAATTTATTTAGATTATTTAAAAAGAATCTAAAACAATATATTTCAAACGCAAATAGATACATGGTAAATATTATTAAAAACATTTGAAAAACATAAAGACCTCACAACTTTTGGGCTATAGACACGTGCGGATTTTTTTCCTTGTGGGTGCCTATGTTTATTCTTATTAATTATGGAAATTATGACATTAATAAGATTACGGGTAATTTGAAACTAGGTCAAATTTGGGATCCCTGAGCAAAAGAAATTAAAATTAAATATAACGACTGAGAAATTAAAACAAACTTTAAGATAGGATACAACTGTACAAATTTTAATAAGAAAAATAGATATATTTGACTCATATATCAGGATATCGATGAGAGATTGATGATTCTTGTATATAGTATTTTCTCAATGGTATGTATACATCACAAACATATACAATACTTGAAGAGTTAGTCACAAAGTAGTTAGGTAAAACACACACACACACACACACAGGCGCGCGCACACACACACGCACACAAAAAAAGTTGTTAGGTATTATTAAAATCGTCAATGACATTGCAAAACAACACCTTCAAACTCTGATAGTAACATTCCATTTTACGTACGTTTTGTTCAATACAATCTTTATGATTTTGAATGCTTTTAGTAAACACCCTACTCAGCATCATTTCAAGCCACGTGCTGCTGATATAAGCGTGCTGTTCTTGAAAAACTTCCACTTGTTTATTACAATCCCTAATCAACAATATAAACATAAACCAATGATCTACATTATTTGACGATTCGAATTATTATGGTTGTGTTTACCTTAAAAATTATTGCTTATAAACTAAAGAGTATGAGTTCACACCTAGAGAGTGAACCGAAATAGTTTCAATGTGGGCTTCGTATATTTTCAAATAGTAAACTTAGTTTTAAATTGTGAAATTATGTAAGATATCTTCAGAAAACGTAAGTGCCGAAACTCTGTAATTTTAAAGTTTAAAACGTTACAAAGTCAACTAAATTGTAATATCTTATTATTGTTGTCAACAATCAATTCCTTTTTATCTATATAATTATAGTTTTCCTGAAGAAACATGTAGTGTATGAAGTTCCAAGTCAATATGGATATAAGCAACAGTTCTAATTGAAATACGACAAAACATAACAAACTCATCACAAACATATTATGTCCTTCCATTGAACATGTTCTGGTACCAAGCGAAAATCCAAAAGTCGACTGCATCGAAATAGGATTACTTCATAAATATAAATACTTAGGTCATGAAAATCCAAATTGCCAGGGACAACCAAATTGCTGAACTGCAAATAAGAATCACTTTAGCATGGGCCGCATATGGAGCTCTATCAGACATCTTTCAATGTGTGCTTCCAGTCATGGCTTACGGCTCCGATACACTTTTCTTAATCCAGGCTGCAGCAACCAAACTCAGAGTAGCCCAAAGAAGAATGGAGTGCTTGCTACTTGGACTGACTCTAAGACAGAGTTAGAAACGAAGAAATAAGAATACAGGCGTCACAGATGTCATACATCGCATAGTATGGCTGAAGTGGAACGGGTTGGACCATGAGGCCAGAAGGAATGACGGTCGGTGGACACAAAAAATTACAGTGTGGAGACCACGAGCAGATAGAAGAGATAGAGATACATCACCTACAAGACGGACAGACAACGTCAAAAGAATCGCTGGGAATTGGCTGCAGGAAGCTCAAAACCAACAGAACTGGAAGAAATTAGGGAAAACCTATGTTTAACTTTGGACGCAGAAGGCTGGATGATAGAACATATGATATAATAGAACATGCAATTATCTTTAGTGTCCGAGAAACCAGTACAGTACAAGAAATCGTTAAATCTAGAAGGTTAGTCAAACTAAATCCTGCTTCTCCGATAACATTCCTAAAAATTAGTGACTCCATCCCGGAATATAACCACATCCAAGTTGACAAATGTTTGTCAGTCCTTACAATATGACATTACCAAAAACATTTACACTTTATTTTGATAACACAGCCTGGTATGTTACAACTGCAAGAAGTCGATCCACCGAGCAAAACTCAACTAACCCTTAATCTAAATGAAAAATCGTTATTGAGCCTAACAAATATGGTTCTCGAAATAAACAAATTTTCATTTCTAATCATCTACAGGTACCAAATACAAAAGACCAATTAAAGATCATACATCGCCAATCAACCAAAACTTAACTTTGGCGAAATAATTTCACTTAAAGCGGACCGACCTTCAAAAGAAACAGAACATTTTTCCTACACCCAAGGTCAAACCAAAAATTAAGAAAGGGTACCTCCCGTTAAGATACGCAAAATGCCCTTTCTCCCAGAATTAAATTTTTTCACGTTCTATGTGATTAAAAAATAAGAGTAAAATTTCAAAAAATTCAGAAATATAGTTTTTTTTATCAAATTCACAAAATAGAAAAAAAAAATAGACCTTGATTCATCTCAGAAAAAAAGTTACTAGGTTTTTTTTCGAAAAAAATGCATTTTTATGTAATACCTATACACTCAACATGTAGAGTAATAGACAAGTTTGGTAAAAGCCGGAACTATGCATGTGAATGTTTTGACATTTCTAAATTGATTGCAGCCCACCGAAAAAAATAATAATAATAATAAAAACGAAAAAATGACGTTTGTGGGGGTAGGGGGAGGGGTGGCCGGCTAAAATTGCACTTAGTCGTATTTGTTATTCATATAAAACATAAAAAACCAAAAAAAATGGTTGAGGTTGTATCGATCTCAAATATATAATTAACCCCGCAAAACTCGCAAAAATCCTGAAAAAACATGTTTTTTTTGGGGGTTTAAAGATGTTTCGCCCAATTTTTGAATGTCCTAAAGGACCAAGTTACTTCAAATTATACGTAATTTATAGACAATACTGATTTGATCGATTTTGATGTTTATATACTGGAAAAAAATCCCCAAAAAACCGCTAAAAAAACAGTTTTTTTTATTTTGAAGGAGGCACACCTGGCCGAAAAATCTAAAAAATCAAAAATATAGTTTTCGTTTAAACACACAAAGTACAAAAAAAACTAGACCAGCAGCCATCTGTATAACAAAAGTGATACGCGTTTTTTTTTTGAAAAAATAATGCATTTTTAGGTTATGTACATTAAACTTATGGGTCTATAAAAATACATAAGTTTTGTAAAAGCCTCAACATATGCGTAAACTTTTTGAGATTTTTAAATTTTGCAACCCACCGAACCCATTAACTATCTGAATTTTGCATGTATTTTAGTTTGTCCCATTATATAGTTGTTAGGGATCATATCCTACATATACGTTTTAAAGGCATTCTTATAACATTCCAAGCAGTTTAAAATAACTACTTTGTAATAATTTGATTTCAGACAACTTGTTGGTTACTTAAAATGTATCAATATGCTACTTTTTTCTATAGAAATAGATAGAAAAATGCACAGAGTATAATGTTCCAATTCATATGGCGTTCGTCGATTTCCATAAAGCATTCGATTCCATCGAATTATGGGCAGTGCTTGAATCTCTAGAAAATGCATGTATAGATTCAAGATACACTAACATAATTAAAAAGCCACCATGCAGATAAAGCTGGACGAAAGTACAAAAACTAATCCCATAAGACTACAACGGGGAGTAAGACAAGGAGACACCATCTCTCCCAAACTATTTACCCTTGCTCTAGAAGACATTTTTAAGAAACTAGAATGGAACAACAAGGGTATCAACGTCGACGGATCATACTTAAACCCCTTGAGATTCACAGATGGCATAGTTTTAATAGCCGATAATATCCAAGAACTAAATGATATGTTACAACAATTAAATGAAGTTTCAGGAGCGGTAGGCTTAAAAATGAACTACAATAAAACAAAAATACAGAGTCGAGACCAGACAAATATAACAATACAAAATCATACCATAAAAAATGTCGAACGTTATGTATATCTAGGTCATATCATCAAACTAGGAAAACCAAATCAAGATGCTGAAATTAAAAGAACACAACTGGCATGGGGCGGTTTCGGCAAACCAGCATATATCTTGAAAAACACCTCCATTCCTGTAAACTTAAAGAAAAAGGTGTATAACACATGCATACTACCAGTTTATACCTACGGCTTAAAGACAGTAGCCCTTACCAAAAAATCTGCTAAAAAATTAGAAACAACGAAAAGAGCAATGGAACGAATCATGCTTGGAATATCACTGAGAGACAAGATTAGAAACACCGAGATAAGGCGTAGAACGAAGATTAGGGATATTGTGGAAGAAATTGCAAAAATGAAATGGCGCTGGGCAGGTCACGTAGCCCGATATAATGACAACAGGTGGACACGGAGAATTCTAGAATGGAGACCAAGGACGACAACAAGAAGCATGGGAAGACCTCAAAAAAGATGGGTAGATGACATAAGAGCAGGCAAACAGTGGATTAGATTGGCGTAAGATAGAGAAAGATGGAAACAATTGGGAGAGACCTACATTCAGGAGTGGATGGAAAACGGTTGACAAAGAGAGAGAATATGCTACTCGCCACGAATTGTCCGTCGACAATAGAACATATTAACCAAAGACAACAAACAAAACAAAACAAAAAGATTGGAAATTATAAGTAAATTTGTGCTATTAAAAAACACTGATTGATTCTATCCGTTATTTTTAGGTACATCGTGTTATCATATTTGTATAATTATTTAAAACTTGTCCTTACTTCAGGGCAAAACTGAAGGCCTATTTTTTATTATTTATTTTTTTTAATTACCCTCCAATTTGTACAACCGTACTAGATATATAAACTGGAATGTGATCCCAATGTTTTTTATTAAAAGGTGAATAATTTTTAACAATTTTTATTGGTTATATAAATAGGTAAACATCAACACCAACTTAAGTCAATTCGTCAAATAATTAATCAACAAATGCATTATTGATGCCATAAATAAAAAATTTTAATAAATCAAAATTTCATATATTCAAAAATCATGCTACAGTAACACTAAGCATCACAGGCAAATAATATTACAAAAATTTGTTTTTATTTCAAGTTATAATTATTAGTGAAATATGTGTCACAAGAATAAAATGTATACAATACTAAACTTTTGATTTAACTTTGTATATTTTAAATAAATATAGTACCTACCGGTCACAATTCTCATTCACATTTTGATTTTCTATCTCAGTGAGAGTATCATCTATAGCCGCCATGGCTTGCTCAACATTATCTATATTTTCAACAATGCCGCTATCTTCTGCAAAATGCTGTTCAGGCCATTTAGCCGCCCCGGCATTATGTACCATAACTCGCTGTTCTATTTGCTCTACTAAAGTAGTTTCAGTTTCTTCTACACTAGCTACAGCCTCTAAAAGCTCTGGGCCGACACCATCCGTTTCGTCCCTCTCTGGTATTGGTGGATGTGTTCTCACTGGTGAAGATTTATCTTCTAAAATCATTTCTTCTAACGTGGTGGATACTGCAGATTGACTTTGTGTCATGCGAGAATGCTCTCCGGTACTGGAAGGCTGATATAGGCTCTGCGAGACGGAGGTATCACGTGATAATGTAGAGATTGACGGCCGTACTTTTACTCGAAAGAATTTGGTACATTTTGGTACTTTATATCTATTGTCAGACTAAAAAACAAAAAAAATGCATAACTATATATAATTCTATTTATAACATATATATAATTAGGAACAAGGGTGGATTAAGGTTGTATAATTTACACGCCTGTGGATGACGCAATTCGACGATATCGGATGTGTATTTTTGCAAAATATATACCGATTATGTCATAAAGAACTATATACTAAGTTTCAAGACTCTTCTCTTCTTGGTGTTATCTGTAACTCTGATGACATTTGATCCACTAAACCCAAATTCAATAGGATTTTTTCTAGGTTGAAAAATTTGACATGTTTTTGCTTTTGTTATCTTTCGGCTTTTGAGAAATAAATAAAGTAAAGATCAGTAAAGATCAGTTGGGTTTTCATAAGAAACAAAATTTATTTGAAAGAATTTACATTAACAACTGAAGTTGCAACCTTTACAATATTATTTGAAAAGGTAAGTGAAAGAACGGGTTGGTTTTCGAATATGCAAAATATAGTATATACAACTTGACCTTGTTTCGCATCTTGTTGAAAACCACTAGACCACAGATTTAAATACTTGTAAAGGAAAATAGAATTGCCAATTTTAAACTATTTTTTTTTTTGGTTCTAATATATATATAAAATACAGTAGATATTTCAAGGTCTAAAGGTACACTCAATATGTTAACAATAAATATAAAACAATATATAACAATAAATATATATATAAGATAAAAAAAAAAAAACATACTTTCACTTAGAAAACATAGTTTTACTTGGATTTAATCTTTCATACATTTATTATGTAGGGTATAGAGCAATCATGAAAAATTCTAATTGATAGATCGAATTAGATGGAAACCACTCTGAGAAAAACATTTTAACTTTAAAATTGAACGTTTGTGTCACATTAAACACAATATGATTTACTTTTTCTATTGGGAATTAATCTCAATTCCACTTTAAAATACGTTTATTTTGACGTTTCGAATATTAAATGAACAGAACAATATTAAAAAATTAATAAAATCAACTGTTTCTTTCGGTCTCTCAGCGTAATTTCCTGTAATTCATCTCGATACTCTCATCTCTGCCGTTTCCAGTAGCCTTTGTGTTGTGGCTGTGTCGAGTCTTGTTTCTGAGGCATATGCCATTATTTACTGGCTTTATAAATTCTTGACTTCATCTCCGTGTTAATTTGTCTGATTCGCCATATAGTGTTCTTAAGGCATCCTGCCAGTCTCTATTTGCTTTTTGTACTTGATTTCTCACTTCTTTGTCCAGGTCTCCATTGCTGTACAGTGTAATTCCAAATGTAAAGTTTATAAGACGAAATTGCAATATTAGTTATTACACCATATATGAATTATGGCAAGGTGACTAATGATTGGCTACTGAGATAATAAAAAAACAAGAATGAACTTTCAAGCTTCACTGTGCGCCCGCAGAGAGACACAGAGAAATAGAGAGAGAGAGAGAAAGAGAGAGAAGAGAAAAACAGATCAATCGAGAAATTTATTCAAATTAACAATGAGAAGTATGTAATTACAAACGATATCTTCGAATATTTGTAATACCAGACTTTATAGATGTATGCAAATAAAAACCCACTTGGTAATGAAAAAAAAAAACAGAAACAGAAGGTAATGAAAATTTGCATTAAAATAAAAAAAGAAACAGTTACCTTTCTTGCATAACAATATTCTTTATCTAAAACTTCTGCAATACAAAAATGCTTATTGGGTTGACCTTCGTTGACTTCTAGACCTAAACCTTCTAAATAATCAGAATGCACAAAATAGAGATGTTGCTTTTCTTGAACTACTCTAAAATTTTCGTGTTCTTTGTCCCAGCCGACGATCACTCGATCTCCCGACTTACAACTTTCTACACTAAGCATTCCTTTAGGCGTTGGCTCACTTCTTTTGGATTCTTTCTGTTTTATAGGACTCGTCGTAACGTCTACTTTAGCTAAAAAAATAAAAAAATCCTTAGGATTTTAAATTCAACAGGAAAATATATATCATTTTGAGTATGTGCGTGTGTGTGTGTGTGTGTGTGTGTGTGTGTGTGTGTGTGTGTACACGCGCGCGCGTGTGTATGCAGAAGAAAGAGATAGCCTTGGCCATAGGATTTATTTTTATATACGAGTATACACACATATCTCTGTATAAGTGCATACAAGGTTAATTATATTTATGAGGGTTTAACAACAGGGAACCAATTTTAAGGAAGAGAGGAGTGCTGCACACTCGGGGGAGTCTGTAACCCTTGGAGAGCGCGTTACCAAAATGGCAATATTATACCCGATGGCAGATCGGAAATGTCTTCCAATTATGGGTGGAATAGTGTACATTTTTGTTTACTTACTTACTTGTTTGTTTACTACAAGTTCTTTTCTTTTAAACAATTTGTTTGTTTATTATATTGGTTTTTTTATTTGTCTTAGTTTGTTTCTTTTACAAAAATTAAATATATTATTTTTTCTACTTTTTCAATTTCCTGTTCAATAGAATATAAGTAACTACGATAATGCGTCCTATAGAATACGATAATTTGAACTCCAATACGATTTTCTGAATTCGATGACCTGGCAACACTGCTCTTACAGAAACAAGCCTAATAAACGAATTGGTTTGGTGGCCCGGTCTACTAATATAGCTATATCGTTTTAAATATGTTTCTCTCAGTTCCTCCCGTTGATAACGGGATTAATTATTTCCTATACTGTGCGTATATATTTAGTTAAAACGAGATAAAATTAGGGCAACTTGCTTATTGGAAAACTATTTTTAAGTTTATTTTCTTAAATTGCGCGTTCATCTTTAAACGGTATAAAGAGAGGTAAACTATATGGATCACTCATCGAGTTAAAATCTATGGAGAAGCTATGAGCATATTAAAGTGTGTATGAAAAACGGCGTCAGTAGGTGTGGCTAACAATCATACCAATATGGCGGTGGGATCAGGGCCTAACTCAATAATATTAAAACTACTACACAACTATGACTAGTTATTCAGAAGATTTAATCATAATCTAAAAAATGCAATACATTTTTAATAAACTATGATTTATTTATCCCGCAATAAACACTAAAAACACGACATATACATAAAGATAAATTAATACAGTCAAATAACAAGTTGTATCTGAAAGAGATAATAATATAAAAAATATTTTAAAGGGTAAAATGAATATACGGTATAAAATAAAAGAAATACCTTCGTTTTACAACTTATAAATTTGATGACTATAAATTAACTGACACTTAAAAATTTAGTTCAATTAACAAAGTTAGAAAAGTTATTATTAAAAAAACAAAATTGAATATCTGCCGAATATCACAATGGAAATACTGTGTAGAAATAAAAATAATTATGTTGCAGTAGTTAACAAGAAATTTTAAGGTATTTAGGATGAAGATATTTGAGTATTCTCAAGAATAGCACAATCTACCTGAGTATTCTCAAGAATAGCACAATCTACCTTACTTAAGATTTTTAATGAATACTACTAATTTATTTTCTGAAGTACGGGCCATTATTTTGTTTACATATTTGTATACTAACCTGTGGAACGTTATTCCTGAATATTTTTTATTAACATTGCTTTTGCTACTGCAACTACGTTGAGAACAAGAAACCATTATTATGCACCATCACAATATAATATTACAGTTTTTATAAAAGTATTATAAAACTAAAAATATTCGAAAAAGAACAAAGCGTAAACAAACATACACGATCTGTCAAAATGATCATAACAATATGGCCGAAGTGTGGTCGTTTTTAGTCACGTGATGATCTCTCCATAGATTCTAACTGGATGGGATCACTCGAAGTATATTATATTATGAACATCTAGTACTAATCAACCAATTAAGTATAAATTAAATAAGAAGCCTTAATAATTTAAGACTTCTTATTTGTCAAAGTTTTCAAAAGTTTATTAATATATTACCTTCACAAACAGCCACCGAAGTTGACATATCTACAGCCTTGACGTTCTGACTCCTACATTTTTCCAGCTCTTCTGCCAAGGCATCTTTCTCTTCTTGCAAAGCGTTAATTTTTTTTAAAAGTTCCACATCGCTACTCTCTATTTCGCTCTCAGCCAACTGTTGAATGGTACTTTTATATTTAATACATTCTAAATTCAGATTCTTTTCTCTTTCCATTAAAAAGTCGATTTGCTTATCTTTTTCATCTGTGATTTTTTTAGCCAGATTTTGGAGCGAAATATCTTTTTCTTCCGAAAGTTTGGTTTCAGTTTCGCGTATCCTTATAGCCATGAGCTTTTCCCATTTCTCCCGTTCTTTAAGTAACGCTTCACTGACTGCTCGTTCTTTATCCATTTCAAACTTCTCTTTCATTTGCAATAACAAGGGAGAATTACTAGCTAAGTTGGTAAAATCTACAGATTTTTCCAAACTACTATCTGATGGACTTCTTTCCATGGTCATAAGTTTAAATCTAGATCTAATGCTTTCTATTTCAGCTTTATAATCTCTTGTCAGCCTATCCGTTGTTTCTTTCACTATTTTTTCTTTTTCTACATCTTTCTCTTCTAAAAGTTTCTGCAGATCTTCGATGGTTTTTGCATTTTCTTCTCTGAGCTTTTCCATGTTCGTATTTAGATCTTGACATGATAGTATTATTTCTCCTTCTAACGCAGATTTCTCGTTAAATAAATCTTCTATTTGTTTATTTTGCATTTCTACCTGCTTTCTTAATTCACTAATGACATTCTCGTAACTTTTTGTTATTACTTCAAGGTTTTCTTTTTCTTGTTGCTGTTGTAAAAGTATGAGATTTGCCCAGGAACTATTTATTTTATCGCAATACTGACTAGCACTATCTTTGTTGGCTACAATCTGCGTTCTGAGGACTGCTTGTTCAGATCTGAGTTGTAGAATCGCGTCTCTGGCTAACTGGTATAATTTTCTTAACACTGTTTTTAATTTTTCATGCTCACTTCTAGATATTTGAAGATTTTCCTAAAAATAGTTAAGATTATTAATTTGTGCTCTTGTATATACCATATTTGATATATTAGAGCCAAAATTAAAGCCATGTGAAAAGTATTCAATGATTGACGTAATGACTGTGAAAGTTGATGAAAGTGATGATTATGTATCACTCTAATTCTATCAGAAGCAAAAAATGACAAGTTTTAATGATTGGAACCTTAATGAATAAGGTATGTTTATAAAAAGTGTTAAAATGCATCTCGTTATATCGATTTCGGTACCTTTAAAGATGTAACGAGTTGATTCTGCTTCCAAAATTCAATACGTTTGTTTAATGTAAAATAAAACATTAAATAATTTAAAGCCAATAAACTCACGGTATCAACAAAACGTAACAATGAATAAGAATTCTATAGCCAAGTAATACAATATGATATGTGAAATTATAGAGAGACAAACCGTAAAATAGATGGAAAAATATTGTAATATTCTTTGGGATTAGAAAAAAAAAGCATGGACATAGTACCAAAAACAAAGCTAGTATTCATTTCGATGTGTAATTCAATTATCATATCTAAAGAGACCGTTTCAACAGAGATGATGTATAGATTTACAATAAAAGATATGTATGTATATTTTCCACATTCATAGAATACATACATATATCGAAATGCACCAGTTGCATAAAGAATTGAATGCAACTCAAATACATAAAATGCAAAAAAGGAGATAATGAAGTCACGAACAAAGTTTACAAGTTTGCAAAAACTAAATATGACATAAAATTTAAGATTAAATGATATGAATTAAGATTAAATAATACGCTCTCAAATGCGGCAAATAGAGAGAGCATACTTTATATCGGCAGGAGGGCTACGGTAGGAGGAGCGAATACGGTCTCTTATCAATTCCGATGTGCAGCTAATAACATTCTCGTATAAAAAAGGAAAGTTTTCATACATTAATAGAAAGTGTTTTTTATCAAAAGGTATTATTCCGGTTTTTGAGTACTAGGTAGTTTATCGATTTAAAATAGACCCAATCATACACATATATCAAATAATATAAATAAAAAACTCGGTTGTTAATCCTTACTCTACTATGTCGTTTAGGGGATGGTGCTGTAACTGCTGATGGTGTTGAACATGCGTATAAGGGAGGTATCAGACCCAATTTCTTCAAAAACTAAACAATAATGAAATTTTGAAGTCGATAATACCAGTTCCGCTGAAAGATCGTTCAGGAATCAGATTAATAGAGATGATAATTTAAAACCATTATTCTTCTTCTTTCAGTGCATATCTATTAAAGACGGTTGGCAATTATTCTGACAATAATAATTTTATTTATGGCTGGTTTGAATATGCGTATGGTGGATTTTGCAAACCATTTTCTCCTGCTCACATCTCTCTCACCCTGAATGTATTTCAATAACTTATACTTGGTTTTATTTCTCATAGTATTACTGAAATATTCTAATTTTTGACGTTTTATTGTGAAAATTATTTCTTTTTCTTTATTGTAAACTAACTACTCCATACAAAAAGATGGAGAATATGCATCATGGGAGAAATTTGAGATTAAATTTTAAATTCAAATTATGCGTTTTGAATTACTTTGCCATTTAAATAACAGCTGTTCTTGCTTTTCTTATTCTCGATTTTATTTTCTAAGAACAAACCCACTATAACATTATAAACTTCACATGTTCGTTATTTCTCTTTTAATAATTATTTTATTTCAATTTCTTTTGATTTTATTCATTTCTTAACTTTATCTTTCATTTTACTATTTTTATTCTAAAAATAGTTCACGCTAAATTCTTCATTTAACTCTTAATCAAGTAAATGTCCTATTTAATCTTTATTTTTCATTTTCAATGTTCATTTATTTTAATTATAATTCCTTTATTCAGACCCTATTATGTTCAATGAGATGATAGAACATATAAAAATTTCTATACCTCACTTCAATAGACAGTATATCTGTCAGTTGACAACTCTGCCCTGTCACACTTCAATGCTGAAGAAAGGGAGATTGGTTTTTATAGTGTCTTTTGTTTCTTTAAGCTGGGTTTTTCCATTGAAAATTCATTTACTTATTAAATCTTTTCCTGGAAAGAGTACTTACATTTCTAGTTGATCAATTTTTTAATTTTTTTATATATCTGTCTTTTTATAATTTCGTATTTGCCTTAACCTAAAACTACATACCACGTTTTATTTTTCAATGTATTATTCCCATATGCAGTTAGTATCTTTAATATAATTTAACTAATTTGTTTAATATCAATTAAATTCATTTTATCCTTGCAAATTGGCTATTTTCTATTTAATATTGTAATTAGTTTCAATCTTCAAATAGCAAGGAAATATTTTATGAAGTCTATGCAGTTGCTAACACATCGTTAAATTTTCTATTTCTTTTCGCCTAATTTTTGTCCACCTTTTTGGGTGGGGAATTCCACAATACATGGCCGACCATGAAGTATTAACTATTTAGAACCCAATGGCCATCTGGGGATATCTAGAACATGAAAATAATTACATCAGAAACTAACCACTACATTCTACTGTAGTCCTATCCAGCTACTAGAAGACAACATAACGTCTGAGGCCATACTTATGGATCATTTAAAAATCATTTTATTGTCAAGTTATAGGCAAGATTTGCTTTGTGATTTTGTTTAATTTAATTTCATATTAAAATTTTCAATTCTTATATTTATTTATGTACAATAAATATGAGTTAATATCTTAGTTTATTTGTTCTAGCCAAACTCATTGTTCAGATTTACTTCTAAGATAAGACGTTCTCACACCTGAGAGACTGAGCTATACAAGGCCTAACAATTGGCCCCCAAAAAAAGTTATGAGTTTTATTGAAATTTGTGAAAACCTAGACCTTGAAGGTTACACATTAACTTTCGGAGGTAATTATATTGTTACCCATTGACACCCAACGTTTCTAATAGGTCGTTCAAAGGTTACACATTGGCACCCACGATTTCTGACGGGTCGTTTAATGGTTACACCACTGTTGGTTTAATGCTATCCCAGCGTCACTCGTTCTACCATTTTCTCACTGAGGGTAAATTGGACCAAACTCTTTCTTTTTTTTTTTGCTAATTATTTAGTAAGACCATATTTTTTTACTAATTTCAACTACTTTGTACATTAAAAGATGTAGTTTTTGTTTAATGTCAGCAAAAATGCCTGTGTCGTCGGCATATCTCAAACTGTTTATTCATTTGCCATTTAATAGTATTACTGTTTCCGTGAAGCTTCTTGGAAAATTGGAACTTGGTACATGTTGAACGTGGGAGGTGACAATATACATCCCTGGTAGACTCCCCGTATAATTTTCATTTACTCTATTGCCGCAATGCTGGCTACTTCCTTAATCTTGTGTATAATTCACAACAATTAAACCTATGTAATATTTTGTACTTATTTTAGGGCTGGTATGAAAAACACAGGTAATCTGGATCCCTTGTATATTCATTTCTTGGAATTACAACTCAGCAAGTGCAATGTACTTCGGAAAACGACAGCTACAACAATCTTCAATAGGTAATAAAATTTACAGATTACCGATATGGGTGAGTTAATGTCTTTTAATTGATGACCCGTTGTTTACTTCTTTAAATATGGATCGGTACACGAAAACGAGTTCTCTCTTGTCAGATTATACTAAGATACTTTATTGGGAAAAGCAGTTTTCCCAATAGAATTAGTAATAAATTACATAGTTGACAATATGACTTCTATGCTACCGTTATACAGCACAAATATATACATATCTTCACGAAAAAACGTCAATAACACTTATTACGTCTTGATCTGGGAAGTTAGCAAATGTACGTTTTTTTTACTTAATTCGATGGCTTTGGTAAAGACCAATCGCCAGACAATGTGGCAAATCTAAAAATTGTTACCTATAATATAAAAGATTTCAAATTTATGATTGTTGTTAAATGTAATTGGCTTTAATTTTGACTGAAATATAATACCTCACAATTTTGTTTTTGTTTGTGTTGTATGTGTTCACATGCAAGTTTGTAAAGGAAGGATTTTAAGGAGTTTGAGCCACCAACCACAGAAAACTATATCTAAAAAAGAAAATATGACCAATAAACAGAAAATGTGCAACATAAATACAAAATATAAAAGAAACCTACAAAAGTAGCAGAGGCGTGTTGTGTGTTTGCCAATTATAAACTAAATTCTGTAAAACTGCAGATCTAGCATATTTTGGCACGTATTAATATATTTCGATCATCTGTCCAAATATTGTTTCGCTTTATAGTTGTTAATCTTTGGGGTATACTGTACTTAGAAATAGTATATTAGAATAACTACAAAGACTAATCCGTTTACAAGAAGGATGTAATACACTTCTTTGAAATAATAATACCTTAGTCGCATTAAGGGCGCCTTAGATACTTTTATCGGCACGAGTAACCTATACAATTAAAGCTTTTTAATATCAATCAACATATAATAACATGACCAAAATATGCACATTTAAAAATCATAAAAATAACAAATCAAAGGCAAGAATCAAAATAATGTAATACGAGCAAATGATAAGAATTAAAACGTTTGTGCTTACTGTACACTTTTGTTCATATTGTTCATTTTAAAACTGTTTATACGCAATGTCAAAAAATCTAGTTAAACCATTTTTCATAAATTTAACAACTGTTTTAACCGTAAGATACATGATGGAATTAACTGTCTTTCGTGTCAGTTTCGTGTCTATATGTTTATAGTGATGAAGTCCGACTGTAATCTATAAGATTTCTTATGTTTTGGATGCCAAATTCTACTTGAATGAATACTACGTAATTATAGTGTTTCTAATCCTCCTTATCTCAAAGATAAATGGAGTAATATTAACTATAATTAGATATACAGAAGATTCGGTAATTTAGTCTAACACTATCCAAGGACTTCAAGAGCTTTTAAACAGTATTAATGCGAAACAAGAAAGATTTAAGCTGAGTATAAACGTAGCTCAAAACTAAGTTTAGGATATTTAGTCAAATAAGATATATCACCATCACGTTACAAGTCAATGGAGCACAAACAGAAAAGATGAAAGATTTAAATACCAGGAAAGCATTATTGCGCAAGACCTGTCCCAAACTCAAATTAAAAGTAGAATTGAAATGGTGAGAGCAACATTAAATAAAATGAACCCATCCTTATGTAATGATAATCTTAACTCTAAACTAAGACAACGAATGACGTAATGCTATCTGCGGTCAGTGTTATTATATGGTGTTGAAAAGTTGACATTAAAAAAACCAAAACAAATTAACCGTCTTATGGGTTTTGAGGTAGGTTTGGTTGGACTACAATAAAGTGCAGAAAAATTAGCGTATCTGGGGCACGTACCGAGAGGAGGAAAATACCACTTACTACAGCTGATACTTGTGGGTAAAATCTAAGGCTGACAAGGAATGGGAAGAAAACAACAATCATGGCTTCGAAACATTCGAGAATGATTAAGGATAAGAAGTGCTGAACAGCTTTTCTATAAGGCACAAAATAAAACAAACCTTTCCATAGCGATCGCCAGCGTCCAGAGGACCGGACAAAGTACTTGAAGAAAGAAGTTTAATACTTTTGATATTCCTTTAAAAATGTTAATTTGAGAGCAGACGTAATTTAGTGATGGTGGACGTGATGATTTTTAAATCACGTCGTGATCAGTGATCGTGATTTTTGAATAACGGTGATTTAAGGACCACAGGAACGTAAAATAAACAAAACGATCGAACTAGATGGTTTGACTTATCATAATAAATTTATAGTGCTAACTATAAAGTGATCCATTTTTAAATCACTATAAAACTTTTTTGACAATGCTTCCGCTTTAAATAAAACTAAACATTACCTCTAGAAGTTCACTTAATTTTTTGTTTATAAACTTTTAAGAATGTTTTTAAGAAAGAAAAAATATATTCAATACGTTGAATGACGTTATTTTAAATTTAATATTTTAAAAAGAGAAATATCAGTAGATAATAACATAAAATACCTATGGAAATTCATACTTCATCGTTGTTAAATCACCAGATGTTGTCACCATGACTGTAGTTATTATCATTCCATGGACATGGAAATTTACTTAGGAACGTAAGCCAATGGTCCTTTCAAGATCAGTAATTACCCTCAAGATATATAGTAATTCGCTTGATTTCTCATTTGAAAATGCCAAAAAGAAACGTTAGGTGTACCATTAGCCAAAAATTTGTTGATGGATTTCAAGCTCATATTATTAGGAAAGCTTTGAAAACCGAAGAATAAGATTCCTCCAGAATTCCAAGAAAGTAAAAAACGATCGAAAGTAGCAGTGTGTTTCTAATGTCGACAAAAGGTGCATCAAAATCAGAAAATTTGATATTTTATCACAAACATGGCAACATTTGGTGTTAATACCAATGAATGTGTCACATATAATGGCCATCACAATCCGTTAAAAATAAGGAACTTATATTTGCCGATTAAAACAGATGCTAAATTTGTTCAAATTCAAAAAATAAGTCAAGAAGTGTTTCAATTATGTTTCTGCAGAACATCAAACACATTATAACCTGATTGTTTTAAAAATTAATCAATCTTTTAGTAGGAAGTCTTATGTTTCTAAATAAATTTCCTTTCCTATATTTAAATAAAATTATAGAGTATTAATTAAAAATATTTTCACCACTAAAACGAATAAAAAAGGTTTTGTCACAGAACTGCTATGTCGAAATGCCACGAGAGTAACTAAACGATATTTAATAAGGCTCCATGAATATTTCTCTCTTTATACAGACGAAAATCATATCAGATCTTCTCAATTTTACACACCAATAGAGAATTATCAAATCATTATATGAGAGAGTTATAAACACCTGCGAACACTTCACCAAAAATGCACTTCAGGAAGAAAAAAACCTGCTAAAAAAGATCTTGATAAATATCCATTGTCATTTATTAACAAGAAATTTCACAAAATTAAAGAAAGAAAATAACACACACACACACACCAAAAGCAATCCAAAAATGCTCACAAGAAGAGATTTGAAGATCACAACAATACCATATGTAAAGTGCTCAGAAAAATTTAAAAGGATAGGAAATAAGTATAATATCACAACAGTTCTATTTTATCCAAAACAAACCTACCAAAACTCGAGAGAAATCAAAGAACTGAATCTATAAAATACCCTGTGAATGCAATAATTTCTATGTTGGAGAAACAGCAAGATCCTAAGTGGAAAGAGAAATGAGCATGAAATCAGACTTCGACAAATCACAGATATGTAAATATGCGTAGGACAATGAGCACAAAGTACAATGGAAAGACGCATCAATAGTCATGAAAAATTAAAGAAGCAGCTCTCATCCTACTTAATGAATAACAATGTGTATAATAACAAATCAGCTCTGATTGCCAATACTAAAAGAAGAAGTTAAAAACAAGAATATACGAACATTAGCGGATTAATAGAAAGTCAGAGGCACATCATCTACAATTATACATATTACATACATATACAACACCCAATACATAAAGATTAACACAGGTTGAGTTTACCGAAAGTACAAGCTGATTATAGCCGAAAATGTCAAACATGGAACAAAAAATTTCGGTATAGCAGTGTTGGCATGTTTTTATAATGTAGATGCTGTATGCTTTAACTATAAAAAGATAAAGCTTTAGAAAAGTACATTTTGTTTATATTACTTTATGAATTCTGCAATTTTTGATTTATATAAAATAACAATGAGTATAAATATTTGTTTCTTTGTAGATTAATTGCAGTTAATTATTAGAAATTTTTTTAGCAATTACCCTTTGATAGATTAGGAGATAGATTTGGCAATCGTCAAATCAGCAGTTGCCAGATTACAACAGATGTTTGCAATTAATCTCGAAAGAGACAAATATTTACTCGTTATTGCTTCATATAAATTAAAAATTGCAGAATTCATAAAATAGTGTAATCGAAATGTACTTTTTAAAAGCTTTATCTCTTTATATTTGAAGTATACAACATATGCATTATAAAAACATACCAACACTGCCAAACCGAAATATTTTTGACATTTGCGGCTATATTCAGCTTGTACTTTCGGCAAACTCAACCTTAACACATAATAAATACACAACATAATCAGAATTTGATATCATCATGAAGGTACACAAACCACTCACAGAATTTCCAACTCAAAGCATGGCTATTTGCCTACAATATCGAGGCCAAGTAAGTCAACCTTCAATTTGAAAACATAATCGCCAAACAACTTCCTAATTTAAAATAATCTTTTGAAAATGATTTCCGGAATGGAATCGAAACATCAAACAAAATTACAAAATATAATTTTCATTACAATCATTTGTGGCTTAATCCCATACCAACATAATATTTTGCCAATTTTAGTGTACAATATCCAATGAATACTAAACCAGAGATTGAAAGTAAACTGGGAAGTTTGTATATAATTTTATTGTTATAAACAGTTAAATGAACAATTACAACATATCAACCTCATACCGCCAAAGTCCAGATACAAAAAAGGTACCGAGAGAAAGAATTATAACAAAAATAATAAAAGCGTAAAAACTGAAATAAAAACTGGATAGAAGTAAACAGGTAATATTCTGGCTTTTAATGATCAAGAATACCTGTAACAGAGCTACAACGTTATGCGCCGTGTCGAGTTGTTTTATAAATTCAGAGCCTTGACTGTGTCCCGTCTCGATACTCAGACTCGAAGGTAGGCTCTCGTCGATGTAAAACTCATCATTTGAAAAATCCCCTACTCCTGTGACGTTGTGTGCGCTCTGGTGGCCCAAGGGACTGTTTACCATTGGACTTTGAGGTGTGTGCGGGGATATGGATTTAGATCGCAGCGCGGGATTTCCGTGATAATGAGAATTAAAACAACTATCACTAGGTTTGAGATTAGAAAATTCCTCTATGGATTCTAGGGAAGGGTGTTTGATATTTGTAAATGAGTCTGTGTTTGAACTGACGCTTAGGGTTCTTTGGGAATGATAGGAAGAGTGTTCTTGTAAGGATGATTTCTGTTGGAAGGTTCTAGGTGGTTTTTTAGGAGGGACGGATGCTTTGGTGTCACTGACCTCGGTGGAGGTAGACGCGTCTTGGGTGCGTGGACGAGGTGATGGAATATTCTTATCAAAATTCAGCTCCAACGGACTTTGGCCAACTTTTTCGAATTCTTCAGTGTCTGTTTCAGACTCACAACCCCTGAAAATAAAAATTTTAATTAACTTCTCCAATTTGTACTATGTTCTAATTCGCACCAATTAGTTTGCAAATTACCAATAATCTAGCAAAAGGTAAAAATACAATTCTTTAAGAATGATTAAGGTGCGTAAAACTGCTTACATTGGCTCGAGATACCGGAATGTAGGTACCAACGAAACGATATGATAAGAATGAGTGTTAGTTACTTCTAAATCTTACGTAATAATCAGATAGACTATCGTCCACCAGTGGTTCACTATATATAAAAGGGCACTGAAAATATTTTTTGTGGCATTTTTATGTTAAGTACTATATTTACCGCGAATCAATCACGATTATAATGATCTTTTATTTTTGATATTTCAATTTTCACCTCGGAAATATTTCTCAAATACAAATTATTTTATTTTGTTACACAAAATCATTCGTTTAATTTCATTATTTATTATTTAAATAATAATAAAAAACCAATTATTTCAATAAATAAACTCAAACACCTCAAATCAGTTCCCTAGTATCTTCCTTTTCCAGAATTACAAATATTGTTAAAAGTATTTATTTTTTTGTCGTTAATAACTGAATAAAAAATATCCAAATACAGAAAAAAAGTGGTAAGCATCATTAGACATACATTTTTAAAATAAAATTTTAATCAAAATATGTATGTACAATAGTTGTCCTCAAATTATTCAAACAGACCCTTGTTAAAATTTGTAACTTGCGCTTAGTCAAATTTTGTTTTGGTGTGGGACATTTAGATCCTGAAACGGAACGCAATCGGTGTGAAGTTTGTTCTGTTGAGGAACTAAGCGGGCAGCCGCTATTTTGTTTAGTGCTACTACTACGTCTGCTGATGAACCCCGCGTCTCCCCCGTCAATGAAAACCGTCCCCTGGTAAGCTTTTTTTTACTATTTTAAGAGTTTTAATAACGACAATTTATTTTTAAATGATTGATTATCTAGTATGTAGCTGCAGCTGTTAATTTAATTTGATATATTTAAATAATTTTGTTTTATTAGGTATTTATGTACAGATAACAGTCCCCTGGCCAACAGTTTGCTGCCGTTTCATAGCATAGGCGACAGGATTTTTACATGAATGCTTAATCAAATAAAATTATTATACATATCAGGTTAAAGAAACAACGGTGGCTACATACTAGATAATCAATTATTTCAAGGAAATTTTCATTATTAAAACTCAGAAAATAGTAAAATAACAGCTTGCCAGGGGACTGTTTTCATTAACGGCTGAGGCGCGGGGTTCACTAGCAGATGCAGTAGTAGTACTAAACAAAATATTAGCTCCACAACAGATTTCTGATGTCAGTATTGACCAAATATTGCAAAAGTTACCAGATCCAGATTTATGTCTAAAAGAGAGAAGAATTTATTATTTTCCTATATCTGTAATTGTTTTTGAGAAATAAGTTGATTTAAAGCTTTTTCCTGAAGTACAATGTTAACACTGATTTTTTTGTAAGCCATCGTTTAACTATTCTCAATTACTTTAGCTACTTTAAAAGACCAATTTTTCAAAGTATTATGTTAACCTAAAATATCGGTTGTGATAATTAGCAGAATGTTTTTTGTTATATATATATATATATATATATATATATATATATATATATATATATATATATATATATATATATATATATATATATATATATATATATATATATATATATATATATATATATATATATATATCTAGGCTGGAATGATATTGAAAAAAAAACAATTTATTCATTACGCACCTGCGTTAATTTCTGTTAAATTATTATGGAGGGGGCGCAATTCACAACTATGATGTCCTGACAGTCTACCTGACGTCATTTGTTCACTTTCTGGAAAAATAGTAGCCAAAATATATTGCACAAATATTATTGTACTGTTGAATTACTGCAATATTAAACTAAAGTCACAGCATAATCACGTACTATCATAATTTGGTATTGACTGTCCACTTTGGACATTTCCAACGGTTAAAAATCCACTCTAGACAACTATTTAAAATAAATTATGCTACTCACCTATCTAAATCCTTAAGATGAGGCAAACCCGTCGCAGTGGTGAGACAAGGTTCACTCCCTGTACCCCTGAGTATATCCCTATCCAAATCACTAGCTAATCCTACATCACTAACAGCCTGTATCAGTTTCTCTTCCACAGCCTTGATCTCTTCCTCGTTTCCCATCTTTTCATCCTGTATTTCTTCTTCTTTTCGTGCGGTCAAAGAACGCAGAAGGAAGAAATTCGTCAGAGCACTAGTATCGGGAACGTTCAAATTTTCTGCCATATCTGGCAAATCCTGTTTTAACCTACCGAAATAATGTCAATATTTAGCAGATCAAATGTAGGAAGTACATACACTATAGCACAATAACAAATATTCTTTTTAAACAAAACAATATTCTGATATCTGGGAATCGCTTTGAGCAGCTTGTTAATTATAATAAACATTTCTAAAGCTATGTTGATGTTCACATGGAGCTCGGCTGCACCTCTTTTAATAAACTTAAAGACCGTCTATGTATATATTATATAAAAGTCTTTCGCTAAAAGATTTAATCTTTTACATATATATGTATACATATATATATATATATATATATATATATATATATATATATATATATATATATATATATATATATATATATATAATATGCCTGTGTTCATTTGAAAATGACTCACCCTCAATATTTCAGAAGTGCGACATAGAAAAAAGAAATGCCAAGACAGGACAATTTTTAAATTTAGGCTTGTTTTTATTTTGAATAATAGCAACTGTCACCATGACATCGTGATGACATCATTCATTTGTTTTTTAAATGGAAACCTATATTTTTTCAGTCAAAATTAAACAGACAATGAAATTCTATGAACTTCAATATATATTACTATTGCCCAAAAGTTAGCAGCTTTTGATATACAAGGTGTTAAAATTCAAATAATTAGTTGGACAGTTTCAAGAAACTAACTTCAATTTTTAAAAACAGCAAACAAAAGTATTGGTCATTTAAAATTAAAAAAACTTAAACAAGACTCTCAAATTGAGATCCCCTCATTTCTTGGCAACAAGCCAACCTTTGCTTGAATTCTAGAATACCCTTTTAGAGCTTACATATGAATTGGCTTACGCATCTATTAGCATGTTTTTTAGTAGTAAGATTGGTTTGTTACGAAAGTGAAAAATCTCAATTTGAGAACTGTTTTTGGACCAGAGGGAAAATTTCGACCAATCCTGATTATCCTTAGACTGTAAAAAAATATGTCTCAGAAAAAATATTTCGCATAAAGATTAAACTTGATGTCAAAGCCTTAAATGTGATAACAATCTGTACACCTGAGAACAAGAGAGATGTAAATACAAGAGAAAGCTTCTACGAACACCTCCAGAACACAGTATATGAAATTCCACAGAATGAATAATGTTAAACTTAAAGAGACGAAAACCTAAACGAGTCTTCACAACTTTGTTAAATTCGACGTCAACACGTTTCCAGAAAGTCGGAATTTTTTCTAGGTGAATGCAGATTTTTATTTCTTATAACTAATTTTTCAGAAATACTCACTTATCTATATCTTCTTGGGTGAGTTTGGGTAGTCCGGTATCGAACATTGGAGGTGCTTGCGTTGCAAAATCTGGAGGCAAATCATCCATTCCAGGAAACAAGGAATTTAAAAAGTGCCCTTCGAACTGAGATTGGAATTCTTTTCGTCGAGCTATTTCTTCATTATGAATAGTTAGAAGATGGCACGCTAATTCTGAAGCCCACTGCAATGAATATTATTAAGTTTTATAACCTACATCAAGAAGTGATATCTGTACGTACCAATAAAAAGTGTTGAGAAAAAGTTCTTCTCCTGACCACTTCAGCAACAGCACACAAATATGTGGCTGGAGCTAAATGTACCTGTTGAAGAATTATCAAATGCCTAATTAATCTCTTCAAACTTTCATGATAAATAACTAATTTGTGATCTGTTTCTAATATATGATCCTCTATGTACATCACCCACCTATTGAAAAAAAAAAGAAAAAGGTAAGTTGATTGTTCATACTATATATCAAAAATAAATATCACATAATCAACTAATGTAATGTAATGTAAGTATATTTTAAGACTGACTTTCGCTATTACGAAGGATGTTGGGATCTATTACTGTCCAGTCGGGTTAGACGAAAAAATGAATCGTTTTTTCTCAATATCTCAGCCAGTTTCAACTTTTCGACAAAGGTATCAAGTGAAATTGTTGTAAATGTGATTTCCTAAAATTTCTTTTTTACAAATTTTTTCAAGTGTTAAGGGGGAAATAGTGGAAGGGGGGATACTTATCGAATAATTTCGTTTATTATTAAGTTTACGACATGAACGTACATAAAAAATGTAGAGAATTATATTCTATACAAGTTTGATTTCTTTAATTTTTTTGCTAAAATCAATATTTGAGGTCGTATGCGGTAAAGGCGCGAGCGTAAGACATTGCGGGAATTGGTTATATAAGAATTGGTTTTGTTCAACATCTTGGTCATTTTAAACTTTTCGGCAAAATGGTAGGAACTAAATTGTTGTAATTGCGATTTCCTACAATTTTCACTTTGCAAATTTTTTCGAACGGCCGATATTTTCCTAGTTGTGAAGGAAAATAGTGATAGGGGAAGGAAAGCATAATTATTGAATTATCTTATTTATTATTACCTTAACGACATCAATGTACCTAAACAAAAGTAGCTGAAATCAATATTTGAGGTCATACTTATGCGGTAAAGGCGCGAGGATAAAACCTGACCGGGATTGGTTTTTTAGGAATTGTTTTTACTTAATATCTCCGCCATTTTCAACTTTTCGACAAAATCGTACGGACAAAATTGTTGCAATTACGATTTCCTACAATTTCTTCTTAGCAATTTTATTCGTGCGGTCGATATTGTCAAAGTTAATGGAAAAAATAGTTACTAAGTGTAATTATTGAATTATTTCGTTTATTATCAACTTTACGACATAAATGTACATTAACAAAAATAGAGAGAATTATATTTTATACAATTATGATTTTTTTGCTACAATGAATATTTAAGGTCCTAAGCCTAACGAACATATAATTTGCATATATACATTTTTGCATATGTACATTGAATAATTATGCCCCCCCCCCCCACTATTTTCTCCCTTAACTAGGAAAATATTAGCTCAGTCTGGTTATGCAAAAATCATCGATTTCACGGCAAAATTTTTCGCAAATATCTGAAGCTTTTAACACATAGGTGGAGGTTACTAGATGACGAACAGATAAAAAGGTACTCGTATTTTTACTTTGCGTTTTTCTAAACAATAATTTATGGTAACAATTTGATTTTTTGTCTATAAGTTTTTTCCCTTATATTTTAAATAAAAAATATTTATATCATTTTTTTTATATCAAGAATATCATTATTTTCCCGCTTTTTTAATTAAAATTGATAAATGACGATGAACTGATAAATTTACGGAAATCTTTGCAAAAAAGCAGTTTTTTTGCACTAATTTATGTTTTATTAATTTTTTTATTAAAAAAACAAAATGTTAATAATACATTTGAACATATAGGAATTACCGTCTTTTAAATTTGTGCGAAAGTTCCCTTCGATCGGTCAAATAGTTTAAAAGTTATTTAATTTATTTATCCCTGAGGCTAATTATTTAAACTATTGAACTTGTCCTATCAATGATGCTAGACACATTTAGCCAATTTCATAGGATTCTTTAACACTTAAACTATCTCAGAAGTTAAATGCATATTGTATTTTCATCGAAATTATTTACAAAATAAACGTTTGAAAAAGGGGTAAAAAAACAAAATGTTAATAATACATTTGAACATATAGGAATTACCGTCTTTTAAATTTGTGCGAAAGTTCCGTTCGATCGGTCAAATAGTTTAAAAGTTATTTAATTTATTTATCCCTGAGGCTAATTATTTAAACTATTGAACTTGTCCTATCAATGATGCTAGACACATTTAGCCAATTTCATAGGATTCTTTAACACTTAAACTATCTCAGAAGTTAAATGCATATTGTATTTTCATCGAAATTATTTACAAAATAAACGTTTGAAAAAGGGGTATGTCTTTTACTTATAAACAATTGCAATAACTTCTACATATATAAGCTACAGACTTGTACGTAAGACCATTGGATAGGTGGTAAAAAAACTCACATTTAAAGAAAATAAAAAACCTTCTATGACCAATAGGAACGAAGTTAGCGACTAGTTTTAAAAAAAGCATATCTCCATTATTTATAAACATTAAGCAGTAACATTTGCACTAAATTTGAATGAAAATCTAAACTTTATATTAAAACTTATATCTATAAAATTCATCCTATTTTTCGAAACTTACAGCCTTTCGAAACGAGGGTACTTTCGAAAGATCGACATAGGGAAGTTGGGAAACTGTTTCAGCACCATGCTCCAAAATTTCGCCAGTCTCAGTGTAGTGGCTTTAGAAAGCAATATACTTATACTTCTTTAAGTAAAATATTTTGTGTATTTTGAACAAAAAAGTTTTAACTAAACGTATTTAATTACTTTTTGATTGAAAATTGTAAGTAATATTTAAAACTATTGAATGAATAATTAATTATAACAAAAAAACACAACGATACACTTTCTTTAAATGATTTAAGATACTTACAATTCAACAGAAATATCGGTAAATCATCTTTTAAACTAGAAACTCTGCCACCAACTGAATGAGCAGTCAAACAGCATGTTCTTCGGGTTTACTATCAATTACAAATGTGGTTAGGTAATAAGTTAGAAGCTTGTGCCTATGGTTGGAGACAAAGTGCCACTGGTTTTGAACCAATTTATACTCTAGACAATTTAATTCCAGAAGAGACATTAAAGCACATTACATGCAAATGCACAACAGGTTACAAAACTACTAGATGTGGGTGCAGAAAACGTGGTTTGAATTGTACGAACTTGTACATAAATTGTACTGAGGAAGAAGTACAGGAGAAAATATGCTGCAACCTCGGTACACTTACGTTTGACGACGAGAGTGATTCTGAAGATGTATATTTAGAGATTGACTTAGTAAGTAAATACGAACAACCTGCAACAAAAAGGTTCAGAGCTGACAGTGAAGTCGAATGAATGAACCAAATTTTAACTATTAACACAGTGTATGTAAAGAAAAAAAAGTAAAGTTCAATAAACATTGCAAAATTTAATAAGACAACAATCAACTTATTTTATCAAAGTAGTAACGCAGATTAGATTAATATTAAATATCAGATTTGTACGAAAAATAGAATAAAAATCAATATTGTTAATTATAAAAATACAAACAATTATAATTAATATAATAATATAATGTGTGAAAAATTACCTGAAATTTAATTTATAAAATATATTATTACATCGTTGATATAAAATGAACAAAAATATATGTTGATCTTCCGAGATTTCCGGGGGGTGGGGTGAAAATTATGTCATCGTTATTAATACTGCGACAGACTATTCCAGCCAAATTAAAAAAAAGTAAGTTTTTAAGCTGAATTTAAAATGGACTCAATTTTTCCGAGGTTTCCCATATTTTCCGGCCAGTGAAAACTATGTAGATATTCATATTTCGATGAGCTACACCAGAATACAAAAAAGAGGCTTCCAGCTGCAATGGGGATATCATTTTTTAATTTTTTAAAAAATAGTCCATAACTTCGCCCCTATTGGCCATAGAAGGTTTTTTTTAATAAGAGTTTTTTTACCAGCTATCCAATGGTTGTACGTACAAGTCTTTAGCTTGAAAAATATAAAAGTTATTACAATTGTTTATAAGTAAAAAACATAACCCTTTTTCAAACGTTTATTTTGTAAATAATTTCGATGAAAACGCAATATGCATTTAACTTCTGAGATAGTTTAAGTCTTCAAGAATCCTACAAAATTTGCTAAATGTGTCTAGCATCATTCATAGGGCAAGTTCAATAGTTTAAATAATTAGCCTTAGGGATAAATAAAGTAATAAACTTTTAAACTATTTAACCGATCGAAAGGAAATTTCGCAAAAATTTAAAAGACGGTAATTCCTTGATGTTCAAATGTATTAATAACATTTTATTTTGTTAATAAAAAAAATAATAAAATCTATAAATTAGTGCAAAAAAAACTGCTTTTTTGCAAATATTTCCGTACATTATTTATCAATTTTAATTGAAAAAACGGGAAAATAAAGATATTCTTGATATAAAAAAATGATATAAACATTGTTTATTTAAAGTATAAGGGAAAAAACTTATAGACAAAAAATCAAATTGTGACCATAAATTATTGTTTAAAAAGGACGCAAGGTAAAAATACGAGTACCTTTTCATCTATTCATCATCTAATAACCCCCACCTATATCTTAAAAGCTTCAGATATATACGAAACATTTTTCGACCTTTATTTTAACCAGACTGGGCTATATCTATCGCACGAAAAAATTCGTCAAAAAGAAATTGTAGTAAATCGCATTTACAACATTTCAGTTCTTACCATTTTTGTCTAAAAGTTGCAAATGGCAGAGATATTGAGCGAAAACAGTTCTCCTTTAAAATCAAGATGGCAGCTCATGCAACGGCGGAATTCAGTCGCGGCTTTAAATTTACCCCACTATGACCCCCCTAAAGGTTAGAATAATAAAATTTGGGGCATGCATTTTCGCCATGCGGTCATATGTTATCCCTACTTGACCAGTAATCATTAACAATGGTAGGAGTACCATATTGTAATATAATTTTAAATGAGATCATCTGGCAAATAATATAATAGTTAAAAGCTCTTGTATCATTGAGTATATTACTAGATTTCTGCGCGATTTTGTTGTACCGTTTCAAAACGGAGATCGTTAACTATTCCGTGTGGACTAGCCCTAATAATTTGGCAATCTTCAGTTTTTATGGAAAACATAGAAGAGGTCAATTTACATTTTCAATTTCTTTCTTCACTTCTTTTATCGACATATACCAAAAATATAACGATCAACATTTCTCTTTAATGACAATATATTGCATATGGTACTTACTTGAAAGCTCTTGTGTTGTTCAGTATGTTCCTAAGAACAAGATAGTGTTATCCTTTCATTGGGAGTCAATATATGATTATTCTCACAATCAAACCATTTTTAGAAATGGCGAATCGCACAAAAGAGCCTTTAAAGGATATATTATTATGTGGATACATACCACATATTGTCATTTAAGAAAAATGTCCATTATGTTATAATTCTGACACATCAATAAATAAGCAAGCGAATACTACTGGAATGTGAAAAACTGCCTTTAGGCAAATAGTCCATGCCTTTTTTTTTTACCAGATAGTAATTTACCTACTCTACACTTAGTCATTCTAAATCGTCTTATTACTGTAATATTAATTTTGACTTACTTAAGCCTATGGTAGAGATTAACACTCAGTTCTTCTTTCGCTCTAGCGCATCTTCTTCTAATATCACAGATTTGGGCGTGGTTAAAAGCCATCATTTGTAATTGTTTTTTATGGGACATGCATAAATCAGGAAGTACGGAGGCATCTTTAGTGTTGCTCGCCCTGTTTTGGTTCTGAAAAGAATAACACACAATTATTAACAATATATTTAAATATATATATATATATATATATATATATATATATATATATATATATATATATATATATATTTACTGTGTTGTTTGTATATATATATATATATATATATATATATATATATATATATATATATATATATATATATATATATATACATCCTACTATCATTTTCGCATCGATACATTATGCTTTTCCCATCAATTTAGCATCGTCTTGCAAAGTAGCATCTGTATATCGACGCTACTTTACAAGACCTCAATAACTGTTTTCTTGTACTTGTTACAAGAATTTTAACCATCTCATTGATTAGAGTTTTGATACCGTGTTGGTATTTTAAAATATCCGCTTTCTCTTTTTATCCCTTACTGAGTTATATAAGTTTATTCCAGAAAATGTTTGAGTCTAAAATGATGGTACAGTGAAAATATTATATATATTTAGTTCAGGGTTTTACCGTTTACTCGCTGCCATTATATACATGAAAATGTATATCCCACTTTCATTATCAATCATTTTAGCATCAGAAATTTGGCATCGCTGTTGAATATAATATTGCCCACAACGAAATAGTAAATTTAAGAATATATATATATATATATATTTTTTTCATCCACAAATCATTTTGGAATCATGTTTGGTTAAAAGGAACGGGTTATGATATATTGCAACTACCTATTGTATCTTCACTCCAATTCGTCCAGTCGCGACGTACAGCCCCTCAAATGATAGGATTTAACCAATAAAATACAATAAGACAGAAAAATCAAATATAGCAGCATGTCAAAAAGGCCTTAATTATATATCTTCGTTTCTATAAGTCCAATCGTGACGTACAGTATCTCAAATGACAGGATTTAACCAATTGAAAACAATGAAATAAAAAAATGAAATACAGCAACATGTCCAAAGGGCCGTAGTCACGTATCTTCGGTCCTATTAGTCCAATCGTGACGTATAGTACCTCTAATGATAGGATTTAACATAAATAATACAATGGGATAGAAAAATCAAATGCAGAACAATGTCAAAAGGGCCTTAGTTGTGTATCTTTATTTCTATTAGTACAATCATGATGTGCAGTACCTCAAATGAAAGGATTTGACAAATAAAATACAATGAGGTATAAAAATTAAATGGAGTAGCATGTCAAAATGGCCTTAGTTATGTATCTTCGGTCCTATAGTCCAATCGTGACGTACGATACCTCAAATGATAGCACTTAACCAATAGAATACAATGACATAGAAATCAAATACAGCATCACGTCAAAAGGGCCTTAGTTACGTATCTTCGTTTTTAGTGGCCCAATCGTGACGTACAGTACCTCAAATGATAGGATTTAACCAATCGATTACAATAACATAGAAAAATAAAATACATCAGCTTGTCAAAAGGGCCTTAGTTATGTATCTGCGGTCCTATTAGTCCAATCGTGACGTTTCGTACCTCAAATTATAGAATTTAACTAATAGAATACAATGAGATATAAAAATTAAATAGAGTAGCCTGGCAAAAGGGCCTTAGTTATGTATCTTTGATCCTATTAGTCCAATCGTGACGTACAGTACCTCAAATGGTACAATTTAACCAATAGAATACTACGACGTAGAAATCAAATACATTAACACCAAAAGGACCTTAGGTATATATCTTTGCTCCTATATATGTTATGTCAAAAGAGCCTTAGTTGCGTATCTCCGGTCCTATAGGTCTAATCATGACATATGGAGCCTAAAATGATAGGATTTAACGAAGATAATACGATGGTGGAGAAAAATTAAACATGGCGGCATGTAATAACACCTTAAACTGGCAGCAATAAAACGAATTAACGCACAGAAGTGTGTGACATATTACGTGACAGGATTATTAGCGAATACCATACGATTACGTCATGCATATCTTTGCATACGTCCACTTTTAGTTAACTACTTAGTATGTATTCAGTACTTTGCTTTACGGTTGTTGAGGCATGGGCTCTTAAACAGAAGAATGTTAAAAATCTTGAAAGCTTTGAGATGTGGTGCTACCGCCGTATACTAAAAATAAGTTGGGTGGATAAAATTACAAATGAAGAGGTAATACGCAGAATAAATAACGATCCAAAAGTTATACTGAATATAAAAAAGAGAAAACTTGAATAGATTGGCCACCTGGTGAGAGGACAAAAGTACACATTCCTACAAAATATAATGCAAGGAAAAATCCAAGGACGCAGAAATCCAGGCCGTATAAGAATGTCCTGGATGAGAAATTTAAGAGAGTGGTTTGGCTGTACCACTAGCGAATTATTCAAAACAGCAGTAAATAAAATTAGAATCGCCCTAATGATATCCAATCTCTGATAGGAGAGGCACTTAAAGAAGAAGATATGATAAACTCGAAAAATCTCCAACGTTCACTGTTAGACATATGCCTCCCGTTCAGTGCACACATTTACTGCTCCTTGACGCTGTGATGAGAATGAGATAGGATTTAACAAATAGAATGACAGAAAACTAAACAAGACAGTGTGTCAAACGTGGAATGCGTCGCAGAACGTGAAATATTAGCGTAAAACATCCATTTAATTTTTTTCCTCAGTTGAATAATTCCTGCTGGTATTTGGTCTAAGCTTACTTCTTTTCCCCATTCAAGCTGTTTCATAGCTAATTCTACTTCCTCTTTATAGTGCTCTGTTCATCTGTTTTGGTAAAACATAAAACAGTTGTTTCAGATATCTTTATCGCGTTTCCTTTTTTTATCGATGAATATGCTGTCGTTTTCATCTTCTACTATTTCATATGGAGCTACACGATTAACAATTCCAAATCAAGAAAACACAAATAACACTCAGAATTATATTATACAACTAATAGTCGAAAAATGAAGAGCAAGAGATAGATAATCAGACAATTAAGATCAGCGCTACATGATGCACGCAATTCCACATTTGAACACTACATTAGTACATTGTCTAAAGAAAATCATTCACTATGGATAGCAACAAAAACACTTAAAGAGACCTGAACAATACAAACCACCAAATAAGAAAGATGACGTTAGTTGAGGAAGATCAGACCAGGAAAAAATGTCAACATTTTCAGAATACCAGATAATAATAATCAAGCAATAGAACACTGAAAACTTTTGTTTTTAACTGTACGCCCGTGGATGACTTATTATTTTTTAAATAACACTTAATATTGCACTTTTTTATTGTATTTTTTCATCTTTCAAGATAATTCTTATAGGAATATATTTATTTATAACATACGGTCTTATGGTCTTATTACGGCTTTAAGATTATACGACCTAAATGTATCTTGTACCGCACTGCTAATTGAGAATTATGTTTGTAATGCGATAAGAGGTCCGGATATACGAGACACCAGTGACTCATGCCGCACTGATAAAAATCCAACAGGAATCTGCATTTCTATAAAAAAAATTGATTAATTTGTTTTGTGTATTAATTTAGTTTAGTTTAGTCGAACAAGAGTTGCAGTAACAGATTTTTCTAAATATAGAATGTAAACCATATTTCCAATGCTTTGTGAAAGAGAACCAGTTTATAATATTCCGGACGACGTAATAACACCTTATTTTAGAATATTGGTCGTTGAATTGAAATCATTGTTCAAGAAACGAATTATTCATGTGCAGATGTTTTACTATAAAAACATGTAAAACCAAAATCTCGATTAAAAAAGTTGCAACCAGCTACTCACGATGAAACTTAACCCCATAATTGATTTTACAAGTGATAAAATGGGTCGACAAAAGACCAGCTTTAATCCTTACAACATTTAAACATAATAGTTGTATCTTGGTTTAATCAAATGAAAAGAAAAATTATACACAAGTACTAAAACCACAAACTATTCTCGATTATAACTTGGTGAAAAAGAGTGTTGATTTTAGTGATCAAGTGGCTTCTTACCAAACCCAATACGCAAAATTCTGAAGTGGTACCGGAAAGTGGCAGTGGAATTAATATTTAATGCCGCATTTAATACCGTAGTAGTCAATGCTAAGTTGCTAAATAATAGAAAACGTAAAAAAAGCGACAACCTATCCTTATGTTCAGACTGGAGTTCGCGAAAGCATTTGCAATTAAAGAAATGTTGTAACCCTCACGACCAGTTACACCCAAAAATACCATCTCAGGCAAAGCGATGTAGATAATACAAAGAGAAGAAAGTGTACAAGATGTTACAAACTTTTAAGAAGAAGCATGACTAGTAGAAAGTTAAAACATACTGTGAAGAATGTGATGGCAATACTGCAATATGTCTAGTGTGCTTCATTGAAGCACATTAAAAAATAATTTTTCTTATACAAGAACTATTATTGAGTAAAAACGTATTGTGCCTCAAGTGGCCTATAGTATTGGAAGTCGTAAGTTGATAGTTTCTAGTAGAACGTTTTTATTGTTAATTACCTCCGTAAAAGTGAGTTATAGTATTTATAAAAAGATGGATGTAAATAATATGCCTTCGACATCTAAAAAAGCTAGATGTGAACATAAACGTAGATTGACCACTGCTGAATTACAATCATTGTTAGAAGCATCTGTCGAGGACGATGTAGATTAAATGAATGATGGAAGTGACTCTGATTGACTCTGACGAAATATTTGCACAAAGTCGTTCAGAAAAATCGAGGATTGCGTTTTGGAAAGAGACAACACAAACAGAATTTAAGACTTTTCTCGGACTTATGTTCCATATGGGGACAATTAAGATGAACCGTCTGAATGAGTACTGGAAAAGTATGGGTAACTTCTATAATAGTGTTGACTTGACTAGATAATTGCTCATAGCCCATATTAAGAAATAAGCGAATAGACAATCCTCACTTGTCAAAGAAACTGAAAAAACGTGAAGTGGTCTAAAAACTAAAAAGTCCCCTAAACAAACTGTTTTTAATAAAAAATTTAATAATATGTTTAAGTTTTTTTAATATACCCTAAAACTGAAAGCGCAAAGAATCGATTGCAAGTTACAAAATACTTGTAGAGTCATACTGTTTGGACAAGTACGGTTGTTTAAATAATCGGTTTCTGTCATAAACAAATTGAATAAATTGTAAAATATTTTTTGATCTGCTTGATATTTAGCACACTTTAATAACTGATCAATTGCCATAATTTCAAGTAGCTATATTACCTGTCGTTAGGCAAAAAACAAAGTTATTAACATTTATAAATTACTACAAACATAATATCTTAAAGTTTACGGTTTTTTGAAATTATATCAATTATTTATGTATTTAAATTTGGTATTTCTCTACATAAAAAACTTTTTATGGTCTACAACTTTTATTTGAATTATTTTTCTTTAGAATGTATACAAAACGTTTTATAAGCAAAAAATTTTTTTTGCCTTTTAAGATTGTTTAAAAAAACAAAGCAAAATCAAGTGTACGTCTTTACGAATTTTTCGTCAGCTACCCCTCATACTATTTAGAATTTAAATTTCTGTATAAGATTTTTTTAAACTATTTAGCGAGGTTCCGTGAACTACTTTCTTATGGCATGGTCAAAGTCAAATATTATTTTTTTATGTGATTAAGCCACAATTATTGGTCGTTATTGAGATGAAAATTACATTTTTAATTAACTAATATTTAACGTTTTGATTTCCACTATTATTTTACAATAACTTTGTTTATTGTACAAATTATGTAAACATGTGTATACACATTTTGTACAAAAAAACGTTTTTTGAGAACGATTTCCGGAATGGAAATCAAAATTTCAAACATTAACAGGATCACAACCAATAATTAAGGCCTCAATACCATAAAACCATAATATTTATCTCAAACTATTCATCGATAGCTTCGACTAAACAGGTTGTAAATTGAAATTTATGTAAAATATTCCCCTATACGATTCTCTGGGCAAAAATATCTAGGTTGAATAAATATAACATCTAAACGAAGAAAAAACCCGTTGAGACTGCAACTTGTGAGCAGGTAGTTTCAATGTCGTTCTTTGAACTTGAACCCAAAGCGATCGATATTTAGGTATCTAAAATATTATTTTAAGGATTAATACCGGCAACATCTATTGGCTCTAAAATGATGCCAAATACAGTGATTTTACCGCTCGATGTTAAAACGTAGGTATGACGTAAAAAATTAAATATATAAAAAAAATCGGAATATTGAAAAACCGACAACAGTGCCAAGCCTACAAAGGTGCACTAAACGAACATACACAATTTATAAATAGAAAATGATAGCAATTCTTGGTGATGCTAAATTACTGCAACGTGAAAAGAGTTTAAAAGGATATCGGGATGTATATATATATATATATATATATATATATATATATATATATATATATATATATATATATATATATATATATATATATATAAATAGTAAACTCAATGAGTATCAATTGTTTCGCCGAACGTTTTCGCCAAAGAGAATTAATTTGGCTTCTTCAGGGCTGAAAGAGAATAAATTATAATTAACTACCATATATTATCTATTAAAACATTATTGATCTTACCGTAACTTGTAGAGTTAGAGTATTAAAAAACTTTGCTAGTAACATAGTGGTGTTTTTTGTTACTATGTACAAAAAAAGTTTTTATAAGGTTTGAAATGTATGGTAGCTTTGAACTTAACACGCAAAGGTTTACCCAAGGTTAATCGAAAAACCCAATGTAACTACATTTAAAAGGAGGTAATTCTTTGAATTGTCGGCAATAACTAAATTTTTGATTTTTAGAAAGTTTAAAAGTGAGGTTCTGTTTTAGCCAGAACGCAAGCGCTGACAAATTCAGTAGTTCTTATGAATCCTTATGTCGTTAAGGTTCATTAGTAAAAAACGAATGAAATTAAATCCCAGTATAGGGAAATATTATTTTGATTTTCTTTATTTAATTATATTCTATTGTTCATGTATTATTATATCTTATTGAGATGTGTCTAAGAAAAGCAAGGGAATGTTATCTTTTTTAGTTAATGAAAATTAATTATAAAGGTAGGTTAGTTGTTAATGGATATATCAGTCAAGTTAGTTATCTGTGATGTTGTATTGTTCTTGGTATCTGATTTAAGTAAGAAGTGGTATATATCGCTTAGATTCTTAATGTCACTCTTAACATTAATGGAGAAATCGTTAAGGAAAATATAACTTAACTTGGGAAAGGATCACTACAGGAGCGAGCAACGCAATTTTATATATATATATATATATATATATATATATATATATATATATATATATATATATATATATATATATATATATATATACCGGAAATGCCATTAACTTATTTTCTTTAAATGCACACCCTGTATATTTTTACAGATTTAAAAAACTTATTCCAACTCTGATGATTGCAATTAGGGTTTAAGACCATGCACAACTTTTTATAAAGAATAACTTTTTTCGTAAAATTAATAGGCAATAAGAGTTGATGATGATGCATACTTAATTGGACACACTGTATAAATAACTAGTTCTGTCATAAATATTGATACAAGTGTTTGTAAGGCTGACAAACTGAACGCAGCTAAAAGTTATATTGAAATTACTGACTGTTGAAATGTAGACTATAAACGCGCCAAAACATTCTAACATTTCAGTCTAATTTGAGCCGTTACGATGGAGTGGACAGAGAAAGATGGGATAACATATTTGGCCAACCAGTCCACTTTCTCATTACCTATTATACCGGTATGTCCTTTTGTCCATATAAATACCTCTTCCACTTTAGACAAATTATTTTTTATATAACATAAAATTATAGCGTTGTATGAACTGATATCTGTGTTTTCAATTGCATAGATTACTGAAATTGTAATTTACTTTGTAAATGTATATTGTATTTATTGTATTTTGTCCTGCAGCTAATAAATCTCAGTGATTGATGCATTAAAAAATTGTTTTATTATGTTATTATTTTTAATTTTTATATGGTATAGCTGCAGTAATCCAAATTTTTAATCGTAAGTATTTAAAGCTTTCTATCTTAACGTGTAATACACACATAAGATAAAAAATATTATTCTAAATTCAATTATTCATTTCGTAAACAATGTTTAATTCACACTCAATAGTTAACAATAATTCGTAAATTACTAATAAACTTACGAAGCGTATGAGTTCTTTCGAATCCAACGCAGCTTTCTGTATCATGTTTTAATAACTTTGTACGTAGCCGGGACCAACAGTCAGCTTAGTAAGCCGTTAGTACCATAACCACTGAGCTACGGTTACTACTTCTTCCTATTTGTCCAATATAAATTTTGTACAAGATTTGCCACGTAAATAATAATAAAAACCAACTTGTTTTCAATTCTAAACTCCGAAAATTCTACTAATACAATTTAAATATATTTAGGTATGTTAGACAAATAAATATATATAATAACGGATTTATTACGGCTGTCGCCGCTTCTCCGCCCCCCAATTTCCATCTTTTATTGTCATATGCAGTTGCCTCTTCTAAGTCTCTTGCCGCCATTGCTTCATCAATATCGTTGCGCCAACTTCTCCGTGGTCGTCCTCTCTTTCTTCTTTCAGGAGGGATCCATTCCAGTACTCTCCTAGGCCATCTGTACTCTGGCATTCTTTTAACATGTCCGAACCAGATTAATTGTTTTCTTTCTATGTCATCATTGATATTTCTCTCCATTTTCATTTCGTTTCTTATTTGTTCGTTTCTAACTCTCTCCAGTTTCGATCTACCGCAGCTTCGTCTCAGATAATCCATTTCTGTCGTCATAAGTTTGTTTCTATTAGCTTTGGTGACGTCCCATACTTCCGAACCGTAAAGTGTAATACTTTGGACTATACTACCGTAAATGTGTTTTTTGGTTTCTCGTCGAATTGTTTTTTGCCAGAGAAGAGAGTTTAAGGCACGGGTCGCTGCTCTGCCCTTGTTTATTCTTTCCCTGATTTCATCTGCGCTATTATAAATAATATTATATTATTATATAATTAGACAAATAAATAAGTTTGCTTATTCAAAATGTTATCTATTGAGACTATTAGTATTATTATAACTCAAATAATGTCGATAACATACGCGAATATTTATGAATATGCGATGTATAACATTCTTTTGAAATATTTATAGTTTTGTTAAACTTTGTATCAAAAACTTTTTATTTGATTTGAACAAACAAAGTAGCATATGAAGATAATAATAACCCTATTACTCGTTTCCCTCCTACATTGTATTTTAATGCAAAGTTCATAATACAGTTATTTATTTTCGAAGATTGTTGCTGTACAATTTTTATACTCAATATTTTTAAAAATAAACAAGGAATAGAAAATGTGCTTAAGATTATTAAGCTTAAGAAAAACATAAAATGGGTTTAGAAGTTAACAAAAGAATAAGAAATGCATAATATGCATATCATACAGAGTGCACCATTAGTGCTAGGAAGTCCAATTACTCATTTGTCCTACGAAACAAATTTCAAGTAAAGTTGGAATATAAATAGGACCATACTCTAAAATATTTTCAAATATACAGGGCCACACATTTTTTTAAATAGAACACCCTGTATATTTTTAAATTTTTGGACTCTTCTCGATGTTCTCGTGTTCTCAATATAAGATTTGGCAATGTTATACCAGGTAGTTTAAAAAAGTTTTTTTTTTATTAATTTCGTAGCAAAATTAACACCCTGAGAATTGTAGAGATTTGACATAAAAAAATATATTTATATTCAAAAGATTTTTAATATAATTGTCTAAAATTATTAACATACCTACCGAAATATTTAATTTTGATGTACAGACTTGGTTGAAACTTGGATTTGCTTGGATTAAGTATTTTTTAGTTTTCTTAAATGTTATTTTATGACACTTTATTATTTATTAAGCATTTCGTATACCTAACTACTTTTGTGAGTTATTCGTGATTTTTTGAACCAATAATTAACTGCAAACAAAAAATAGCTGAAATTTTATCAGGTTAGCAGTGAAAATATTCAATGAAAAACCATTTTTCAAAAAAAAAAAAATACATAATAATCTAGACTGACCCTTAATTTGATAGTATTGGATGAGATAGCAAAATACCTAAGTAGTTAAGATTGTTGGTGTGTAAAATATTAATAAAAACACAATATTCTACCTAGTTGGCTACGACTTTGACACTAAATTGCTTAAAAGTTAAACATTAGACTATTTTTATAATTCCTGTTGCTTTGTTACTGAATTAATTTATTAAAGGAAGATATAACAAAGGGATTGATATGGCTTTTGTGCCAGGAGGATATAACAAAAACGTGCAACAAGAATTCATCATCAGCAATTCCCAAATACACGACAACCAAGAAGAGAAGCTTTTCAAAGTATACTAGAATAGTTTCAACGAACCGGACACGTAAATTACGAAAAATCTGATCGAACAAAAACTATTACTGTAAATGAAGAAAATGAATTAAATGTAATCCTTAACCACTGAATGCCTTATCCCGTGTGTGACACGAAGCGACTTGACGGTAAATTCGGGATTTGCCCGTGTCTCACACGTTTGACCGTAATACAGTGCTATTCAAACGTTTTATGGCCGTTTCGGACCCATTCATGACGAATTTATTATTGATATTTTTCTCTAAGAATTATAATTACTATTTTTTGTCCTTATTACAGATTACGTTCGAGTTTTAGATGTAGCTGTACTTAAGTCCATTTTCGTTTCAGTCAGGTAGTAGATATTTTTGTATAATATTTGCAGTTTAGTTTATTTTCATTATTCAAACGTTTTATGTCCTTTTCTGATCTGTTTTTTGAAATGTATTTTATTTATACTCTTAATATAATTCTACGCTCCTGATATGTTTTTGCTTTTTACACACATTTTAAATTTTCGAATACTTAAATAAATACTTAAAAAAATATATTTAATTTACTAAATTAAAAAATACTAAAAAAAATTATATATTTTTTAATACGCTCCTGTCACAAAAATACACTTATTTACGTCCCTTAATATAATTTTTTTAAATTATTTTACATGCGTAATCGAATTATGGAATAAAAAAATGGATCATTTTTTTACAGTAAACTCGAAATTAATGCTTGCATTAAGTGGTTAAATGTATCACTGAGAATCCGCATATTAGCCCGAGGGAAATTTTACATGCTTTTGAAACTAGTAAACGTAGGATTTTAAAACTGACGAATTTTAACGAACGGAAGAATTTAAAAATAGAACAAGATGCATCCATATCATTCACAGTTGCACCAAGAGCTTAATGAAAATATTTAATAAAAGAGTAGAATTTTTTCGGTGAGCGTAGGAACAAATTCAGAATGATGAATATTTCTTGAAATACGCTTTTATGTGGAGATGAACCTACTTTCCGTGAGAATGGTATTGTAAACAGATATTTCTATTATTTATTTTATTTATTTAGCTTATGGATTTTAACAGTACGATAAATACACATTATACAAATACTAAAATAAAGTGAGACTAAATATTAATGTCTAATTTACACAGCCATTCAATTGCTTCTGGGGAACAATCCACAAATTCCTGGAGATTTCCACGGTTTCCAACAGACATAATATCCACTATTACTGAACTTCTAATTTATACCACATTTTCACCCACAGTCAAACAACACGATCGTTAAATTCCTGGAAATTATGTCGTAGGTAATTACTATTTTAATGGGAATAAGCCACAATTGAAGTTTAAAATTAGTTTATTGATGTTTCAATTTTCACTTTCCATGATTTTTATTTATATATTTGATTATATATGTTATAGGGATCCATCCTTTTCAAGGATCACGTAAACGGAAAAATGTATCTACATTTTTTACACAACAAATTGCGGAATTATTTTAAGTAGTATTGTTAAACATACGTGAGAGAATGTGGGATATAGAAGGAAAGGAGCTTCTATGATCTCCAGAGTTAAACAAGATTTTCTGGTGCTAAATAAAACATAAGGTGTATAAAACACCAGCTACAGACGGTGTAAAGAATATGTGAATGAGAGAATTAGAAATGCATGTATGGGATTAAAAAGAAAAGTATTAACTAGTGTAAGTCGCTCTTTATAAAATCACTTACATTTATATATTGACGGAGAATATATATTGATCAATGGAGGCCATTTTGAACATTTATTATAAATTCAACGATTTTTCCGCTATTTTTGTTAATTAATTAATTATTATGTACTTCTTCACGGCTAACCTATAAAATGTCACCTAATTTTTCTTGCAATTAATGTGTTCCTCAAAAAATCACGAATAATTCACAAATTAAAGCAGTAGGTATAGAGAATGCTTAATAAATAATAAAGCATCATAAAATAACATTTCATTACAATACTAAAATACAGTGTATTCCATTTAAAAAAACTCATTTTAAATTTCGACCATATCTGAATAAAAAAATTAATATTTCGCTATGTTAATAAATTTAGACAATAGTAGACTAGGTATATTTTAGTACCTTTTGAACAGAAATATATTTTTTGATGTCAAATCTCTACAATTTTACAGGGTGCTAATTTTGCTACGAAATTAATGAAAAAACGCAATTATCTTTTCAATTATCTCGTATAACACTGCCACACCTTACAATGAAAAAACTAGAACATCGTAAAGAGTCCAAAAGAGTACAAAAATGTAAAATAGGTAAAAAGAAATAAAATAAGACTCACAATCAATTTAATTATAATTGATTGTGAGTAGTCTTATTTTATTTATTTTTACCTATTTAAAATGGACTCACACAGGCAACACATTCATGATTTAAAAATGTAAAAAACTATACAGGGTGGTCCATTAAAAAAAAAATAAGGTCAGAAGTAACGTGCTGGTTTTGCTGCATGGTCTGTGTTTTCATTTTCGAAGAAATGGAGGAAGAACTCTCAAAAGTGAACTGGGATATTGTAGGTATCAGTGACGTAAGAAAAAAGGGAAAGAATCTTATCGTACTCCCATCATTTATGGTACTACAAAGGAGAAGTACCTTTTTGAAATAATATTGGGAAATTTTGGAAGCGAAGACAGAAATGATAGAGGCAAACAACTGTTAACTTTTAACAATAAGAAAAGACATAAACTACAAAGTAGAAAAAACTGAACAAGCAATAGAGCAAAATAAGGACATGAAAGTTTTGAGAAGGAGCCTGCAAAAGGGAAAAATAGAAATTAACAAACTAAGAAACAGAGCCGAAGAAGAAACTACGAACAGAGATGAAATATTAACAATAGTCGAAGATTTTACACAAAGCTATATAGATCAAGAGAAAAAGATAACAATACGCAACCTCCAATTAAAGTAAAAACTGGGGTACTAAAAAGCCAAGAATCAGATTTAATGCCCGATATAACAAATCAGAAATCAAAGAGGCCTTGAAGAAAATGAAAACTAATCAACCCCAGGCGAAGATGAAATAGTGTCAGAGGCATTAAAAATTGGAGGAGATCCATTACTTGAAAAAATTAAACTACTTTTCAATATCTGCCTTCACAACGCCAATATTCCAAGACTGGAACAACGCTACTATGATTCTATTTGCATAAAGCAGGAGACAAAGCAGGCGACAAAGCAGCGGCTACCAAACTCAGAGTTACACAGAGAAGAATGGAGCGATCCCTTTTAGGAATAGACAAAAAGGTCTGCGAGACAAAATAAAAAACGAAGAGGTCAGGAGAAGAACCAAGGTGACTGACGTCATCGAAAGGATAGCCAGACTAAAATGGAGATGGGCAGGATACATAGCTAGAATGACCAATGGGCGAAGGACAAAGAGGTTATTGGAATGGAGACCAAGGGAAGAGAAGAGAAGCATCGGTTGACCACCTACACAAAAGGCTGACGATTTAAGAAGAAAAAATAAAAACTGGATGAGAGTGGCGCAAGATAGACGGGATAGGAAACACGATGAAGATGCCTATGTTCAGCAGTGGATTTTTAAGGCTGGACGATGATGATGACGATGTATGTGAAGGAATCTAAATAATCGTAACTGAAGTATTTGATTTATTTATAAAATAGAGACATTTATTCATAATAATCGTATGAAATTGTTAAAATGTTAAGAGTTTTAATTAAATTTTACACTGAATGTTTAACTACTATTCCTGTTAAATATTTTTTCTAACTGTTTTCTAAGTTTAAATATGCAAAATTCAAATATTAATGAGACGATAAATTCATTTCGAATAATTTCTTTTATCAGTGTTCAAAAATTGTTTACCAAGAATTCATAACTTGTGTTTATTGTTTACCGCTTTTTACCTATGACACGCTATGGAAAATTTATTATAAATGTTGCCTGGTTGTCTACTGTTGATGTTTTTTATTAGTTTATCTTTTTATTTAACAAACTATTATTAGTGGGTTCAATGAACACTCTTGGTATGTTTTTTGTGTATAATTATCAATTTTTTATTAAAAAAGTTAATTTATTTAATTAGTTTGTTATTTGACTGTTGTTACGTGATTTATGACATGTCCAAGTTTGTATTCGAGATTATTAAGGTCTCCATCCTTTGGACCTAATCTTAATAGATTTATAAGTTTAAGGAACGATTACCTCCAGTGCTTAATTTTAATTCAAGTAATTTATTGATTTTGACTATAATACATAAATATAAAAATCGAAGGTACTTCTAGGATCTACGTACCAGTAATTCGACCAATAATGAAATATAAAGCTCAAACAATTCGAAACATTAAATACTAATATTATAGATAACTAATATCAGAAATAACTAAAATACGCATAGTATACAGAATACAAGGGCCATATGAAAACTTTTCGGCGTAGTGCATTTGCACTATAAATGAAATTATTTTTTGTATGCTCTTTTTAATTTGATTAAGTACCTAGATAGTCTGTTTTCTACAGTTATTTAAATAATCTTGTGTGTTTTATTCAGTAAAAATGCTAATTTTCTGCGGCATTTTGTAATGATAAATAAATCTTTTGTTCAAGATTTTAAAATTGAATCAAAACAACGGTCCAAGAAACGGACAGATACCGGTAACTTATAGAAGCAATGACAACTGAATACGTTTTTGGGACCTTAACGAGAATCTTTGATTAACTATCTGTCTATGAATATAACACATATCTGCCTGACAATCATCCAAAAAGCCGATATGGCAAGAGAGAAATTCAAAGATTTTAATGATGAATAATTGTTGGATTATTTACTTATTTGCCATGTTAATTTTCTTGAAATTTATTTAGATATTTTAGTCCCTTCTATTCTCTGCCTTTTATGGTCGCAATATGATGATTAGTTAACAGTTAGAGAAAATAAAAACAGTACAGAACTAGTACTAGTTCAGTTAAAGCTACTAACGGGTAGACGATGACAGAAGAGGAACGAGTATGAATACGTAATGTAGTAAAAGCTGCAGTAATAACATTTATTATTACACTCGGAAGTAACTGAGACGAAGAAAAACTTGCGATTTGCCTTTTTATATTGGTAATATTGTGTAATAACGTTGTGAGAATACAAAATGATAAAGATAATAAAACACACTAACCGTTATTTAATAAAATCACCGTCGTGATTTAATAGATTAAAATAAAATACTTACATTAGCGAAGGACTGTGCCAACTCTGCTTGATTTTTCATATACTTCTTGGCTTCCCTCATAAGAGTTTCGAGTCCGAAGAGACGTTCGCCTAGCCCCTTAACTTCCTTCATTTGTACATTGTCGGCATTTTTTAGCATTTCTGCGATGTCTTCAGAAAGCGACTTTAAAACCTTCTTGTCGAACTAAAAATTATTAAATGATGAAAACTGGGTAGATGTGAGTCGATAATACTTAATTTATAGAATAATGGTCAACACCCACAATCCGTTTAAATGCTGTTTATCGTGAACACTAGTTTTGGAGTCAACAATTTGCACTCAATCCTAAGGGCGATGCAAAGTACTGGTATCCGTCGGTTTTATTTTTATCAGCCTGAGGATGGAGTGCTAATTGTTAATTCCGAAATTAGTCGCAAAATAAACAGCATTTAAATGGATTGTGAGTTTTGAGTATTAGTCTACAATCTAGGTGAAAATTATGAATAAAAATTTCTATTTCAAATAATCAATAACAAATATAAATTTTATTACTTAAAAAAGAAATCGGTAGAAATACATTGCAATACAAGAAGTTAAAAAAAAAGTAGGCGAAAGTAGAAGTCAGTAAACGGACAAGAGAAGGCTATCACAAATGCTGTTTAGGCTTTGTTTAAAAAGGTCATATTGAGTCAATTTATGCTTTATGCAATGCTTTATCTTCCTCTATCAATCACATCACTAACCTGTTTCTTTTTCTATCGTTTTTACAGACGATGTGGTAATATTATCCTAAGGTAAATAAGGGTATAAGAAGTAGTGGACCTACGGTAACAAAGTACAGTAAGTACAGTATCAAAAGTGTAAATAAATGACTCCAAAACAAACCACTTAGAATGGATGGAAGAAACGAATAAATCTTAAAAATTATTATATTACTAGCTGACCCGGCGAACTTCGTACCACCTTAGAATTAAATATTGTTTCTAAAAAATAAACAAAAAAAAACAAAAAAAAAATACTCAAACTTATTATGTACGAAAAAAGTTGAATCAATTTTAATGCTCTCTGATAAAAAATATTTTTATTTTTTTGTGTTGCATAAATATACAACGATGACGGTTTTTTACCGCACGAATCATTGTTCATGCGCGAAACAAACTCTAAGTTAACTCGGCAAACTTCCAACCGTTGGCTTTGTGATTTGTTTATTGTCATTGTATGTTCGTTGTGATTATCGGGATCAAGACATCTTCATCCTCTCCTTTGTATTTTTCCTTGATGATCGTTTCCTCAATGACATTATTCATTAGCCTTTTCAGTCAGTCTCGTTCCAATGCACAGTCGAGCTTGATTAATGTTACGCAGCATAATGACAACTGATCCTACTTTTAATTCTAAATTGTAAGGTGGGAGTCTAGGCAAATCCAGTGAATTCAGAAACTCTCTAGAATAGTTGACTATGTCACCCTGATTTATAACTGTGTGTACTGATTTGAACCAAAACTTTTCTAGAAGAAAATTCAGAATGGTCGCATTCAGATCATCGATATCTGTATTTTTTCCGCCAATATTGCTCGTCCAATTATGGTTTTTGAACTAGTGAGCTATATCCGAAAAAACACGCTGAATACTCTTGGCCCATCAAATTAATAATAAATTTATCTGAGAAGGTAAAATGATAATTGTATACGTAACTACTACGTTCGATGCATAAACAATAATAATGGCCAAAAAATGTGTAAAGTTTTCAGAGTGAGAAAAGGATTATTGTGTGAGAAAGGCAGGAGACCGGCTCTCATCCCTACTCCGTGCTGTTTGCTGGGTGAGAAGTGACACTGGTGGACGCCTGGCGGGGATAACTGATCTAGTAATATATGATCAGATATCTACCAGAGTTAAAATAATGAAATTACTAATATGGCTATTAAAACATAGGGTTAGTGATAGAAGGGTGAAAGTTAGGAATTGTATGAGTTTTATTATATTAGATATTTCCGTTGCATAATGTTTCAAATAAACACAAACAACATATGTTAATGCATTCATCATCACAGTCATTAAAATCTTAGCAAATGTGTTCTGGTTCATCATCGAGCTTCAGCAGATCGGATAATTTGATTAATGATATTTCTCCACTGGTTGCGGTCATCCGTTACAAGTACTGCCTCAGTATCCTATTTGTTGATAAGCTTTTTCGTAATGTCTGCCCTTTGCTGTGGAGATTTGCCACGTTGGCGTTGACTTTGAGGCCTTCCTTGGACCACCACATCACATTTTGTGATCACTTCGATAGATAAGACCAAAGAATTTTAAAATTCTAGAGTAAACAATACTAGAGAGACGCTGACTGGGTTTAATTAAATCTAAAACAGAGACATTTGTGGGACGAGGCGTCCATGGAATTCGAAGCAGTCGTCTCCATGTCCACATTTCAAAAGCGTCTATGCGCGGTCTCTCTGATTCATTGACTGTCCATGTCTCGCACGTATAGTAAAATGTGGAAAAGGCCAAAGTTGAAACGAGTCTCATCTTGTTTGTCATCGTAATGTTATGATCACAATATACCCCGTTTAGTTCAGTTATTGCTGCTCTTGCTAGTGGTATACGTCTTCAAATTTCGGGTTCATAACTGCCTGTGTTTTTAACTAGAGCTCCAAGATATATCCTAGAGGAGACTACCTCGCACCCCGCAATAGTTTGGGTTTCAGGAAACTGTTGTTGGCGATCAATAACCATGATTTTGGTTATGTTGTAGTTAACCATAAGTCCAAACTTGGCACTTTCTACCTCGAGTTTGTTTAATAAGTTAGTAATTTCTTAAGAAGAGGCTAGAAGTGAAGTATCGTCTGCTAAACGCAAGTTAAATATCTTGACACCGCCTAAGCTTACTTCTCCTTACCAACCATCCAAAACTCCTTAGCGTAGTCCCTTCTCCAAAGTGAATTCGTCAGATAGGCACCCGTCTATTCGAATATATGCCAGGTTAACTCGATACAGTTTGCTAAGGTGAGTCAACTATTTAGGTGCACCCATTATCGGCAGTATCTTCCATAGTTTGTCCCATTTATGATTATCAAAGGCCTTTGTATAATCAACAAAACATATAAATATCGGGATATGATATTCTCTGGCTTTTTCTATGATATTTCTTACATTAAGAATTTGTTCTCTAGTACCTCTGCCATTCACAAATATAGTCTGCTCAGGTGCTATTTGCCAACTCATGAAGTTTTTTAGACGACGTTGCAGGATGTAGAGGATCACCTTACTGACGTGTGATATTAAAGCTAGTAGTCTACAATTATTTGTTGGACTCAATAACAATAAAAAGTCGATTGTAATCAAGAAATAAGTATATTAAATTCTAAAAATAAAAAATGAAAAGTGAATGTCTAGTTAAAATGGTATACAGTATTCAGAATATTTATAAAATCATTTTGCGTATTTTGATACGTGTCTTTTCCAACTTTATTAATATAACCCTATATTTTGTTTGCATTATTTCTGTTGGAAATTAATTAATACTAAAATTATACTTCAAATATACCTGCTTATTGTGAAAATAAAAATCTGAGTTATTACTCTACCAATTAAGTCACTACCATTTATTTCTGACTTAACTAAGTCGAAAAATTCCGTGTTGTCCGAAGAAGGTATCGTGATTCGCAAATTTATTTCCTACTTAGTAATCGAAAACGTTCGTTGTGTCCGAAGACGGTATCGTGATCGGTATATACATTCTATGAAAATTTAGAAAATAATACTTTCAGAGTGTTATTTATAACCCATTCACTAAATACAAACAGAACAAATGTAATCATTAGTGAGTGATGTAGGAACAGGTGACTATTCGACAAAATGTTAAACATCTGTCACTTTTTCTAGTTTCGTTATATAATTTTTAATATAGTTTTATTTATAGCCATTAAAAACTGTTAATCTATCCTTTATTGCCAATAACGTCAGAGAAAATCTAATTTTAAGTTACACTTGAAGTAAGAACATAATTGCTGAGGTTATATAACTTTGAAATGCCAAAAACTGATGGAAATATTTACCCCAGGACTTAGATATGAGAATATCAACATCGATACAATTGTAAGAAAATATATTAAAAAGACCAATATTCACATGCATCAAAAGTTTACTGAAGTACAAATTTTGTATGTCACTATAAAATGAACTTTTACAGTAGACTTTGTACAAAGATCTTCCGAAGATTGTTTATAGCCACGACTTGCTCGATTTGAAAAAGTTTTGGAACATTCGGGAAACATTTAGAATGAAAAACTCCACGTTACATACCCCTATATTTTTCAACCTTTTATCCTGAATACCTTGAAAATTAACACATCTACAACAAAAATGGATGTAAGTAAAATTAGTTTACAATCAAACTTCCAAATAAAGGTTGTTTGTGTAATTAGTAAAGAACAATTTTCAGGTCGCAGAAATAAAAATTCGCGGAAAAAGTTGAAAAAAATTTCAGTTATTTGTTTATAGAAAATGGGAAAACTTTACGAAGTCATACAGAATATTACGATGTTTAGTGTAAAGGGATACATTACTTTTACTTTTAACTGAAACTGATTTAATACATTAAATATATTTAACTTTCAGACTTTCAGTCCTTGTCAGGGCGTAGAGACACTCAAATTATTATTAGCTTGCGATCTCCATTGGCTGAGATTCTGTGACATATGGACGGCTTTATATGGGAATTTTGATACAGCGTTCCACGTTAAGAAAATAACATTGCGGAGATAGGGCCATGTATTTCTTATGGACGATAGAAGCGCAGCTATGCCACGATGAACACAAGCACGATTCAGGGTTGTATAATTTGTATTTTCGTTTTCACAGACATGAATTAAATAATTGTTTTTTAACGTAATTGACCAAAAGTGTCCATTCGAAACAAGAGATGAAAAGTAGGGAAAATGATTTTAATTAAATAAATAGTATTTACAAAAGATAATTTTATGTTATCTTATTTTAATTATAGTAACGACAGTTTATTTGTTTTTCAGTAAGAATATCATATACCATGAATCATAGAAATCAGTAGAAAATATTGCTTAGTTAAATCATGCACTTTGCCGGCTATTAAAGATTTAAAAGCAAATAAACGGACCGCTTGGAATGCATATATCTAATTACTAATTGCAACTTAAAATAATACGGTGTGCGTATGTCAGCGATTTTATGTCGTTCTCTGAGACTACATAATGATAATAAGGCTTTGTGGTTCTTCAGTTGTTATTCTGACTTTACAGTTAAATGTTAATTGAAAATGGAAATTCGAAAAATATATCGACAATCTAGTAAACCGCATGCCTGAGAGTTTTGGCAACACTGATCTCCATAAGCCTAATGTTATTTTCTTAACGTGAAACGCTATATAGAGTCTTTATTTGGTCTGTTCATCGTGTTGGAGATCTTCCTGTCGGTCTTCGACCTTCTACGTTTCCTTCTACCACCGATAGTTCCATAGTCTCCATTCTATGTTCTGTCCAGGACATGCGTAGAATTCTTCTGTAGTATAGACCCACATTTCGAAGGCTTTGATCGATTTTTTTGAGAGTTCACGTTTTAGCTGCGTATGCAGCAATCGGAAAAATAAGGGTATTGACCACCCCGAGTTTAGAATTCCTTGTTATTATTCGGTTTTACCATAATTTAATTAATTTAGCTGTTGTAATTCGGGCCATTGCTAGTCTACGCATGATTTCTGATGAGCTATCGGCAAGTATCAAGTTATCAAGCAGCCTAAGTATACATACTATATTTTGTTTTCCGTTGTTCTGTACCGAATTCTTTGCTTATCCGACTTAGCCGGTTAGGTGATGGTAGTCATTTTGAATTCATTCGCTGCTAGTGTGTCATCTGCGTATCGCAGGTTATTGATTTTTCTGCCTCCTATAGTTATTCCTCCATCATATTTCTTCATTAGGTATATATTCAGAATATATATTGTATAATAATGGTGATAGTATGCAGACCTGTCTAGTTCCTTTTTTTTTTGTTTTAAACACATTTGAATATATTTCGTGTACTTTAACTTTGGCTAAGTTTTTATCAAATATATTTCTTATTAGGTTAACTAGGTGGTTAAGCACTCCCATATTTCACATTATACAGAGAGAATTCCATTTTACTGAATCGAAAGCCTTTGTGTAATCTACGAAACAATTGGTATGTTATGTTCTCTCGCTTTTTCTATTATCTGTCTGGTGTTCAGTGTCTGATCACGCGTTCCTTTTCCTAGTACGAGTACGCATGGAAGTAGAAAGTTGTTTACCCGTTCACTGATTAGATGTAGCAAGATTTTGCTTTTTTATGGTTAGGGACTTTTATGGTGTTGAATCGTGTACCTTGAACGAAGATATGTGCAGAAAACTGGAAGCATTTGAGATGTGGCTATATCGGAGAATGCTTAAGATCCCGTGGACTGACCGAGTCACAAATAAGGAGGTCCTCAGAAGAATTAATAAGAACCGAGAGGTACTGACCACCATCAAATCCCGAAAGTTACAGTTCTTCGGACATATTATGCGAAATGAATCCAGATATGCTCTCCTTCAAGCCACCCTGCAAGGAAAAATATTTGGAAAACGAGGTCCAGGAAGAAGAAGAACATCTTGGTTAAAGAACCTAAGAATCTGGTTCAATACAACATATGTGCAGCTTTTCCGCGCTGCTGTAGATAAGATAAAGATTGTCATGATGATCACCAATATTCGCAACGGATAGGCACATCAAGAAGAAGAATGGTTAGGGATAAAGGTTTAGTATTACATCTATTCCAATTTCGCTCATTGCTTTTAGAGTCTCGACTAGTATGTCATCTATCCCTGTGTTTTTTTTTCTTAGTTGGTTGAGGGCCTTCTCTACTTTTGTTCGCAAAATTATTGGTTCTACCTATTTGATTCCATGTTTCTTGTATTGGGACTGATGCATGTTTTGAAGTCTCTTTGTATAATTATGAGCAGTAATTTTCTTGAATGGCTTGAACTCTCAGGCCAAATATTAACTTTTTTAAATAGTTCATGATGCTTCAGTTCTTATATAGTTGTTGTTATTTGGGATTTTACGCGGTATGCACTCTTTTTCCGTTGAATGTATCCAGCTTTTCATTCCATTCCATGTTTTATTTGTGTCTTTACGATTTGTGCTTGCTTATCAACTTCATCTGGAATTCTTCAGCATTATTTTTACTCTTAGCTGTTTTGTCTGATGTATTTTTTTAGGTTGTGTGTAGTTTAAACCTGCATATATATATATATATATATATATATATATATATATATATATATATATGTATATATATATATATGTATATATATATATATATATATATATATATATATATATATATATATATATATATGACTAACATAACGCACAAGTAAAAAAACTTAAGTAACTAAGTACATATACAAATAACATAATAATCCTGTTTGTTGATTATTATTTAATGATTCTGAATTCTTGATAATTAATTTACAGAATTTACTGTTATGGAAATATGTTGAAAGTCCAAATTCCTTATTACAAAACTCTCTATCTAAATCATAGGGTGATATCCAAAAATACATCTTACCTGTTCAATACCTCTGCAACAATGATCATACAGTTTGTCCATGGTGTCAGAACCGCACATCCAATCGTAAAGGCTCACTTCCTTTCCACTAATGCTAGTTTGTGATGTGTTAGATAATTCATCTTCTTCGGAAGTTTTCGAATCGGCTATGGCTAATCGTGGATTCTTCAGTAGAAGAGCTGGCAATACCGGTATCCTTTGTAGAGTTCTTAGATCATTGTTAAAACTATAAACCAAAATAAAATCATTGATAAATACTATAAAGTATTAATATATTTTTAAAATAAATTTTTGTTTTTTTTTATCTGTAGGAAGTAAATTGCTGAGATAAAAAAATATTTTCACTGTTAATACTTTTTGTAATCATAATACGGAATTCTGATATTATATACTTATCATGAACTCAAAAATTTCCGGATTAATCTTTTTCCAATTTCATTATATCCAAACTTTTAAAAATTATTTTAATGACCTAGTAATAAAAATTATTTAGTCAGTAACATTGTTTTAATGACATAGTGACCTGTATTTATATACTATGGTAATTTTTAGGGTAACTGAAAGGTACTTCTTCATGTCTAATTTCGGAAATATATATTAATAAAGAATACTCATTAAAATCGTGAAAGAACATTCTTTTTATTGGTCTTAAAAAATTTATTGAACATTGAAAACATTTATCGAACACGTAGAAAGGGTAAAGAACACATAGAAAAAATAAATTTTAATTATTGGAAACCACATGTGGTAAGCAGGACTCGCAATGTAATGGCGATTATGATGCAATGTAAAGGAGTTATTGCTAAGACCTGGGATATCCCCAAAACAAACACGAAACATGCATAAATCGATTGTCAGATATACGTTTGTGAACGAGTGTGGTGTTTGGATTAATGCAGTCAATTCAGTAGGTCTTTTGAAATCCCTTCAAAAGGTGCACAGGTCCACGTGATCTCAGGTGTCTTTCGGAGTACTCCCACAGCAAGTATAGATCCTTTTATTGGATGGAAAGATCTGGAACATGGCTGGGAAAAGACTGGTTGGAAGAATAGGTAGACTTCGTAGCCATGTCGATATTTTTATCGATATTTGTCGATATGGACTCCCATACTCCAGTCTGGACCTTTGGTCGTAGATTTAAAGGGAAAGCGGAGTATAAGGGTGTGCTGGATGTATAGGAAGGTACGAGGGTAATATGTTATACAAATGGCTCGAGAACTAAGAAAACCGAAACAGGAATGGTCTCGTGGAACCTGGACAGAATGGAACATGTTACTGTTTTTCAGACGGAGATATTGGCCTTGTAGTAAACTGCAGAGAGAATAATAAAAACTGAAATTCAGGATCATGATATGTACTCGGATAGTCAATCACTTCTGAAAGCGTTGATAAACCTTTCTATTACCCAGTTTCGTAATTTAAATATAGAGGGTGATTCAAGCAAGTCTATCATCATCTTTATTTATAAATATGGAACGCTGTGCATACTTTTAAAAGCTCCTTAACAACATGATTTGAACAAACTATATTACGTAATGTCTATTATGAATAATACAAAGTGAAATTTTAAAATTACCTATGTATAATTTTCGTCAAGAAATTAAATATAAAAACCAAATAATTGATACTTAGTAAGCCTGGTAAGCCAGGCAAAAGTAGACCTTGTCCGAAAAACAAGACAACTGAGTGATCAAAAATGGCAGTGCGGAATACATTATACCACATGTACCAACAAAGTAAGTAGGTACCAATTTCTTCAATCTGAATTTGATATAAACCAGAAGGTACTTTTAATCGATACTTTATAAATGTATGTTGTAAAAAAATATTGATGAAGTAGTTTAAGAAAATTTTTGCTGAATACATTAATGGATATTAAGTCAATTTTCTTGTGAGTTTAATTTGAAATAATTAATAGTTTTATAAAAACAAAGTATTCATTTTTCTTTGCATTGAAGTAGTTAGAACAGTGCGATTTATTCCGTACTTATCTGTTTTTTATGTTACTCTGCAAAGTATAAGTAATGAATTAAAGAATAAAGAAGTTGTATTTATTGGCAAAACATCTGTTAGCTTTTTGTTAAAAGAATTGTGATTTAAATACGAAAAGGACAATAATGCAAGAGCATTAATTGAGTGTACCAGTATTGCTGCTTTAAGAGCCAAGTTCCTGCATAAATGTATGGAAAATAGTGTACATCCCAGAAACCTTGTTTTTTTTTTGGACGAAACGTTAATTTATTCAAAGGGAAATAAAACAATTTCTGGCAAGACAACAATGTTAAAAGTGTACGTAGACCAGAAGAGTATGATGGTAAACGTTTTATATTTGTTCACGTTGGTTCTTCGAAAGGATTTGTTACTGAAGCAAGTTTATTATTTTGCTCCACATCTAAAGTAGCGGATTATCATGAAGAAATGAACAATGCAATTTTCATTGAATGAATAAGTGAACAATGAATTTCCAATTTAGAAGAGCCATCATGAATTGTGATGGATAATGCTCCTACCACAGTGTGCTTGTAGAAAAGCAACCTTCTACTATTTTAACTAGAATGGAAATTATTTCCTGGTTGACAACACACAAGATCAAGTATGAGGCAAAACTCACAAAACCTGAATTATTACAAAGTGCGAAAATGAACAGAAAAGAGAATGTGTATATAATAATTGATCAGCTACTAAGAGAACACGGCCATGAACTGTTGGGCAAATACATATCAAAAAGGACCCTCTTCTTCTTCTTCAGCCTGTATTCGTCCACTGCTGGATATAGGCCTCTTCCATTTGCCTCCATTGATTTATACTCTTGGCAATTCTCATCCACTGCTTGCCCGCGACTTGTTTGATACCATCTGCCCACCTCTTCTGTGGTTTGCCTACTCCTCGCCTGTTCTCTCTTGGTCTCCAGTTTGTTAATCTCTGTGTCAATTTTCGGGATTATCTCGGGCAACATGTCCGACCCATTGTCACTTGAGCCTTGCTATTCGTTCTGCGACATCAGTATCGACATCCATCGCTCTTTGAGTTGTACTGAGCTGCTATAAGATTTTCTTTGTAAAGGCCATGGTCTCCAGTTCATATGTAGTTACAAGCAAGATACATTTGTCATTACGTTTTGGACACATTGGTATATCTTTATTCTTCAAGATCAAGCTTAACTTGCCGAAAGCTACCCAAGACAATTGTATGCGTCTTTTTATTTCGGCTATTTGGTTTTCTTTGTCGATTTTAATGGTATGTCTAAGATAGAAATATATATATAGTAGTCTACATTTTCAAGACTGACGTTGTCAATAACAATATTAGTTTGTAAATTGCTCATTATTTTTGTTTTCTGAAGGTTCATTTTAAGACCTATTTTATTTTACTGCTTATTTAATTCCTTGAGCATTTGCTCGAGTTCCTTAATATCTGTACTAAATAATACTATGTCGTCCGCAAACCTAAAATGACTCAAACGTACACCATCAATGTTTAGACCTTTTTCTCCCAGTCGAGCTGTTTGAATACATTTTCCAATGCTAAGGTAAAAAGCTTTGGTGAAATAGTATCACCTTGTCTAATACCTTTACCAAGACGCATGTTTTCAGTTTTTTCATCTTCATTGATTTTGATGTGAAATGTGGCCAGTTCATAAATGTTTTTAAAAGTGTAGTGTACCGTGAGTCTAGTCGAGCATCCCTCAGGGCTGACAAAAAGGATCAAGTTTCAAAACTATCGAAAGCCTTGTGAAAGTCAATAAATGCCATATGTAGAGGTATATTATATTCTGTGGTTTTTTCTACCAGTGTTCTGATGGTTTGTAAAAGATCGTTGGTATCAAACCCTTTTCTAAATCCCGCGTGTTCAACCGGTTGATTTAAATCAAGTTTTTTTGTTATGCGGTTGGTTATTAAAGTGTGACAACAAACTTATAGGTCTGCAGTTTTCAATATTATTAGTGTCTCCTTTCTTGTGTAAAAGTATTATTTCGGCGTTTTCCCACAGACTGGCTATTCTTTTTTCTGTTAGACACTTATTCAACAAAACTTCCACAACCTCTACAACGATGTTGCCGCCCATTTTTAACATTTCAGACGTTATACGATCCTCACCCGGAGCTTTTTTATTTTTCATTTGCTGTAAGGTATACAAATTCTCATAGAACCTTTGTGTTTCCTTGATTATTTGAGTTTTTTTCCGTCACCATATTCCCCTTTTGGTTTTTGATTTTAGTTATCTTTGATTTTCCTTTAGTTATTTGATTTCAACGCTCTCATGTTTCTATTGTTTTCGATGGTTTGCAATATTTGTTTTGTTTGATAGGCTCGCAAGTCTGACCTTATGCTCTTTTTAACTTTATTGTTGATAGCCTCATACCTATACAAAGGGTCATATATATATATATATATATATATATATATATATATATATATATATATATATATATATATATATATATAATTTTATGTTATGTTATATTTGTGAAGATTATGGATACCGATAAATAATGAAGACGCAGTGGTCGAACCAAATGAAATAACATGTAAGAAAGAAGTGATAAATCTTAAGATAACACATATCTCGCTTCTAAGAATTTTTTAGTAGCACCCCATTAGTACGTTAAAATAAACAAAAAAATTTTATATCGACAAAAATGAACAATTCCCTTAAATTTTTGTTTTATAAAAAATTTTGCCTAGTACTGTTATTTAAAAGTTGTAACCATAATCATACTCACACAGCATTGCATGGTGCGTTTCTGGTTAAATAACTGTCATAAGTTTCGGGCGATATTGAGAAAACAACCGTGTGGTCCTTTTTCTCCTCTTTTTTAACAGTTATTTCATCACCATCTGGATCCACCCTGTAATAAGTAACTTACAAGAAAATCCACATAGCGTATATCTTATATATTCATTTTCAAATTTACAAGCCAAACTACAAACTCTAAAAGGTTATTTTAATTTTTTTTCTAACTCTTTTTATGCAAATTCTTTATTTTTAGCTTTTTTAGAACTAGATAACTCAAATCAAGCACTCAACGTACTCACTAGCGAAAATCAACAGTCAAGGAAGGAATCATGTTCAGGAACTAAAATAAAAACTTCCGCAATTGATGGTTCAAGCTGCGCCCAGGTGTATGCAAATAGAAAGAGAAGCAGCCAGCTAATAAAACTGGGAATAAATGATAGACACATACCGTGATAAAAATACTTCAGAATTAAAGGCTTTGTTTGCGTTATTAGTCCTGCCATAAATATATTGAGACCAGTCACAAGAACTATATGTGTTTCATTTATTACGGTAAAGTATTTGACTATTTCAAACATAGTTCGCTGTTGAATATTCTTGAAAGAAAAGGCTTGCACTCTCAAGATCTACCTCTCCGGGAGACGTAAGGAAACTATGGAACTGGATTCCGTTATAGGCCATATTTCTGTAAAGTAGTTAGTAAAACCGTAAAAAATATTGGTCAGGTCCAAAGAATTTACAGTGCGCGCATATACGGCACCAGGAGGTGAAGGTTTAAGCACCCGTTGAAGCTTCGACCCAAATGAGACCCGATTGTAGGCGCGAAAGACATACCTACAAAACATAGATGTAGGGTATATACAAACAATAATTGCATATATCGCATTGTGGAAAGTCTCATGCTGCCAAATTATTCTTTATAACCATTCAGTACCTCTATGACAATTAGGTAGCCATAGTGCAGCTTGAAGACACCATTGCACCAATTAAACGTTGAGTCATATATTCTGAAATTGTATTCCAAAACGAACTTAGGTGCAGAAGATGGCTTACAGGTACATTGATAAAGAATTTTAGACATGCCGATACTACATTTTATTGAAGACAGATCAGACGGCTTTTAACTACTAAACAGGATACCAGCTGAAGGCAATCTATTGGGTTTAAAAAGCAACACCGAAAAAACAAAAAGTTTATCGTAAATCGAAATACTAATCATACGAATGAATGGAAAAGAAAAGTATTTTAAAAGTGTGTAAAATATTTAATTCCTAGCTGAGCGCTTTAGCCTTACAAAGCAATCCTTAGAGCTATGGTCAAAAATTTAAAAAGTACCACTACTAAAGAGGGATCCCATTGGTGAAAAATACAAAATTTCTTCAAAAGTTATCAGAAAGACTTGTCTGTCTGTCGTGTCAACCACATCCAGATGCATAAGCAAAATTTTTAATGTATTTTTTGTGAGGTCTCTTAATTCGCTGTCTTTTAGATGCTTTTTTGAAAACTTTTGAAGTTTTTTTAACGAAGAAATTTTGTATTTTTTCACCAATGGGTTTCCTATTTAGTAATGGTACTTTTTAAATTTTTGACCATAACTCTGAGTAGCTTTGTAATGCGAAAGCGCTCATCTAGGAATTAAATATTGTACACACTTTTAAAATACTCTTCATTTCCATTCATTCATTTGTCATAAGTGTGTACAAACCATAACAGTCTTTTTCAATACGGGAAAAAAACCAACAACTCTTAAATTTAAATAAGTGGGCAGCTAAATCAGAATTCCAATTTAAAAATTGAACCTTGGATTGAAATAGCCAAAAAAATTTCTTAAAAAATGAGAAACTTCTTAAGGGATAAATCACTCGATATATGATATAACTGTGAGAACTGCTATGTACCCTCACTTCTATTTTGAGTTGAAACATGAGTGTATGAAAGAATGTAACGAATACCATGGACTGAACTGACTCACTAAAATTATAAACAAGCAGAAAACTGTATACTTGGTTATTTTATAAGACACAATAAATATACATTTCTACGGCTAATATTAAAGGGTAATGTCAAAGATAGATCCTGGCCAGGATGCAGAGAGCGTTCCTGGTTATAATTTAGCAAATACTGCATAGCTGTGGGTTTAAACCCTTTGTTAAGAAATATTCAAAACAGAGAAGAATTTGCCTAAATTTGTTCCTACATTACATATATAAAAATAACTAAACTTTTTAGGGGCCAACCATGAGCAGAAGTTTTTCCAATAGTCATTACGAAAAACTTGCAAGATAACCTCAGCTTGATAAAAAGCAGCATAAACTTGGCATAGGACGTAAACTATCTGATATGATATGATGTAAATCTTCAATAACTGAGAAAAGAGAATGAGAAATGATAAAAATATAAGGTAGTCGACACAAGAGTCTTTATCCATGCTAGACGTAATGAAGCGTAACCGTTAAACTAAGAACTGCTACCAGTATGACTGGCTCATTACGCATCTGTTTTCATCAATAACGCCTGGTATATGCTCCTTTAGCGGTTCTGCCTACCCTATTGGTTGAAGCGATTAGGCGTACTAATCTCACGACCATAAGTAATACTTTAGGATAGTTCCATGACCTGTGTGTGGACTACATAAATTTTTTTTAAGATTTAGTAATATTGCTGCTGAAATAATTCAACCCCTTAGAGATGAGAGCAGCTTTTGATTAAATATAATTACACAACATATTTATAATTAAAAGAGTTAGAAATACTGTTACATATTAGTGTGTTGTTCAAAGAAAACAGTCCCTAGAAGTCCTAGATACACATTAGTAGAAATTAGAGAAAAAATCTTCTTGGCAAATCGATTAATCAGGAAATTTTTTGTTAGTTAATAGAACAGTGAAGAAGGTAACAAGCATGTGTCATTTTTTTAAACTTATTATAATCTTTCATCTGGATGATTAATTAGAAATTGAGTTTGTTATTACTCGATATTTTCTATGGGTAATGTAATTATTTATTATATTTTATTTAACTAGAAATTTAACTAGGAGATAAAAAAAATTTATTAAAATCCTTTGTAAAAGGTATATATTTTTAAAAACCCAAACGGGCTGTGTTAGACAAAACGTTTTCGGAATCCATTATTCCATCATCGGTGTCCTAGAAAATATGTAACCACTTAATTAAAAAGAACATGAAGTTCAAATTTTGACCAAGGTTAATGTAAAGTGTGGTTAATACTTACTAGGAGTACATGAATGCAGCCACTAAATACATGGGTAAAAACCCTTTAACAAATAATTAGTTACATTTGTTTTACATTATATTTTATAAATTATTAGGATGTTAAAGTTACCGTTGGATTAGGTAACATGGCGACATATGACTCCACGTTGAAGTTGCAAGTCCTGAGACGGTGTGTCTACGAGGACTTTATGGAAGCAACTGATTGAAATGACAATGTTGACAAGTTAGGACGGAACAAGTAACAGAGTAGTCAATATAACTGTATGTGTCTACTTAAGACAAACAAACTAGGAGATGTTTCTACCTCTCCGGATAATGAGAACTTTGAATATCAGAATATTTGATACCATGAATACCTACAATCTTGCTTTACAACGGCGGTGGTGTTAGTTAATTATCCATTTTCCAGTCTTGCAAAACCAATGTTTATGGCTGCTGATAATAGATCTTCTGCTTCTTGCAAGTTCTAAGCACATTGCACTTGTAATTTTAAATTTAAAATTTATTCTGTCATGAGACAAAATCTCATCTACTACATATGGTGATAACCAAATCTATTAAACAAGCGACTTTAAAAAACCTATTGGAACAAATTTAATAACAGATCGAGCTAAATAGTGATATTTTACTATCAACTCCTTAATTTAAAGAGGTTGTAAATCATACTCCTACTAACGACAATAACGAATAACTAATGAGAGTAAAAGAAACAGAGCTTACTAGTTTTTTGTCATACGTTATTTTAGAGAATGATACACTCATTCTAATTCTGATTTGACAAGAAACAAAGCCAATTATCATGTGGTTCCAACCGGTTGTGCGAATGACGTATTTTCACTTCGAATCATCATCATCACAGTAATTTTACTATGGAGTGCTCTAACGAAGTTTTCTCTAACGCCGCACCACGTTCCGTGGGTTTCCTGCTTTAGTCTAACCAATGTTACTTAAATTGATGCTTTTAACACCTATGTGATGAAATTTCACCATAACTGGCGTTTACTGTGGAGATCCTATCATTTATTCGAATTCCTTTTTAAAAGAAAAATTGATTTATAGTCCTAATCACGGATCAAAATATTAGCGAGTTTTAGTAATTTAAATTATTTTTTATATAGTACATACATACCATAATAAAAATAACACAGCAAGAAAATGTATATGAAATAATTTTAAAAAATTAATTATAATTGAATCAGATTCAAGCAATAAGAAGAGAAGAAAATTTAATTTGAGAAGTATTTTCTATACTAAAATAGGTATAAAGAAAACATCTTAAACAGTAAACTTAAAACAAGAATATTAAACTATCGTGTTTTACTACGTCGCTAAGTATGTAATATAAATTTTCAAATATGCACTTGTAGTAGCACTGCATATTTTAAATGATAAATTTGGCGGATAAAAGGGAAATATATGGACCCTTAATAAAACTATCATTCAGACTAAAGTGTCCAAGTAAGGATCAATATTAAATAGAAAATGCCTGGGCATAAACTAAGACAAAGGGCTGAAATGCTGACAAACAGGACTTGTTGTGGAGTTGTAACATCATTATCGGGTGTCCCCATCCCTTGATACCACTAAGAAAACAGGGAGCCGGAAAAATTGTGGAATAATAAACTCAAAAGAGGAAGTTCACAATCTAAACAACCAGTTGATCTTGTATCTGAGTTGGTCTTGTTGATCTGAGTGTATATCTTGTTAGATGGAAATATGTGTATTCAGCAGACTGATTTATTTTTTAAATTTACATATCTTTCAGCTGCCACGTGCACTGATTGCGTCATCACCACTATTATATATATTAGGCAATACTTTCCACTTAGTTTTGATTCTTGGATAATTTCTTCACGATGAGTTTAAGTGAATTTTAAAGTAATAAATATATGTTTAGATCATTTGAATGCATGCTAAATAAATATAAGTTCAATGTACAAAAATTTAGGTTTTACAAGCAATGCAAATTAAGGTTATTGGAAATGATAACTCGAATAGAATAAAGCAGTACAGAGACCAATACACCAGAAAAAAAAAATAAAGGTAATAAATTAATTATATACTTACAGCCCCAAAAACTTTGCGTAAGACTCCCTTTCTTCAATATATTCCTCGAAGCACTTCTGGAATATATCCGCCCTTTTCTTGAATTCGAAAGTGATATCTTCCAAACTGGCGACGACAGCTGACCATCCCTGTTGTTGCAAATGTTGATCGTGGACGATATTTTCACAGACACTCAACTGTTTTCGAGCTAGTTCAACGAGTTGTTGTGCCAATTGAGCTCGTTTGGCAACGGTGCCGAATGTTACCGGCATATCACAGTGTTCTTGAACTTTGAGATCGACATCTGGAACAGATTTTTATTTATTTAATTGTATCTATTTAACGAAATAATAAAAATAAACAAAAACATTACCGTGTTTAGATATGTTTTTAAAAGAAACTGTCGTGACAAGAAAATTGGAGATTAAAATACATGGAAAACACAGTCTGACTGATACTGTCGTGTAATTGCATCTGGAATTAATACCGTAGCATGTAAAAGTCCATAAGTTCCTGCCACTAATAAAAATGTGCCAAAGCTGCGTCCTAACATATACAGTTTCCAATATCATAAAACAGCTGCTTTGCCCACTAGACATTCCTCAATATATTTCGATCCAGCATATCGTCAGCATATTTAATGTAATATATATATATATATATATATATATATATATATATATATATATATATATATATATATATATATATATATATATATATATATATATATATATATATATCTAATCCTCCAATCAAAATAACGCCGTCAGAAATGTTCGCGCCAACCTCCACCCCAACATCCACACAAACCAAGTCACCATCGACAGTATAAATGAACCGTAGTGTCTGGCGGCTCGGGAGACTGAGACCTCGTAAGCCCTGGAGAAGACATCAAAGAGGACGTCGAAAGATCGACGCAGTTCAATCCGTAAGCCTGTTGTGTTTAGTATTAATTCTTGTTGTAATAACATTAATGTTAGCTTTAGGTTTAATTGTATTAACCGCGGAAAATAATGAATATATATATATATATATATATATATATATATATATATATATATATATATATATATATATATATATTCTGAAAAAGAATACATTTGATTCAACGGGGTGCATCGAAATAACATTAGATACTAGCTATGCTGACTGATAAATATTTTTAAAAATACAGAAAATTCATCTTGGTAGAGTAGGCAATCCTGTCGTTAGGGTAATGATGTCAAACATAAATAAACGTCCGGTGCTGTCAAACCTAAAACGTGAAAATGAAGGAAAGTTTCCCGACGAAATCGCCAAAAAGCGGAATTAGCAACACAAATTACATGATACGAAGACAATGTAACATGAATCAACATTTGCTGCTGACAATCTATCTATCTATGTTATGAAAAAAAAAAACATTAAGGTATGGCGGAGTCAAATTAGACCTTTGAATTTTTTGTGTAAATAAAACAAAAAATAAATGTACAAAAGTAAAAAAAGTAGTATATTTCTAATAATAAAGCTATAAAAACCAACATATATTACTACGGATATTTCCGTAGTAATATATGTTTCACCTATTGTTCTAGCATCTTTGTCTACACCATACTTCTAACATACAAATATTTTAAAATGTAGGAACGGAATTATAGCGAAAATTAAAATTATTTTAATATAAATTATTCATTATTTTTATTATTTGTTTGCATAAACTAACACAATCCCCAAGTGCGATATCTCAATTTTAAGAAAGCTCATACATTCAGTCTAATAAAAAATAGAGATTTCAATATATTGATTGACATAAGATTGACATAGTTGCCTCATACTTACCACTCTCACTTCCATAATCTCCAGTAGACGGAGGAGGAGTCGGAGATTCGATAATTGATTTACTAAAAAGAAAAATAGGATTTGTGTCGGTTCCTGCCGAATAGGAGCACACCCTCTTTTTCGGATCCAAACATTCTCCTCCGCTAATCAACAACACTTGTTTCTCAGCTGGTATTTTGAATTCCTCTTGGACGTATCGTTTCAGGTTGTCGACGCTGTAACAAATAGCAAATATTTAGATAAGTGATTGGATTGTATGCTAAAAATAAAATACGGGATGTTCGAGTATCGATTTCATAGAAAATTTCTATTATGACAATACAAAAAATCAGGAAGCTTAGAAAATTCATTTCTGTACTAGATTAACAATTATCGTTTTTATTTGTTTTAACACCGTCCCTTCAGAGATTGGCGATAGCTATGAAGAGCAGTTTTGTTTTCAATCGCAGCACAAAATGCGCAGCACTTTATTATTTATTCAAGGTGGTAATTGTAGCGTTCATTTACATGGTAGTATTAGTAGAGATCTTAAAAGAAACGATGTTTAAAACAATAAACTAAAAAATAGCTCAACTACTATATAAGATTCAAGAAAGATACAGCAGTTGGAACAATGTGCAATTGTACAGTCATAAAACTAATCCTCATGCTATTTTTAATAATCTTCTCGCCGTAGGAATATGACTTTTTCTTGCGTGCTAATAATAGCAGGAGTTCATAGGAAGTTTTCATAATTGTTTCCATTTCACCTTTTTAGAACAAATATCGTGGCTCAGCTAAAGATTTTTTTCTTGGCGATGAATTCGGTTTGTAGACGTGATCCGACAGGATAATTGTTGGTGAAATCGCCATAAATGTGCTTCTATTGGCACTCCAGATTCATTTTATTGTGGCACTGTTACATAAACTCCACGTACCAAAAAGCAAAGCCCAAAGTAGAATTATTGGGATATTAAAATAGAATTGTTCCTCCCACTTAGTTTCAAATTTACGAATCGCGATATTGTCCTCACATTTACGTTTTGTAGTTGAGAGCTTCACCAAAGCTGAATAACGATATCCCCTTCATCTATTGGTTAAATAATAAATGTCTCGATAACCGGTCTATGGATTTTTTTCTGTACCGATCCGATCTCTAATATTTTATTGCTAATGTTATATTTCTTAAAACCAATCTTAAAAATTTAATTTTCTGTGGGATTTACTGTTAACTTTTTATCGTTAATTTTATCGTTTTTCAAGATAGGAAGAAGTATTGTTTATTTTCTGCTAATGGTGTTGTTCTGTAAACGTTATATTCGTTTCGTTCATTTTACAACGTCAAAATATAAAAACCTTGAATTATTCATGTCTGTCTGTCCGTACGTAAACACAACTCCATCGTTATTAGAACAAATAAAATGGCAAATGAGGTGTCGAGTGGAACCTTATAACCCAAGGTAACCAGTAAAGTTGAGAAATTTAACCTCAGACTTTTGATTCCAGCGTTGTAACTGAAAGTACTGTTTTAACTTCGTCGAAATAGTACAAGCGATATATTATTCGAGGCGCCTTAGCAATACGAGAACAAATATATACTTCCGGTTTCATGCCTGCCTGTCCGTCCGTAAACACAACTCCTCCGTTATTAGCACAGATAGAATTACAAATGAGGTGTCGAATGGAAGTTTATAAGCCAAAGATGGTATTAAACGTGAGAAATTTGACTCCTGACTTCTGGATCCAGAGTTGAAACCGGAAGAACTGTTTTACAGTCGCCGAAATTGTACAAGCGATAAACTACACGAAGAGTTCAAATATCGACTTCCGGTTCTAGTTCCGGTTACGTTGGTAAAAACTTAGACTTACGAAACGAAGTCCAATTGTTTGTTCTACAAACAATTATTCCCTCAATTAGTTCTTGAAACCAAAAAGTATAATACGCACACACACGAAAATAAATATAAGATACAATAGTAGAAAATTGCATTAACAAACTGTAACAAATTCAACAACAACAATAAGAATACATTCCGTGTAATAACATTTGATTTAGACTGAGGAACAAACATGTGAAAGGAGTGCACAATTTCTCTGAACTATTTTGAGTTTAAATCAGATCTTTTACTATAGTCCGCCTGGTTGTTAAATCTAATATCTAACTACATTTACAAGAATATTACAATATTTTATACGATGAGAAATTTTAACCTTAATATCTCGTTACAAAGTAAGTTTGGCATGTAAAATCAGTGACTATGTCAATTAGGTATCTATTCTAATTTGTTCATAGAATGTCATGCTCAGACCAGTATTTTATTTCAGTCGTAAAATGCAAATGGAGACCCCAACACATAAATGTGCGGAAAACAGTATTCGTTCTTTTCTACCTTCAACCCTGAAGTTCACTGAACCAAAACGGAAATTGTGAATAGTAGATATTTAGCGTAGATGCTAAAGAAATATTTGTATGAAAAATGTTTCTCGATAAAAGTAAAAAACATAGCTAAATTTTATTTAAAAAGTAGGCAATATATGTAGGCATTGAATTATTAAAAAGGGGATCATTATAGCAAAATTACTTTTGTTTTTTTTTTACGAGAAGATCTAGACGAAAAACTCAATTAATAAAATCCTAATAATATAATTGTCAGAAAAAATCTTTAGAAGAAGCAGAAAAACTTAAAAAGGATTAAAAACAAAAACAATATTGCAACATTTACACCTACCAACACATTCAAATCAAATGCATTTGATCAAAATGCATTTTGTCAAAAACTAAATCCAAAAATAAACATAAAATAAAGAAAGATTGTGTTAATGAAGTACCTTGTAAAGCAGAAACTTTATTTAGGTAAAAACTAAAGACAATTACATGTTAAAATAAATTAAATATTGATAGAATTCAGAAATAAAAAAAAACGCATGAACAGAGAATCTAGTAAAAAGTAGTTAAACGACTTTATTATCCATGCAATCGCCATGAAGATAAACAAATCACCAGGCCAATCCTGAATGTTGATGAACTAAATCTAGAAAATAATTATTAATTCTCTCATAGTCACTTGTACGTAGTATATTGGCTATAGGGAAACCATCTACTTTGTTCATTGCGCCTGGTAACACAAAGAAAAATATAGTATAACGCAAAGTCCTTCAATGAAAATAATAGACACCAGTGCTGCCATTCAGAAAATGGTTATTTTGTTGAAACATGAAATAGCTCGTTTTTGAAGTTTAATTCAACCTAATTAATTTTATCTTAATGAAAAAAAGTTAATTTAACGCACCTACTAGTTTAACAGAATATTTATTAATTCTAAGGTGGTGTGAAGTTTGCCGGATCAGTTAATATTTCATATAATTCAGCACTATAAATAGGAGATAGGATCTGCTGTAGACAATGAAAATAAACTAAATGTTTAGAAGAATACTTAGGTCGGAATAGTATCGTGATATTTTTCCATACTTTTTTTTTGGAATTGGGTTGCATTTGGAATTACCAATAAGAGAATTTCACGGTCATTAATGGAAAATGGCAGCAGTAATGTCATTACTGGATTAAGGCTATGGGAAGTAAAAATCCTGTAGGCTTAATTCCAGATACTCACACGCGTCACTCACATTATGAGTTAAGCGGCTGTGATACTGCGACAGCAGCAGCGTCTGACCCAGAGTGGGCGGCTGAAACTGAAACCTTGCCAACACGCAGTGGCTCGCGTGGCATTGAACTTAGCTAAAAACCCTTACAAATGTCAGATTTTAAAACAAAACGGAAACTACCCCAGGTGAGTAGACATTCTCACACTGATTTATCAGTCTGTCCCAAGGATTCTGGGGGGGACACAAATTTGACAAGAGTATGCTTTAAAAAACAAACAGTTTTCAAAATTGCAACCATGAATACTAGAACTCTACTTTCTGATGAAATCTTTAAAGAAATGGAAAAAGAATTAGAAAAGATCAAATGGGACATCGTCGGAGTTACTGAAGTGAGAAGGCGAGGTGAAGGCCTCGAGACCCTAAAATCCGGTCACTTGTTTTACTATCACGGAGAACAACATAAGTCAGTAGGAGGCGTCGGATTCTTCTTAAACAAACAGCTAGCAGGAAATCTAAAAACTGTCCAATCAGTATCCACTAGAGTTACATATGCCACGTTCAAAATAAATACTAGATATAATCTAAAAGTTATCCAAGTCTATGCTCCAGTAACAGAATATACAGACGAGGAGATCGAAGTCTTTTATAATGATTTAAGCACAGCCATCACAAACAACCGTACACATTTCACAGTTATATGTGGAGACTTTAACGCCAAAATAGGAACAAAACTGGATCCAGCAGAAACTGCTCTTGGAAATTTTGGAAGTCAGGGACGGAACGACCGTGGCGACACTCTTTTAAACTTCTTACTAGAGAAAAACCTATTCCTAATGAACAGTTAAAACTACAAGAAACCTCATCGCAGATGGACGTGGAAAAGCCCAGATGGGAAGACGACAAACGAGATCGATTACTTTATCACTGATAAAAGATACATATTTACAGATGTGACAGTGCTAAATAAATTTACGAAATCAAGCGACTATCGTATGGTGATTGCCACCATAGTGTTCAATACCAACTATGAACGACACAATATGATAAAAAAGAAGCAAATAAACATATGGACACATCCAAACAACGAACAAAACTTTGAAGACCATATCGGTAAATTCCTTCAAGAAAAATTATCAACAAATGATATTAACATCCTAAATGACATAATAGTAGAAGCAATAACAGAAGCTCAAAAGAAATGCTGCCCAAAAAGCGTGAAGGAAGAAAAAATTAGTCTGGAAACACAGAAAAAAAAAATGGAACAAAGAAGAATACTGAGAAGCGACGAAAACTCTAGTAACGACGATATAAATAAAATGAACAAGAAAGTATCAAGAGAAATCAGAAAAGACCTAAGAAAATACAAAGATGAGAAAATCATCAAAACTATTGAGGAAAATAAGAGTATGAAAATAATGAGACGCAAATTTACAAATGGAAATAAACAAATAGTCAAACTCAAGGATAGAAATGGCAACATCACATCAAACAGAGAACATTTATTACAAATTGTGGAATCATTCTATGAGACATTATATAGCAACCAATCGACTCTAGATATAGTTGAATATCAGCAGAAGAAGGTTCAAAATCAGGGTTCCGAAGATATCCCAGAAATCTCCTTGGACGAAATTTACAAGGCTCTAAAAAAGATGAAGAATAACAAAGCTCCGGGGGAGGACGGTGTCGTCACGGAAGCGATAAAGATAGGAGGCTCAGTACTGATAACCAAAATTCAAAAGCTCTTTAATATATGCCTATGGAATCAAAATATCCCAACAAAGTGGAATAATTCAATAACTGTACTCTTACACAAGAAGGGAGATATAGCAGACCTATAAAGATACAGACCAATCAGTCTCCTTAACCATCTTTATAAATTATACACCCGAATAATAACGAACAGATTAGAGACAAAGCTGGATTTTTACCAACCTCGGGAACAAGCCGGTTTCCGCCCTAATTACGGCACAAACAATCACCTGTAGTGCCTAAAAACCCTGATAGAAAAAACTAACGAATATAACCGTCCCTTGGCATTGATATTTGTAGACTTTAAAAAGGCGTTTGATACAGTGGAATTACCGTCCATCTTAAGAGCACTACAAGATTGCAGGGTCGACCACAGATCCATCGATGGAGAAAGATTAAACCATCTACGTTTTGCGGACGATATCGTGCTTCTGTCAGAAAATCTGGGAGAGATCAAAGACATGCTCCAAGAACTGAATGACATACTACAAGAAACTGGGCTGGAGATAAATTTCGAGAAAACCAAAATGATGACCAATATGGTTCCCAGCGAAGAGATACAGATCAATAACAACAAGGTAGAATTAATCGATAAATACACATACTTGGGTCATGAAATTAGAATAACCAGAGACAACCAAACCTGCGAGCTAAATAGACGAATCACGTTGGGATGGGCGGCATATGGAAGGATGAAAGACATTTTTAAAACAAATACTCCAATTCACCTGAAAAGGAAGGCATTTAACCAATGCATCTTACCAGTCTGGGCCTGACCTTGAAAGATCGCGTGAGAAATGAGGAGATACGCCGACGAACTGACGTAGACGATATTATACTGCGAATCAATAAACAAAAGTGGAGGTGGGATGGACATGTTGCTAGAATGGAAGACGGACGATGGACAAAGAGATTATTGGAGTGGAGACCAAGAGCCGACAAGCGAAGTCGAGGCAGACCACCCACCCGATGGACCGACAACCTAAGGAGAATAGAAACAAACTGGATTGCAGCAGCTAGAGATAGAGAGAACTGGAGACGTTTTGAGGAGGCCTATATCCAACAATGGATGTGAAAATGGGGCTGGATGATGATGATGAATGGAAATTAAGGAATTTGCGCATTATTAAAGAACCACCGCATGCTGTCATTCTGTCCCACAAGAAATCTTTAAGTTAAAGAGTATTGCATGTAATCAAATGAACTATTATCGACTCCTAGTATCGTATTCTAATCAAAGATTAGCTACCAGCGAAATTTAAATTTCCTTTTGTTTTTTTTTTGACAAATATCGTCCTAGTGACTCCATATCACTGGAGAATATGTGATTTACCATTCAAAATTTTTTTATTTGGGCGAAACATCAAGACCACTAAATGTTAGGATAAATGATCATGAATCTTATATTAAAAATAAAGAATTTAATAAATACCGCATATGCAAACATCTTACTAAATGAAGTAAATTGCGTAGCCAAGAAGTAAACTCACTAAGAAAATACCAACACTAAAAAGGTAACAATATACCGAGAACATATTTTTTAGAATTTAAGAATAATAACAAATACATAACAGTAGGTAAAAAAGATAACTAGGGAAAAGAAAAGAAAAAGTGTGGGTAAAAGTACCTATAACGCTGAATTATTACTACGAACGAGAAAAGTAAGTTTCATCTGTCGTCATAAAAATTCATTTTACCATAACAGTGGTATTTTCAAGACCATTAAAATGTTAGGAAAAATTGGCGTTTCTTCGCATGAAAAACAGTAAGTAGTATGTACTATAAACACACGTCCAAAGTACTGACAACTAACAATATCATTAAGTTTTTTTAATTTTACTTTTATTCTAAATTATCATTTGCGAAACGAAAAAGGCGAAACGTAAAATGCGAAACGTAAAATAATTTTTCATGAATTTTCGAAACGGTTTCCAACCTAGGACTAAAAATAATTCGTATTTTCGTTAACTTGAAAAAATTAATTAAAAAATATAATACCATAATAATTGCTTTAGAACCACATTAAAAAAACTAGTTCGTCTTTGTCATATCATAAAACTTTCGTCATCAATAAGCTGTTTCTTTACATTTATAATTTAGGGTGGGGCTATTACTTTTAGACAGTTGATTAGATTGTGACAGTTTTACTTTTCAAAATTCGTGGACCATTTGATTTAAATTCGGTATATTGTGAGTGTTCTATATACGAGTTATCCAAATCTGTTTATCAGTCACTGTCACACAGTGACATAATTTTAAGTGAACAACGTAAATATTTGATTTGATGAATTTCCTTATCATAAATACGCAATATTGTCTGACCCGGTAACCTTTCAATGATTTTTTTAAATTACACGATTAGTCTGATAGCCTACTTCAACATGTGTAAAAGTTTTAGGTGGTTTATAAACTTCTGGGTTAAATATATAAATAGATGACCTGCATTGCCATTTCAGATTTTTAAATTTAGTTTTATTTACCTCAGAATTTTCAGTGCGTCATTTCCTGAAGAATTCTTTAAAAAAATTTCAAAATATTTTTTACGTTTAGATACTTATTTATGATTTTTTTTTCGAACAAAGGAAGGGCACTTTTTTTCTCAACAAAACATTTTATTGTTTTCTGGTCGTTCTAAGCAACAGGGTAGCTTTGCATTTTCGCCCTTACACGATCCATCCACTTAAAATATCAGCTCGACAAACTTGATTCTGATAGTCCTTACTCTAAATTTTGTGTACGTGATAGAACTGAAGCACCATACCTGAATGATTGGTCTAGACCTAGAGAAAATAAGCAGACACAGTTTCCCATAGATTATATTTGTGACCGATTCAGTGGCCAACTTGTTCTGTAGATTTAACCCTAAAGAATTTTTTCTGTGAGTATTATGTCAACAACAAAATTTACGGCCACCTTCATGAAATCGCTCAAAATTTAAAAGAATTGAGACTGAAGATTACCGAAGATTTCAGATCAGTAACGCCAATCATGCTGAAGACACGAGACGTCATTTTATTATCGTTTTGGAATTTGAAAGGCAGTAAAAGGTGACTTTATTAAACGATTATTCCGTTACGTATAGTGTAGATTTAATGGTTAATAGCAGTACCTTTATAGTCCTGGATACGACGGTTTTATGTCTCTAGGTAGAAACAATTCTCCTTTTTAACATCATAATGATAGTCTAGACTCTAGGATATGACGGTAAAAATACTAGAAAACATCTGATTTTTTTTTATATGCAAATTTGCTTGAAATTTTGATAGTAGTTGAAAAGTCAATATTTTTGGAGTTATTCATGACTGAAAGTTCATACTTTACATGTTACTTACACACGTTAAAAGAGCATGTTTTTAAACGGTTTTTCGTGAATAACTTCAAAAATTTAAATTTTATCGGAAAACTGTTTGGATATAAAATGAAGCTTATAAGTCATAGAGATTCGTTTTTTTTGTTATTACTGTAAACTTAATATTAACAAAGTTCTGGCTGTTCGAAATTACACTTTTATTCATCGAATACAAAAATCCAAACATTTGATGTTGAATAAGCGGAAAACGGTAAGTTTTTCATACAAAACGTGTAGAAACTTGTTAAAGATCTCAAAAAACCTTTGAAACGACCACTGATAAAAGTGATTTACATAAAAATTAAGGTAAGTTATAACTAAAATAAAGTCCGCTTATATTTTTTATGACGCAGAAAGTAACAAACTCAGCCCCGCCAAAACCACCACGGTTGAAACAAGGTATTCGTTGTTCATTTACAATTCACTTCACTTAAAAAAAAATCAAGTGAAGATTTTGTTTTTTTTTTTTTAATTTCTATAAACTAAAAATTAAACGATATATGATTGATTAAAGGTTGTATTCGCACGCTCTAAGACACGGCGCCTTGGAAGTAGCGCCACGAAATAGAGGTCTTACTAAAAGTAAAAAATTATCTGTCAATAAAAGATGTATTAAAACAAATAGAAAAATAAAAGATCGATTCCAGAATTCGATTCGTAACTATTCTCAAACGGTTAAAATTCAAAAGTCATCATAAATATCATCCAATTAATAAAAATATTGAATCATGTTTGTTGGAAGTATAAGTATTATAGCTTTCTTACCGCGGGCTACGGACGGAGCGGTGTACCGCGGTGAATCGCACAGAGATGTAAAAAAATAAAACCGACTGTAAAGCCCGCCATTCACGTTCCAAGGGCGCAGTATGATTTTGTCAAATACAATAATTGCATTACAATATTGATGAAAATCGGATGGGAACACACACGTACCGATTTTGCAATATGAGTTTTACTTATTAGAAATATGTCAGGTAACGATATACTTTTAGCGGCTCTTGCCCTTTGTATAAACGAAACAAATACAAGAAACGTAGATGGTGACGCAAAGATTGGTTGCTGCAAATACACACATACTTTTATTAGAAGAATTGTGATTATATCCAGATAATTTTAATTCGTTTTGTAACATGTTCGAAAATTATTAATTTTCTTTTTTACTAACTCTTCATTAATATCCGCTTTCACTTCTTGAAATTTAGCAACCAAAATCTTCAGCTTTTTTCTAGCGGTTTTATCATGATATAATGTCGATTTTATTTTCCAGACACTATTTTTCTTTACAAATGTCAAAGAAATCTCTTAAAACCTTCTAGTTATAAGCCGTTTTCGAAATTTACCAGCAAATGATGTTTTTGCAGTCGTACGATTTTGTCGTTGTCACAATATACACGGTCAAATTTACGACCCAACCAACTCTGTTATACTTTATACTGCTGCAGACTGACTTGTTTGTCTGCCGTCAAATTGCGCCGATTTGGTCGAATGGTGCAAATACACGATCAAATTACGTTCAATTTTGTAGCATTCGACAAAATCGTACTGCGGCGTTGGAACGTGAGTAGCGGGCTTTACGACTATAGCGACAACAGAGACTGTAGTGACAGTATCGATGTAACGACTGTAACGATATACCGCGCGACCGGCGGACCACACACTATGTGCAGTCCTATGAAAAAATAAATCAAAATCAAATAAAACACATTAAAAAATAAAATAAATTGGATTGGAATCGAATTGGAATTCAGTTGGAAGCGAATTGAGTCGATTAGGATTGAATTGAATCGATTGAAATCAAATCGAATCGGTTGGAATCGAATGAAATCCCATCGAATTTAATCGAATCGAAGCAATTAGAATCGAATCTAATCAATTGGAATCAAATCTACTGGAATCGAATCGAACCGATTGGTATAGAATCTAAAAAAATACTTAATTGGAATCAATAAATCGAAAGAAATCGAATCGAAGCGATTCGACTCGAATCCAATTGAATCGTTTGGAATCGAATAGATTGTAATCAATAGATTGGAACCGAATCGAATAGAAACAATTGTAATTGAATCGATTGCAATCGAATTAAATCAAATTAAATCGCACCAAATCGATTGGTATTGACTCGATTGGAATAGAATCGAATCGACTGGAATCCAATCGAATCGATTGTAATCGAATCAAATCGATACGATTGGAATGGAATCGCAAAGAATTGATTGGTATCGAATCGATTCAAGTCAAATCAAATCAAATAAAATAAATTAAATTAAAACCATCGCTGTGAGCGAAGACGATAAGAAAGCTATACTTCCCCTTCTCGATCACTCCCTGAGTGCCACATCCCGTTTTTTTTTATTTTAGATACTTCTCGTTTTTAAATAATTTCATATAAGTAAATACAATGTCGGATTGTTACAATTATCAGTTCGACTATTGTATTAAAGTGCGACAAAAAGAGTTATTAGTAAAATATTTTAATTTGAATTTTCGTATTTATACTGTGGAAGTGATTTCTAAATCAGCATATATTAAATATGGGTTTTTTACGAAATAACAGTCACAGTAAACAGTTGGAAGAGTCTAATTTAGCGACGAGGAGAATCCGTTATAAAACATGTACACTTTTTCAATTTTATTAAAATCTATAAAAATAAATTTCTTTACTAAATTTTAAAAATACAGAAAACACAGTATGAAGCTTCGCGCTAGTCTACAGTACCGCCTACTCTACCACGTTTTTTACAGGATTACATTAATACATTAGGATTATTGTAGAAGCACTTACAGAAGATTTACGTTTCCTTTGAAACTTTAAGTATCAAAGTGTTCAATATAATTATTTTAAGTCTCCTTCTTCTAATGACACTACTCTTTGTGGGTCTTGGCCTGCTTAACTTCATGTTCATGGTTTTAAGATCTTCCTCTACATCGTCTATTTTAGGTATCTAGTAATATATGATAGATCCAGTCGATGATGAACTCATTGATATCCCACTCAAATAAGATAAATAATTTTTCCTCTTAAATATGTTTTAACACGAGCACGCCAATAGTCGTACACATGGTAAAATTATTCACTTAAGAAATGTTATTTTGTAAGTGTATCTTAGACTTAGAAACGAACCATTAAATAATATTGTATGATTACTGTTTGTAACACATATTTGTTACTATGCCATTACCATTTTTTGTTAGCGGTCATTGACTAGGTATTATAATAAATGATCTTTTCCCGGATGGGCAAAAAAAATGAAACCAGCAGATTTGGTACTACATACTTTACGTTCAAAGTTCGTAATTTGGGTACAACGATTTAATTTACGTATGAACTTGATTATCGAGTTATAGGTATTTGAACTCAACTAACTACAAAAAATTAACAATTTCGCGGGTTCTATACCATGAATAAATAGGTTATTCATGAAGGACATATTTACATTTACAAAGATCCTGTTTTGAAAAAGACACAAAAATAGAAAGACGAATACTACAAAATATATTTATTGTTTGAATTAGCTTTGAAGTTTGACATTTATCTTTAAATAAAAAAACTCCACACCAGCAATAACAGCTAGAAGCATAAATGAGAAAACAACTGAAATTATATATTCAACAAAAATAGCTACAAACATTAGTAAAAAAAGCTTTACGACATAATGTATTACCTTAGGTAATATATTAAAAAACCAATTGGTATGGTATGGATATATCGTTAGCATTAATTCAAAAAGAATAAGAGAGAGAGTTGATATTATATCCCCAAAGAAAAGCAAAGAAAGATCAAGGTGAACTTGGCTTAACCAAATAAATAAAATGACAAGGAAAAATAATCAAGAGAGCTGAACAAGATAAAAGAGATACAAATCTGAAGATACACATGTAAACTTTTAGACTACAAGCCCATGGGACATTTTTAAGGGGTCATTTGACCCAGCATGAATCACATACAAATTAATTCTACAATATGTAATAACAACTTTAGAAACTATGCCGTCAATTTTTATCGGTACGAGGACTACACAGGTAAGGTAAACATACCACTCAAGGGGTACACGTAAACTCATCACCAATTACCATAAATACCCTCGTACATAGTACAAACTCATCACCGCCATAAAAGTAGGGTTTTCAAAATAGACCCTAAGAGATTGGTAAACTGATCACTGGCCTACCTGCACCCCGGATCAGGTATAGACCATAAAATCCCAGCAAACGGCTAGTTTTTGGTAATTTCACAGAATAATCCAAATCAAAATGTCTTAAATGCAACTGCAATTTATTGGTTTTTATTTGGGAATTTCACAAAATTCTATTGATAGCTACCTAAAATCATGCGAAAAGAAAAATTTCTTTTCATTTGCCCTTGTTTCTTCAACATGGATAGTGAACTGCTAATTGATTACGTCCTGAGCCAACGTGGACAAAAATGATGGTTATCAATAATTTCAAATTTTAATTGCGAGAAACTCTAAAAAAATCGAATTGCCTTTTGTGAACTTGTGCGACGAAAGGGTGTAAGGCTAAATGTCATACAACTGATAAGTAGAAATTTTATACCGTTTTTGTTTAGTTGTTTCGCCCTGGTTTTCGCGAATCATCCTGATCAAACAGAAAAAAATCAGCGTAATTAAGTTCTTTAAGTTAACTGTATAAGATATTTCTTGTAGGCATGGCATAATATTACTTTGTTGCTGTAGATTACCTTTTCCGATATTACATTTTGAGATTTCTAATTAAATTGTTAAAGTCACATTGTTATATATATATATATATATATATATATATATATATATATATATATATATATATATATACATATATATACAGGGTATCCAATTAAGTCGGCACCATATGTGAAACCTTTTTATTTTTAGTTTTATGAATTTTTTTATATAAAATAATTATGTTACATAAAAAGTTTTGAATGATCTAAAACCTAGAATACAATGATCAGATATTAAATTTTTTTTAGTTGTATACGCGGTTTGTCAAAAAAAATGAATTGTGGATATTCTTCAAGTCTCAATGAAATTCATGTTGTTAAACGAACCGCGTAAATGACTGAAGAATACTAATATCTGATTCTGATGATTGAAGTTCTAGATCATTCAGAACTAGAGAATAAATTTTTTTTCATAAAACCAAAAATTAAAAAAAAATTTTCATATCGTACCGACTTGGACTACAAAACACAACTACATATTTGGGTGTGCAGCCGAAGATAGGACAAAGAAGTAGGTACTCTTTTTAGTCTACCAAGCTTTCACAAATCTTTATTTGCATTATCAGGGTGTTACAATAAACAAAATTAGTACAAATTACACAATAAAAATTATTTTGTATCTTACACTAATTGAGGTTAGTTGTCATGATGTTTATAAAATGAAATGAACAACTCATCTGACTCCTACAAATAATGGCTAAAACTAACCAAAAAATGTAAAAAAATTGCTTTTAAAAGCACTCTAGTTGTGGGATCTTTGTACAAGTCATTGAAAGATAAAGTACAGGAAACTGTACTTAAGCATTTTGATGCATTCTGTCTCAATAAATGAATTGCTGATTACTTTAAATTTAAAAATTTTCGCCAATGATGCCATAAAATGTAAAGCTTTGCACGTGTAAAAAATTAAGTTTCCTTCGATTTCAATGCACTAATAGCACACTCAAGTTTTTAGCTTTTCCTATTTTTTAGGTATTTTATATTTACTAACTGTCCAAAATCGTCTATTATTTTCAAGATAGTCAAACAACGCCAAAACGGTAAGACTTAGACCGAATGTATGCTTAACAAATTATCTCGAGAATTCAATGATAAATATAAAAATGCAATGAAAATCAAATAACGAAGCTGGGACTACTTCCGATATAAACAAAAATAGCACATATTGACAAATATTTTCATTTTAAAGTTCACTATCGAAATCCTATGCAACTAAATTTTTAGATCTCAAAACCATTTAGATTGGCAGATACGTCTAATCGGACACACCATGAGACATATTAATATCTCAGTTAAATTTTAAAGCAACTTGCTTAAAATAATTTCTGAATTTATTAAATTATAACATAAACGAGAAGTATAACAGGTAAGAGGCAACCTTTCGCATTAGAAACCAGGCAAAAATCCCGGTGATGAGTTTACCTATCTGCGGTGATGAGTTTACCAATCTCCAAAGGATGCCGGTGATCAGTTTACTATATCTCCGAGGGTCTAATAATTTTATGGGGGGCTATATAGTGATGAGTTCGTACACGTCCCACTCAAGGGGGGTGCATTTTTGTATTGTGGTCAAACATATTTGATTTATAACTTAGGTAGGTAATACAAAAATAATGACCTGCGACCTAATGCCCTACAAAAATATTGGTACCAATATTAGAGACAATCGTTGATTTTCGGAAAATTTTGATCCCGTTTTCGGCAATTTGATATAGTACGAAATTCATAAACATTGTTTCGGATCGTTATTTAGATTACTTTTTTCGGATTGTCGTACATACCGGCTGGTACAGGGGTGAGAAATCTAGAAAGCAACCCTGATTTTAACCCTCATTCGTTAAGGTCATTGAAAAATGATAAGATAATTATTTCTTGTACGGTAGTCACTTTTTTGACAAAATATAACTAAAAACTATCACACTAATTCATAGCCGGTTATAATAAATGGCACAAATTAAAAATTTGTAAAAAAAAATAAAAAACAAAAAATTGAACATAGTTTTAAAGTACCCCGTGATGCATGTTATCTTATATTTTAAACACTGTGGCTGTTATTAGTTATTTAAAAGTAAACAAATGAAAAAAAAATGTCGTACATTTTTAACTGATTTATGTTGCACAGTTGATATAGTCTACCAAAATGTTAGATTTTTACGGCTTAGCGCGCATTTCTTGCCGCCATCTTGGATAATGGGGTCCAAAGGGTTTTCGTGCCGTATCTCGTAAACTAAACCCTGCAGCAAATTAAACTGCCTACAACTTTAGTTCTATTAATTTTTATCATTTAATGAAAAATAAATAAGTTATAACCAAAAATAACTACAAATTTTGGAACAATTTTCTTTTGGTCCTTATATTTTTTTTGTGATAATTTTACAAAAAAATAACATTAGAGCAATATTATAGAGGGTTTTTAAAGAATAATTTTCAGTACGCATCTGTTTAATTTCATTAATTTTTCGGGGTTATACAGCGCTCCTAAGTTGAACGGGTTCTTGATTACTTGCAAGAATACGATAAAAAAAGAAAAAATTAGCCTTTATACTAATTGTTAGACTACTTTTCTATTATATATTTTTTTATTCATATTATTTTAAATCAATTTATCATTTTTTCAATATCATTCCAAAGTTATTATTAATTTATTATCGACCCTTTCCGCTATCACAATTTTGATATGAGTTTTTCAACCTCAATGGTGAGTTATTTTCCCTTTTTTGAGATTTTGTTTAAAAAAATTGTTTAAACAATTTCTATCCAAAAATTTTGCCCGACATCCTTCTGATTTGTTTAAAGGGGACATTTTTGAACAGGAATTCGTAAAGAAACCTTATCAGAAATATTTTTCCTGTGTGGCAGCGGCCTCACAACCTGGACTAATTTTAAAGCCATTTAGAACCATTTTTTTTACGGTATTTTGTTTTTGTTAACAATTGCTGTCAATATAACCAAATATATCCATGCCGTACAGAAATTTTTGATCGCAATATCCCACTTATCAGAGGGAAATTAATTTTCCTCTCATAAACACATGTTTTCCTTTCATAAACACATGTACCGTGAAAAATGTACGGCATGTCCAAAATATTATTTTATGCAACTAAATTTATATCAGTGAGTTTCATATTGGCTCAAATCACCTCATTTGTACTACTTAAAAATAGAGGGGCGCGCAAAATGTACATCAAAAAAAGTAATCTAAATAACGGTCCGAAACTATGTCCGAAATGTATGAATGCCGTATTGTATCAAATTGTCGAAAATGGGGTCAACATTTTCCGAAAATCAAAGATTGTCCCTGCTACTGGTACTAACATTATGTACGGCATAATTTCTAAAGTTGTTACATATTTTAATATTGATTTATATGTGATTCATACTGGGTCATATGACCCCTTAAAATGTCCCATGGGCTTATAATCTATTTCACTAGCTATTTCACTATAATAATTTTGAGCAAATGAGCATTGTAACTGATGGAATTTTGGTACCATCATAACTTTTTTCATTTTGGTACCATCATAACTTTTTTCATTTTGGTAATAACAGTTCTAACAGTGTCAATATAAGGAATACATATCTGAAGTATCAATTTGTTACCTGTACTGTAGTAGTTGATTATTTTAAGTACTATACAAAATTTCTACTTTCTACAAGTATTTTAAATGTATCAACAATTAATTTTAAATAGTGAAGATCGAGTTATCAAGCGCTTGTACGAATTTTAGTTGAACTTCGGTCAAATTCTGTTTTTATTTTACGTTTTTTTATTAAATTTTATTGCTAAATAGCTGGGTTTTTTATTTTGTTTGGTCCATTTTGAGTTTTACTATTAAAAAATTAATTAATTACTGTTTAGTTAAGTAGACATTTTTATTTTATTATTTCGGTCAACGCAAAGTTTGGAGTGAAATTTCAAATTTGGAAAGTAAGTTGTCTAGGGGAATAAAGTTCTATGGTTACCAATATCGCATGATATGGTGAATAGTATATAAAATTTCTTATCTGAATAGTACACACAATATTTGTTAAAAAAACCATTTACTAAACAGTTTATTCATGAGACAAATCTTCCTAGAGAATTCAGCACAGTTTTCTGTAGATCTGAGCAGTTCCAAAAAACAAATTCATAGCCGAGGTAGGGAAATTGTTTATGTTTATAAATATGTACAATCTGGGGAATCGCAAAGAACTCTAATAATTTTTCTAAACCATCTACTAGACTTAGAGGGAGAGCCAAAGCTTATGTAATTGGTGCCACTACAGAGAAATGCATACTTAATGGAAGTTAAAAAATCACTAGTATGTTATGGCACCAACGAAAACAGTAAAGAAACCCTCAAATAATTCACACTATTCAGAAAAGAAGGCCTGGCAAGGGAAGATATTTTTTATTACAAATGAAGATACTCGTACAATTGAGGGGGTCAAAAGCCAAGGGGTCCAAGTAATGTTTGTTCCAAGATGGAGTTAAGCACACAAACGTAAACTAGATTATCAAATTTACTTAGGGGCAACGAGATCTAAGTAATATTTGGTACTTCTGGCGATATCTAGCATCGACAACTTACACTACTTTTACTAAAAGAGTAGTGTATATCAGCGGCAAAAAGATCCAAGTGCATTTGAATCTGTGTGCCACTGACACATAAAATTATTTTTCTTAATCAACTGACACAATAATAGCAGCGCTGTTTGTATCGAAAGCGTATAGTGAAAATAAAATTCGTGTCTATTATAAAGATGAAGAACTCAGCAGGTGAAGAACCAGGTAAGTGATTTAGTAGAAATATTATTATTTTTACTACTAGACTCAAGATTGAGAGGTTGTAATAAGAGAGTACCTACTATTTTTTTCGTGGAAATGTTTGCGGAAAATTTAGACTTAGATAGAGACTAGAATACAGAAGTGGTTCAGCCATCCACATTAAATATATGAGACAAAGCTTCAAAAAATCAAAGATTCGCATGAAAAATATTCAGAAGTGGGAAAAGAAATGTAGCTAAAATTCGAAGAAATAGTGGCAAAGAGTATGTTGGACATCGAGAAGAGGTTCATTGCCAAAAATCAGTAAAACTTTATGAACACACATGCAGATTAAGTGTTCAGAAAACTTCTAGGAAAAAGAAAGACAGGAAATTTTTACTGATTTCTGGAATCTTGGAACATAGAACAATGGAATGAATCTTCAAACTGCTTTTATTGCTGCATGTGTTCAGAAATGTTATTCTAAAATGCACAGGGCCAATTCCACGACTATTACTCCACGACAAAAAAAATTTTTCTATGCCCTCTTGATATTAGTAACCATGGATTTTATAATGTCATTAAAAAGATACGAGAAACGTGTAGTTTAAGATGATCTAAGAGGTCGTCATATAGCTGCAAATAAAATCGAAGATGCTCGTATAAAATTAGTGAACGAACACATTAATTCATTTCCCAGATCAGTAAGTCACTACACCAGAGGCACAATCCAAATAGGAAACATTTATCTCTAAGTTTAGCTAAAACGTTCAAGCTGTACTTAGAATTTTGTACAGAGAAAATTTTAAGAAAAACACAAGCAGCAAAATGATGCAGCCAAAAATTTTGCACAACAACGTCCTGAGCGTAGTGATATTTGTTTCGATTTACAAAAAACTTTACCCACACCCTACCTGACTTGTAGCAAGGTTTTTTTATTTACGCCAACTATGGACATACAATTTTGGAATTCATGATTTGGCATCTGTTATGGGTACCATGTACATGTGGCATGAAGGCGAAGGTTCGAAAGGTTCCCAGAATGTATTGTCGTGCTTCTCAAATATATTGAAAGTTTGCCATAAAACATCAGACACCTAGATCTCTTTAGTGACAACTGCGGAGGCCAGAACAAAAATCCAGATCTCTTTTAGACAACTTTACTTTTGAAATTTTAGATCTGAAGAAGAAGAAACCATCTGGCTCACCAGTTAAATTAGTTTTACTCACGTTGTATGAAAACCGCCAAAAATAAAATCAGCGAAAAATAACAACTTCATTACCTTCAAGTCATTACCTCACGAAGGAGGAGTAATGACCATCCAAGGAAGAACTGAAGATGAATTAGATACTTTTAAAGGCATCATACAATCTGATGATGAATAACCTGTTTTATAATATATGTGAGAATCCTTGATATAAGATATGTTTAAAGTTAGATGATTTTTTATTTCATTAAAAAATAACCACAACAGTGGTCCTGACGATGTTCATTAAAACCGAATTCGGAACGTTGGAAGTTAGAAACAAGCTAAATCTTCATTATTCAAACCCTCAAAGTAAGCAAATACCAGAACAATATTTTTTGTATGTAGAAATTGTTAAGAAACTATTTTATAGTCTTTGGTAGCGGTAAAGTAAAAGTGCCACTTAAACTAACCTGATATTATTACTATAACCTCCATAAGGAAAATGAAATTCCTGTAGTTGGCTTTATACCATGAATCATAAAAATTTCTTTTTAAAAAAACCTTTATAATATATGTATATATTCTAAAATTGCCCTTTCAAAACGTTTTCGGACTAATAAGTCCATGATCAGTGCAGTTACCAGGTATATATGAGGAAAGCCACTAAATATGTGGGAAAAAAACTCTTTAAATGATGATAACTTCTTTAACTAATACATATTTGTTGTTAAATTTAAATGACGTTGTAGTTTTAAACAAATTTACATCATGGCAACGCAAGACTCCCAGGGGTTACCAACCCAAGACTCCCAAGGGTTTCCAACCCAAGAGAAGGTATCTCTATGGGTCCTCAATAGCAACTGAATATTACTATAACGGTGAAGACTGAATACTTCCAAATCAGTTGAATAGTATGTAAAACATACGAAAAAAACATATCAGCAGTTTTATAAACAAATATGTGTAGAATTTACAAAAAACAAACTAACTTTCATGTCATTTTCTCAAAATTCATATATTGAGACTTAGACCCCTTGACATTTGACCCCCTCAATTATTTTATAGTTAATTAAGATTCGGCCTTTTAGAAACATAGTAATAAAATTATTTATATTGAGAAGAACAGCAGTTTTATAAACAAATATGTGTAGAATTTACAAAAACAAACTAACTTTCATGTCATTTTCTCAAAATTCATATATTGAGACTTAGACCCCTTGACATTTGACCCCCTCAATTATTTTATAGTTTTTTTTATTTATTTATTTATTTATATGATAAAAACATGAAATGATTGTTTTTATATTAAATTTAAAGCTAATGAATCTTTACCAAAATTTAATAAATATAAAAAGATCAGACGGATAATAATATATTACAATGGAACCTACATGCACAGTTCTTATATGGCATGGAGGACGTCTCTGGATAGGATAGCAAAAATATTTTTTTAAATCTTGTGTCCAAAGAAAAACGTCTCATAATCATATTTGCTATAATGGATATGCATCAACATCCGTATCTAGTATATTAAATATATTTACATGGGCAAGTAAAACGAGCCTAGGACGAAATGAATGTTCAACATTTTACATAATTTACATGATGATTAAGAGAAATAATTGCTCACAAAAAAGACAACTAACCAAACAATAAATTCCTTAGCTGACAATTCAAAACTACCAAATATTTACTTAAGTCGATTTAGAAAAACTTAACATATTAACCCGTTTATGCCCCGAACTATTTATATCGCAAGATGTTAAATATTTTCAAATAAATGTCGTATTAATGGTTTCAGATGTACGAAAAAATACGTAAAGGTGTGTTGTTAGGTAAATATGGGTATAGATAATAAAAACATTACTTTTTGCACAATAATTTGCTTTTATCAGTACATTTTTGAACAAAAACAATATGAATATGTATTATCAACCTATATATACCAACTTTCATATTATAAATAATATTTGAAACATTTACCCTACAGGGGAATTTAGCACTTGTCACGTGCTTTAGGAGGTTTATTTGAGCAAATATGACATATAAAATTTGATGTGGAAGAATAAGCTATATCTAGCGATAGTTTGAGGTGCAGTAGAACTCGAACAAGAAAACGCCCAAAACGCGAACACGAAACGCGAACGCGAACTCAACTGCCTAGATCGAAGTCACTATGGGAATCTGATGGTACTGGCATAACCAGTATTTGCGTGGCGAAAGACCAGACCCAGACTGAATTCCTTATTCTGTCAAACTTCGCGACGAAACCCTTCTCCGGTAAAAATTCCTCCGTCCGGCGATCTAATTTAATTTCGCTTTTCACGCCCGTCTTCATTGAAAACTTGCGATATTAGTTTAAAATCACTATGTAAATAAAACAGAAACGAATTGAAAATAAAGACAATAAATAACCATCTTGGTAGAGGCATCTGCCAAATGTAACCAAATACTTATGATTCTGAGTCAAATAGGTATGACAGGTCTAAAAGAGAGGAAGATAAGGATATATACAAGGTGGCAAAGAGAGAAGCAAAGCGCGCTAAGGAAAGATTGTCAGCACAGCTGTATGACGAGTTGGAAACACCCTAGGGGATTAAAAGGTTATACAGCATTGCAAAAGCAAGGGACAAGGATTGGAAGGGTGTTAAGAACCGATGTTGAAATAAAGCAATATGGTATGAGTACTTTAGTATGTTGTTAAATGAAGAACACCAGAGGAGCAACAGAGGATGAGGGATCCCAAATGAGAATGTAATACCGGGGATACCGAGAGATGAAGTTGTCGAGGCGTGAAATAGGACGAAAAACGGTAAGGCAGTAGGATCTGATGGAATACCTGTATAGGTTTGGAAAACTCTAGAAGAGGAAGTAGTTGATATATTGTGACAAATATAGAGGATATATGATATATGTAGGATATACGAGGAAGAAAGGATGCCCAATGCATTGAGAGAGGAGGATTATGCCAGGAAGGAGGACAACGGATGCATTATTTGCGGCGAGACAATTAATATAGTGTGAAAAAAGAGAGCTACATTTGAAATTTATGGATCTTGGGAAGTCGTACAGTTTCTAGACAAGAGCTGTGGAGATGTATGAGAGAGAAATGGGTTCCTGAGAAGTACGTAAGGCTCGTGAAGAATATGTATGCCGGAGTGTACACCAAAGTAAGAACTGGTGTCGGATTAACCGAAAGTTTTCCAGTAACGGTTGGTTTGCATCAAGGCTTCTTCACTGAGTCCTTACCTGTTGTTATGGATGTACTCCAGAAAGTAAGGGAGGCGGATCCTTGGTCAATGTTCTTTGCTGATGATATCGTGTTAGTAGAGGAGAACAAAGAAATGTTTGAGAATAAGTTGGAGTGTTGGAGAAGGGCTATTGAAGAGGGAGGACTTAGCAGCTCGAAAACGGAGTATATGTGATTGGGAGGAAACGGAATGGTTGAGGACGTAAAATTGCTTGGAAAAAAGCTAGGACGAGTAGGAGAATTTAAATAGCTTAGCTCTTACATAATGAAAAATTAACACTAGATCGAGAAATTGCCACCGGATACAGGCTGGTTGATTTAACTTCAAGCGAATGAGCGGTACTATGTGATCGAAAAATCGGGGAAGGGCTGAAAGGAAAGATATACAAGAGTGTGTTCATACCCTCGATGGTGTACGGCGGTGAAGTGTGGCCTATAAAGAAGATCCAGGAAAAGAAGATGGAGGTAGCTGAAATGAAAATGTTACGGTGGATGTTGGGTAAGACTAGAAAGGACAGGATTAGAAATGACTTAATTAGGAAAAGAGCCTACAGTTTCCAAAACGATTCAAAAACAAAGACTGCAATGGTTTGGTCATGTAAGACGTAGATATGAAAACTATGTTGGACGAAGGATAGGGCTGGAAGAAGAGGTAGAGGAAAACCGAGAAGGTGGAGGGACTGTGTGGCAGAGGACTTGAGAGAGAAATGTTTAGGTGAAGAAGACGAGATGGATAGAAACCCGAGTGGCGACGAAGAGTAAGGAACAGCGACCCGTGAAAAGGGAAAAGCTGAGAAAGAAGAGGAAATAAACATTTACGGCAGGACTTCCCGTTCGAAATTCAAGTGTCTCTTTCAAAGATTTGTAATGCGTTTATATCATATAAAAATATTAATCTAAAAATTTGGGCATTAATAATTAAACTAGATCATATCAAAAATTCTTTATCAATAAACAATTAACTTTTAGTGTTTTTTTTTGTTTTTAAACATACAGCTCTTAGAATTCATTGCGATTTTCTCATAAAAGTAGCCACAACTTTTAACCTTTATGATTATGGAAAACATAAGCAAACCAAATAATATACATTACTGCACTGCATTAAAAAACTCTTTTTTTGTAACTTTGTAGAGCATTAGTTCTTGATGATGCGTGTATAACTTTTTTCTTTTATTTCTCGTGATAACGAAGATATCAAACTTTCTCGTAGAAATTGGTCTACAATTGAGATACTCGTATATACACTTTATATAATTTCAACTTGACTATAATAGTTCGACTAATCCAAACGTTTAGTCAATGTTTTTAACTTTGCTTTAATAATTATGCCTTCTTGCCAATTAGCAACATCCAGTCATTAAGTCCATTGACGGTAACAAAATCAAATATCTGTATAATTGTAATTTAGGGTATTTTAAAGAGTTTATTTCCACAATTAAAAATTATTTTTTTAATCAATGAAAGAACAAGCATTTATACATGAAAAGTTCAGATAATTCTTTCTCGGAAACTGTGCGCGTTAGAGCCTTCAAATACTATCATAATTTTACATATTTTTTTTTAAAAAGATTCTTCTTCTTTTAGTTCTTCGCATGAATCCTTATGAGTTTCAGCGTCTATATCAATCAAAAACGCAATGCTACGAAGGCGAATCAAACATGAACGGACTTTTAGTTAGCTTTGAGTTTTTGAGAGCGTTTTGTTAACGTAATAATTGTGGAGTTAGTCAGCACAAAATTTGGGCAGGTTTTACGTCCTCCCGCGACAACAATTTAATAATAATCAGGTGTTCAACAGACGTATGCACCACTGGCTCAAAAATGACGATACTAACAGCCAATCTTGTCACCACTTTGCATCCCCGCCCAACATACATCAAGACGAAACATTATTCACTTCACCTACAGAGCACTAAAATTAAAAGTTCAGTTTACATTTGATTCACCTTAGTACTTGTTATTTTTTGAAAGTATATTACATAATTTTCGTTATGTAGTTCTGTTAAAAGCAAAAATTAAATTTTGTAGTGTAAATTATCCGTGTCGGTTTAAGACTGTGCGCCAGAGTTAGCCACCACTAAACACAGCACAGATTGGGTGGAAAAGTTCTCATCCACAACATGGTGGGTCTTAATGGCTTATAAAGAACACTAGTTGGGTATATAGGATCTAGAATAGATGTTATTCAGCACCTTCGGATCAACCGAGAACGTGACATAAGGACTGCAGCTATGACATTAAATGTTGATTAGTTGATTAAACATGGCACATACACACACGCGCGCGCGCCCTCACACAAAACAACCAGACCACAACTGACTTATCATTTGGTAAAATCTGTGCTGGTATTACTGCGGTCGCTAATTTCGAGGTGTAACACTATCGTGCCTAGGAGACGCATTGAACATGACGAATGTGTTGCCTAAGGGACGCCCCAGAGAGCTGACGGACTTTGGAGGATTATAGCCTTGGCACGGTATGGGCGTACTGTCGTGCCTGGCTGCATTTCGTCCCAACTCGTTGACTCAGAAAGGTGTAACTTTTCTGAATAGCTGTAGAACTGATAGTTCCAAAAAAACCGTAATTTATAAAAAATAAACTCAAAGAATATTCTTTATATTTTGATGGAGTTCTTAATTGTGATGTACTTTGTATATATTTATTCTTCAAAAATAGGGTTATTGTATTTGCACAGTTATAAATTTAACTAAATTATTGATCAAATCATAATAACTATTTAAAATATATAATTGTATTATGAATAATAAATGTCAAGAATGATTTGCATCTTTCCTATGAAATTACTCTGATAACCAAAAAATTACGTAACTTAAAATGCACTGAGATAAAAATAAATAAAAAATAAACAAAAATATGTTTCAGTGTAATGCATTCATACATGAAAGTTTCTATAATGTTTCTATCCAATTTTAAAGCATGATAAAGAGAAGATACTGCAAATAAACTTGCAAATTTCTCTTATTAAAATAATTTAGGAAAAAACAATGGATCAAAATAGAACTCAACCAATTAGTAGAAGTAATAAAGAAAAACTCAACCAATTAGTAGCCAGCAGAAAATATTCAAATATTAAAAACAAACAGCTAAGGAATACTGTAAAAATATGAACCCGTGTGGGTAAATACAAGAAATAAACAAATCCTGAAACGTTCATGGAACACAATGTTAAAAACTCTTGTCCAAAAGGAAAAATAATACCTACACTGACAACAATTAAATAAAATCGGCATTATATTTTTAAAATCACTTTTGTTACTTTTTACAATTAAATATTAAATTTCTAATTGGCAACATATTTGTGTTAATGAAATATTTAAAGTAGATTCATCGAATTATAATTTTAATGATGATTGGCTATGGATATAATTGCAAGTTAACTAAAAGTGAGAACCTTTGTCCATAGTTCAAAGTGTCTAAAATCCATGCACAGTTCACAGAACTTGTTACACAATTACACATAAATCTCAACATCTCAATATATTTACAGATTTTACAATAGGTGGATTTGACGAAGAACTACCATTGAGTAGCCCGCTAATCACCGGATCTTAGGTTATTGGATTTTTTTGGTTATCTCGAGAGTGAAGGATGTATATGTATATAACACTGCCAACCACATTGCACACCTCAGGAAAAGGATAACAGCATAAATATGGAATATTTCACATGCAACTTTAAATAAAGATCATTACAGATGGGTTTCATAACAGACTCTATCAAAAAATAGGTGGAGACCGTTTTCAGCATTAATTTTAATGTAATTCTATTAAATAAAGTATTGTGTGTATTTATTTACTAAAAAAATGATAATTTTAACATATTGACCATAAATGTTATGGTTGTACCGATAGTACTACATGTCATCTACAAGATATTATCAGGAATTATATACAGCCGCCTGAAATCGTTTTCGGAGGAGATTATTGGTGAATACCAATGTGGCTTCAGACCAAAGAGGTTAACTATAGACCAAATACATATGTTAAGAGGTATCCATGAAAAATGTGTTGAATATAATATACATATTTACAACTTGTATATCGATTTCAAACAGGCGTTTGATGGAGTAGATCAACAAAAGATGTTAGAGCAACTATCTATGTTAGGGATACCCAATAAGTTGGTTAAACTTATACGAATGAAATGAAAGAGACAGTCAAGATTTGATTTCACGTACAAAGCGTCTATGTATATGTTTATACGTATTAACGTATTTCGCCTTAATAAGGCTCATCAGAACAGGTATTCATAGGCGTTCTCAACGTGAAAAATAAATCTTTCCTGTCTTTAAGAAGCAACACTAAAATGGCTTCGAAACGGATGCAATAGCGACATCTGATAACAAATCCGTAAAATAGTTTCGAAATACAATTCAGATTTCTGCTTTAATCTGAGCCTTCTAAAAATTGCAAGGCAAAGCAGACGTTGATAAAGATGTTAATAGAGACATGGGGAATCTAAAATTTGCATTCCACGACATGTCATGTCGTGGAGACATGTCGTGGAATGCAAATTTTGCAATGCAAATCAATAAATTACATTTGCATTTAATACATCTATTTTAGATTTATTCTGTCAAATTACAAAATCTTTGGAGATTGCAAGGGGTTTATGGTCTATATCTGCCACGGGATGCAGGTAGGCCAGTGATGAGTTTACCAATCTCTCGGGGTCTGTTTGAAAATCCTTACTTTTATGGCGGTGATGAGTTTGTACTATGTACGAGGGTATTTATAGTAATTGGTGATGAGTTTACGTGTACCCAGCCCAATATATAAAAAATAAAGTACCTCCATTTTGGAGGTACTTTAGGATTGTAAACTTTTTTTTAATAATCCCAAATTTTCATGCTTGATATATTTTTTTGGGTTTTTGGTATAATTTTGTATTCATTGATCGGGCATTCAGTACATGGAATTGCCATTTTTAGCTTAATATGTTTAATGAAATTAAACCATTAAAATGTTTATGACCAGAGGGCGACGGTGTTACAAACCCGAGGGCCTCTGGCCCGAGGGTTTGTAAGTCGCCCGAGGGCATATACATCTATTAATACCTGCGGTGCATACAAACTTTTATGCCATACTAGTTCGTTATTGCATCTACAAATAAATATGCTCTAAAAAATCCGAAAATTCTTTTTCATTTTTACAATATACTAGTAGACATTTTATTGTCCGTGTTATGTTGCTACGCTACGGAAATCTTATTATCTTTTTGTTTGTATCTTTACGCCCGTGCAGACCATAAAGTACACTTTATGCCCGCGCGGGCATAAAGTACACTATTACGTAGTTGGTAACTAAGCAATAAACACACAATAATAAACTAGTATGACATAAAATATTAAATGATCTATTTTATTGATTATACACTATAATATTTTTGTTAATATTGTTCTGAAGCTATTTTCTTGTGGCATTTTAAATTAATTTATATTTAAATGGGAATAAGCCACAATTAAAGGTTAAAATACGTTTATTGACGTTTCAACTTCCACTTCGGAAATCGTTCTCAAAATACAAACATTAGTAAATTAAAGTTTTGGACTAGCAATGGGCTCTAGTTTATCTCCATTATTAGCCGATATATTTATGGAAGATTTTGAAACAAATATTATTTCTAAACAAAATTTAAAACCCTCAGTATGGTGGAGGTATGTAGATGATGTATTCTCAATATGGCCTCATGGATCAGAGTTGTTGGACACATTCCTAAATGATATAAACGATAAAGAAGAGACAATAACATTTACCATGGAAAAGGAATATAATAACACATTACCTTTTCTGGATGTTTTAATCTCTAAGAACGATACTGGATACGAAACTCAGGTGTATAGAAAACCAACACACACCAACATATATTTAAATTTCAAATCAAATCACAATATTAATATTAAAAAGGGAATTATTAAATCCTTATACGATAGAGCCAAAATTACTTGTTCTAACGAAAATTCGTTCTTGGAGGAAAAACATTTGTTAACAACTGTTTTATTAAAAAATGATTATCCTTTATCGTTTATAAATAAGGAATTTTCAACAATCGATCGAATAGAACAAAACAACTTAGAACGAGATCCTACAGCATATGCAAGGAATAATACGAGGAAAATAACAATACCAAACATAAAAGGATTATCGGAAAAGCTTAAAAGGATAGGAAATAAATTCAACATTTCAACAACATTCAAAACAACAAACACGTTGAGATCTATTTTGTCCAAAACCAAACCTAACAATGAACAAGAAAGGACAAAGAATTGCATTTATAAAATACCTTGTGAATGCGATCAGTTTTATTTAGGTGAAACATCAAGACCATTAAATGTTAGAATAAGTGAACATCAATCCTATATTAAAAATAGAGAATTTGATAGATCTCAAATCTGTAAACACGCATGGGATAATGAACATAGGGTTCAATGGAATGATTCAAATATAGTCCTAAAAGAAACGGATGGTAAAAAGAGAAAAATCAAAGAAGCGGCTCTAATTATGCTAAATGAGACCAATTGTGTCGCGAATTCCTCGGCAGAATGTAGTAGGATCTGGTTACCCATATTGAAAGAGGAAGTTATTAAAAGAAAAATACCAGTATTGGTAAGTCAGTAACATATAGAGAATACATCATTTATGTTTTTTAAATAACAAACATATAAAATTGGAATTTGGTGTTTATTGAAGGTAAACTAAATGCACGATCAAATACTTACCATGTCGGGATAGTATTATGAGGTTTTTTTCCTGGTTTTTCCCTCATAATTTACTATGGAATCACTAACAGGAGAATTTTACTGTCATCATGGCATGTATTTGTCTTTTTAAAGACGAATTATATGTTATGATCTTTTCTGACGGATATTCTCAAGTTAAAGTTGATTTCATGTAATCGAATGAACTATCTTATAAGTAAAGTCGTCCCAGGAACGCAACTCAACAATATTGGCAATATCATTTTAAAGTCGTCTACTTTAAAATGTATAAGGTATGTCTGAATTGTCAATATAGATGAGTCAGATAAAATTAAATTATTAGAAGAATTTTTCACTAAGTAACAAAAAACAAAATTTGTTTAATTTACTAATGTTTGTATTTTGAGAACGATTTCCGAAGTGGAAGTTGAAACGTCAATAAACGTATTTTAACCTTTAATTGTGGCTTATTCCCATTTAAATATAAATTAATATTTTTGTTAATTAATATATTTCTGCAAGTAATAAACTATAGATATTATTTGTATAGTAAACAAGTAATGATGCCTAGCCCGTCAATCAGCTCACTTATTTATCCTTTTTGTGGAAGTAAATGTCATTTGAGCCACATTTTAATTGCGTAAAATTATGGACTTCGACGGAATTATAAATAAGTAAAGCACCATCAACCATTTTTTCTAATGATTGATTCAATTGTGGATACAACACTGGGTTCCCAGTCATAATTGTTGATTAAAACAGTGCGAAACAATTGAATTGCCGCTGTTTCAACATGCCGGCTGCGCGGGCGCTCGTCACATGATGAAAAGACCTATTATATATTTTTTCATTTTTGTTCATTTTATGGTTACTTCCAACCTTGAATTATATACTGAAATATATTATAACAGTCCTACAATAGAAAAACGTCTACGAACTATTACGCATGAAACAAACAGAAAAGGTTATAAAATCATTTAAGTTGTAATAACAATCTAAATATTATTGTTTGTTCATGACATTTATTTAAAATAATATTACTGTAAAATAAACAAAACAAAATGTTTTTGCCACAATTTACTAGAAGAATTAAATTAGCTTATAATAACGTTATGAAGAAGAAGTCGACATAGAACAAACAGATAAATTATGAAAAAACATTTATAGTACACCACTGAAAAAGAAAATTGATTTTAAATAAAATCAACTAACAAGAATTCTTTATAATCAATCGACTACCAATAAGCGAACTGAAAAAGTTTCATGTCCAGTAGTAATGTCCAGTAGAATGGGCTACTCGGAGTTCGCCAAAGTCCTCCGATACGCTAACCAAGTTTCAGAATGTGTGTTATGGGTTGGAAAGTCGCGATTATTATTGATGCTAGGTATTTCTTGCACTGTTTTGTCTATGAAGATTTGAGTCTGATTGACGACAGTGTATACTTTATGGACATAGTTACTGTTTAATCACTACGAAGCACAGTACCAACGAATATAGAACAGTACTCTGCTGAGGAGACGACAAGACTTCACTCTAAGTTCAGAGAGAGTGGAGTTTGCCCCCAGATCGGTCCAAGTTTTTGAAGGATATTATTCCGCTATAACTTTTCTGTTAAATTTGTCAGGTATTTGTTAAACTAGAGCAACGGTGACACCTACATTTTTTTGGTATAATATTACATTGGGGTTTATTGGGGTAGTGATGCGTCTCAAACAGCCTCTCCTACTCAAATGTCAACCTCACCTTCACGTTGGTGAACCCTGTTATCACAAACGAGGCTCTGACGAGCGAGTATCAGCGGTATAACTGTAACACCTGGAATTAAGGAAATGTAATTTCATTATGGGTAGTGGGTAGGGACTCCTTGGAATTCCTTGGATAGTCCTATAAGGAAAAAATGAATCATTCCCTGCCACCCACAGATTCCAGGTGTTCCTGACCCGAGAAACTAGTACCTGCTTAGGGTCCCTTGTCCAGGGTTACGGATGAAGACCAGAACGGCAGTCACGGCGGATGGGGAGACCTTCAGTACGGCGAGGATGGCGGAAGTGGCGACACCGGATTTTAGGGTTTGTATAGAATCACGCAGCGTCTGATCCAGAGTGGGCGGCTACAAACAGCGTTGGATCCAGAATGGGCGGCTGAAAGTGTACAGGTCCTCCAAAGTGGGGGTTTTGGCGTCAGGCTTTAGCATCCTGGCACATGCAAAAACAACAAAAGGCGAAAGCACAAGAAGCAGGATGAAAAATAACAATATAGTTCCCCGGGTGGTAATCCACACCTCCAACGGAGATCGGATACAGGGGGGGGGGGGAATTCTGCTTTTGGTAAGAGAAGCCCAGTCTTAAATTTTAGCCAACGTCGAAAAGAAGAAAAACAGAGAAAGAGAGAAATCACGTGTAGCACCTAGAACATCCAAGGATGGCGAACTAAGGACAAAGAGGTGATAGAGGAATTTAAGAGGATGAACCTTGATATCTTGGTACACAAGATACACAAGAAAAAGGGAAATGGTACACAATTTGTAGATGACATCTTCTACTGTTGGAGCGGGAAAAAGAAGGAAGAAAGAGCAGCTGCCGGAGTGGGGATACTAGTCAAGAAAAAATGGGTAAAAACAATAAAAACATGGGAACCCATAAATGAACGAATATTAAAACTCATCATGGAAATCTATGACAGGCAAATCGTGATACTGGGAGTATAAGGCCCTACGGATAACAGTCTGGTAGCAGAAAAGGATCAGTTCATGGATACCTTACAAGAAGAGATCGGAAAACTGAGACAAACACAAGAAATGATACTAGCAGGGGACCTAAATGGAACAACAGGGAAACAACAAAATGATACTACGATAGGCCGTTTTGGAAAAGATGTGACAAATGATAATGGAGAAAGACTAATTGACCTGTGCGAACTGAACAATCTGAAAATTACTAGGCTTTTACTGGCTTTTTCAGACATAAGGACATACATAAATACACGTATGTACAAACAACGAGAAACATCAGATACATTATCGATTACATAATTGTCAGCAAAAGTAGTACTATCAAAATTAGAGATACACGAGTAAAGAGAGGAGCTGAATGTGGCACTGACCACCGATTAATAATTTCACAAATGGGGTTTCCCTACACGTTGAACACCCAAACTAGAAGGAAGAAAGAACACGAAGAAGACTAAGTAGAAAATGAACAGAAAGAAGAAGAAATGAAGTTCAACATAAATTTACTTCAACAGGAATCCATAAGGGACCTATACCAGAGAAGACTGGACCAGAAGTTACAGGATTTCGGTTTCAGAAACGCCAAAGAAACGTACGAGCACGTCAAACACAGCATAAAAAAGGCGGCATTAGAAGCTTTTTGGAAACTTGAGAAAAGAAATGCCCAACACAAAGTAAAAATAAACAAAGAAACCAAAAAATGTATTGAGGAGAAGAAAATTCTATATATATGAAAAGTATGAGCACCCAATACCCAGAAGACACACATAAGTACAAAGAGAAAAACAGAGAAGTAAAACGAGAAGAAGAGCAAAAGAAAATAATGAAGAATGGGAAGAAACATGTGCACAAATTGAACAATACATAAAAGGAACAAGCAATTTGGAATCCTGGAAAATACTGAAATCTTTAAGCAAGAATAACAACCAAAAAAGGTCCAAATACAATACATATCAGAAAAAGAGTGGAAAGACTACTATAAAGAACTACTCACAGAAAACCGTCCAGATTTCATAGAGACAGACACAGAACAAGAACAACAACAAAATCAGAATGAAGAACAGATTGAGATAACATTAACCAAGGTAAAGAATACCATAAAGACTTTAAAGAACAAAAAATCAGGGGGACCAGGAGGAATCGTTAATGAACTAATTAAGTACGGAACGGACAAACTACACAGAATTATACACGAAATGTTCAGTAACGCTATAAACCTGAATGAAATACCAGATGAATGGTCCAAAGCATATAAATAACCTCGATACATAAAAAGGGAGATAAGAAGAAATGCGGGAACTACAGAGGCATCAGTGTGATAGCATGTATGGGCAGGTTATATGCAAAAATACTGAAAGAAAAACTGGAAAAATCTATCTTAAATAAAATCGGAGAAGATCAGGCGGGGTTCACGGCAGAAAGATCTTGCATAGACCACATATATACACTCCAACAATTAATTGAAAAAAAAAAATGGCAAAATATAGACCAGTACACAGGGCATTCATAGATTTAAAAAAGGCATATGACACGGTCCCCAGAAAACAACTATGGAACACGATGATGGAAATCGGAATAACTCAGAGGTTAATAGAAGCCGTAAAAAACCTTTACAAAAACAACAAGGTAAAAGTTAAAACCGGCAATAAATATTCCAACGAATTTAAGACCACAAAAGGCTTATTGAAGGGATGCTCTACATCTCCGACACTGTTCAAGATATTCCTCGAACAAATATTAAAACCATGGAAAATGAAATGTGAAGGGATGGTAATACCAATCCGGGACAACTTCTTGTACATATTAAGCTTTGCAGATGACCAAGTGGTAACGGCTCAAGATGAAGAAGGTCTGTGATATATGCTCCGAAAATTAGAAAAGGAATACACAAAAAATAGACTAGAAATAAATCTAGAAAAGACCGAATATTTAACAACAGATCAAGAACCAGTGAGAAACTTGGAAATGGACGATAATAGGGAAATTAACGGCACTGACAAATTCAAATATTTAGGATTCATATTCTCAAAAAATGGAACCACCGAGCAAGAGATAACCAGCAGATTAGCACAGACAAGAACATGTATTAAACAAATAAACGGGGTACTGTGGGATAGACAGATTACCAGAAATACAAAGAAGAGAATTTATAACACCTTGGAACGCAGTATAATGACCTATGGAGCAGAGAATTGGGTAATAAATAAACGAAACAGGTCCAAAATCACAGCAACTGAAATGGAGTTCATGAGAAGAAGCTGCAGAGTGACAAAAATGGATCGCATCAGAAATGAGAAGATAAAACGAAGAATGGCAGTAGAAAAAGACATACTCAGCTACATCGAAGAAAAACGTTTAATTTGGTATGGACATGTGAGAAGAACAGATCATACATGGTGGATAGCAAAGATTTCGGATTGGAGCCCAATAGAAAGGAGGAAAAGAGGTAGACCCTGAAGATCATGGAGGGACGAAGTGGATGAGGCCATGGAAAGACGAGACCTTAGAGATGGAGAATGGCAGAACCGAAAGGACTGGAGACGTTGGCCGAAAGAATGAAGGCACCGACAGCTGTAAAAATCCTTATATAGATAGTCAGATTAAATTGGAGAACTTCTCGGAACACTTTGGCTATCTTGTTTAGATAGAAGCAACAAGTTTCGGCTTTTGTGCTACTCAGGTTTATCCTCCATTTGCCAAAGTACCCGTTCAATAAACTTTTAATCTCATATAAATACAATTTTTAACTTGAACATCCCACAAGAAAACAGTTTCAAAACTCCTTTAAAAAGTGACAGGGTGAACAATGAGCTAAGGACGACAGTTCCATGGGAGGATGTACAGTGGGTCAATTGTGGCCCAAGTGCTGTGGGATACAGAACAAGACTCATCAGATATTCATCATCAGTTGGCGCTACAGCCCTTCGTGAGCCTTGGCCTGCTTAGATATCAGATATTGTCGACTGAAAAAACTAATAAAAACACTAAAACGAGTCAAGAAAGCGGATTTTAAGAAAATGATTTATTTCCATGCATTTGCCTCTAAGTTACTATGTCTCCAGATATATATGTCAGCATTGTAATAAAGATATCGGAAACGAAATAAATACTTTCTAATCTATATTCAACTTACAAGGACTAACAGAGACATAATCATTATCAAGAATTGAACAATAAGCTATAACTAAATTATTAAATAGAAAAATATTATATTTCTTAGGTCACTGTCCCATAAAAAATAAGTGTATAAAAATAAAAGTGTTACGATCCCATACAGTATAAACAACCCATAAAGTAAAGTAAGCCGCATAAACCAGATATGCGGATAAACGGAGTTCATATTGCAAAGAACTCTAATTTATAATAACATCATATTTAAAAACCATGTTTATTCATATGCGAGATTTATTTAAATTAAATCCATAGATAACGCGAACTAAACAAACAATATTATCGTTTATATTTTCATTGCTAGCTAACTTCATAATGATATTAAAGTAATAGTAATTAGTGTATTTTATTGTAAAAATATTCCCAAGAATTTAACAACCAACAAGTTAACTGAATAGAAATCAAATGAGGTGTTAGGCAGGGTTGCGTGCTGTCCCCATTGCTATTCAATCTGTACAGCGAAGCTATTTTTAAGGAAGCAATATCAGAGTAACAACAGGGTATATCAATAAACGGTAAAATCTTAAACAATATAAGATTTGCAGACGACACCGCTGATTTTGTAGACAGCCTAGAAGCATGGCAACGCTTAGTAAATAGTCGGTATCAAATATGGACTACAAATGAACGTTAAGAAAACCAAGTTCATGATTATTTCTAAGCAACATACAGTAGGAAGGCTAGATATCGAGGGAAAACAAGTAGAAAGAGTGAATAACTACAAATATCTGGGGACCTGGGTAAATGAAAACAATGAACAAGGTAGAGAAATAAGGACACGCATTGAAATTGCAAGACAAGCATTTATAAAAATGAAAACAATTTTTGTCAATCGAGACCTTCCTCTGGATCTGAGGATAAGGGCCTTAAGATGCTACGTGTTCTCGACTTTGTTGTATGGAATGGAAAGCTGGACACTAAAAGTGGATAATATAAAGAAGTTGGAATCATTTGAGATGTGGTGCTATAGAAGGATTTTGAAAATACCATGGATCCAACGAATTACAAACGCAGAAGTGTTAAGAAGGCTACAAAAGTATTGCAAGGTCATAAAGCACATCAAAACAAGAAAGCTGGAATATTTAGGCCACATTACCAGAGGTGCGAAATATGAGATATTAAGGCTCATAATGCAAGGTAAAATCAAGGGTAAAAGACCCATAGGAAGACGAACAATTTCCTGGCTGAGAAACCTAAGAGAGTGGTATAGTTGCAGCTCAGTAGATCTTTTTAGAGCAGCCGCCAGTAAGGTATGGATATCTGTGATGATAGCCAACCTCCGATAGGAGAAGGAACTACAAGAAGAAGAAGAAGTTAACTGACTAAATAGTGAATGAAAATATATTAATTTAGTTACTGAAAGACTTATACCAGAAAACAAAGAATAAAAACGGAAAAACTCTTCGAGAAATTCAATATGTACAAGGTTTGTCTTTTTAGTTTTGCATATAGTCGCATAGAGGTCTTCTGGAACAAATATAACCTCAATTTTTTGTTGACATAAATCGAGAGTTTCATTGCGATACAACAAGTTATGTAGATACAGTGAATTTTTGAAATTAGCAAGTCGGTCGAATAATGGATCTTAACCAGGAACATTGCGAGCAATAATTTTTTACAATTTTCGGAGAGGATTATCCCAACAGCAATGTCTCGCTGGAATGGTTTCTGTGTTTGGAAATAAAGCATAACACCAGTCAACTATTTCCCGCTGGTATTGCGAATTTAATACCGCCGTGTAACATACCGGGAGATGAGGCATCTTTGGGTATTTCGAAGATCTCGATCCAAAATATCTTACATGAAGAACTGGGTGTTGGTTTGTTGGTTAGTTGTTGGTTTCCCGTTGGATCCCTTATTTTCTTACAGAAGAGCAATATTACAATATACGAAAATTACACATAAAATGAGTACAGGTGAAATACCTCTACACGCTTTATATTAAAGTTTATTGGTAGAATTCAAAGTTTTAAGTTTAGTGTATTCACCTCGTAAATCCCAACTTAATCCAAGTAGTCCCGTGTTATTATTGCAATGACGAGCATTATCTTCCATCAGACGAAAGTTTTCTCCAACAAATGGGTACCGTTGAGCGTTCAAATTGCCCCCTTGAATTGTAACAAGTTCTGTATGAACCTCTAAGGAAATGTCTGCCCACACTATTATACCACCTCCACCAAATTGAACTCTCGGAGTAATACAACATTGCTGATAACGTTCACCAGCTCTTCTCCATATCCTAGGCCACCCATCTGATGAGTATCTGTTAAATCTTGATTCATCCGTGAAAAGCACTCCGATCGTCAACGCCCCAATTAAGATGTTCGCGAGCGAAGTGTAAACGTTGCCTACGATAATCTGCTGTTAATAGAGGTCCCGTGACAGGTATTCTGGACCTTAATCCATATTCATTTAAGCGTCTTCGAACTGTGAAACTGGAAACCGTGTTTCTATGGACATCATTTAATCGTTGAACAAGTACTGGTGCTGATACTGTACGATCGCGTAACGCTTGTAACCTAAGAAAGCGGTCTTCAACTTTAATTTTGGTTCTTCGTCTACCATGACCTGGCCTCCTGGTGTATTGTCCTCTTTCCCGAAATCTTTGTATTGCATCAAACACTGTACTTCGAGAAATTCCTAAAGCATTTGCGATGTAACGAATGCTCCGCCCATCATCCTGTAAACCAACAGCTTATGCTACTTCTTCTGGTATCATATTTTTTTAATGCAAGTTTTAAACAGGAGACAATACAAAAACCTACAGCCGAACTTATAATCAGGTACAATACCACAATAAACTTAAATTAATACTAAGCCACTATTTCACATTAATAACAAAGCGTATGTGTGAAAGTGTTGTTATTCGCACAAAACATCTAAACAGGTTTAAACAGGAAAAAAACGTTATCGCTAATAAGGCATAAAATACAATTCAAACAAATTAAACAAGTTTTGATCTAAACACCGAGAAAAAACAAAAAAATCTGACTGTCCGGGTAACTTTGCACCCCCGTGTATTTCATTTTTGACATGTCGTCTGGGCTGATCCACGTCCATTTACTCTGAGGCTTTTTATCGACAAAAGAGTTCATAAATAAATTTTCCTGGTATAAGAAGTTCAGCAATGTTTGCACTCGTACATTTCGTACATTTGTTTAAACCCCATTTTTGCATTAAAGTCGCCCATAGTTATTGTGTAATATGCTGGTGTGGCATGTAACGCGGTTTATAGGTCCTCATAAAAATTTTGAATTTCTTTATCCGAGTAGGTAGCCGTTGGAGCAAATGTCTGGATTACCTTAAGGGTATATTTTGCATTTAGTTGATTTAGAAGATGAGATATATAATCCTGGGGCTTATGCTGATAATTTCAACTATATTTTGTGTGTGCTTTCTATGTATAATAAATCCTACTCAACCATTTGAAGTGCCTTCTTCACCTCTAAAATGAAATACGTGTCCTGATTTAAAAGTAATTTGGGCTTCTCCTCTTCGTCTTACTTCACTGAGGCCGATAATGTCCCATTTTATGTTTTTCAGTTCTTCCTCCAGTTCCATCATCTTCTGGTCTGATATAAGAGTTCTAACAGTGTATAGAGTAACATGCATTTGTCGCTCTTTGTAGTGGCCTGATTTTTTCCGGGGGTTTTTCGCACCCTCTGCTCCAAACCTGTTCCAACCGCTACCTTGGTTGGGGATGTTGGAGACGCCGGAGACTGAGGGCCATTCAGTAGTTTTGTCTTTGATGGAAAATAACTTTTGGGGTTTTAAGCCATTAAAACGCCACGCTTGGCTAGTGCGTGTTGGCGAGTTGGTTTGGAAGTAGGGGGAAGAAAGGGGGAGATGGAAATGCTTTGGGTTTGGACATGGTTTCCCCGGGGATGGAAGGCTGGGGAAATCTATGAGCTCGCGTGGTCAGGTGTGCTATTCCTGAAGTAGATCTATTCCCTGCCGGGATCCCAGAGAAGTATCCACCCGCTACCCTACCGAGAATAAACTCATTTTTTATAAAGGTGTTAAATAAATTAACGTGGCGCGATCACTTTTATTGACCAGTAGTAGTAAAATTTCCATTTTTAGAGATCAATCTTTAAAAAATATGACATGAAACTTCAATTTTGAGTTGTGGTAACAAATATGAGGCATTTGAAATCTGAATAAAAGACGCAAAATTTACATTACACACGATCACACGTCACGGGAAATGTCTAACATTTGTTCCCAAAACTCAAAACTAAAATTTAATGCTATAGGTTTTAAAGGTTAGGCTCTAGTAATTGAAACTTCATAGTGACTAGTCAATGAAAGGGATATATTGAACTCTTGAGAATCATAAAAAATGGCACGTTTATTTATTTAACACCTGTATAAAATCTGAGTTTATTTTCGGCAAAACATCAAAAGCTGAACTCTTTGCCTATAAAACACATCTTGATTTTGGTCGATAGGTCACTTAAATCGAAAGATATCGAATTTTTACCGTCGAGCTAATACCATATAGCCCAGTCTGGTTAAAAAAAGCTCGAAAAATGTTTCGCAGATATCAGAAGCTTTTAAGACATAGGTGGGGGTTACTAGATGACGAATATATGAAAAGGTACGCAAGGATTTTTACCTTGCGTTTTTTAAACAATAATTTATAGTCACAATTTCATTTTTTGTATATAAGTTTTTTCCCCTATACAGGGAGTTTCAAAACAAGGTAACCCCGTCTCTAGGGTAGGTAAAAAACTGAAAAATAATTGGGGTTTGCTTAGTAAAAAATTTTTGTAACGCCATCCGTTTTCAAGACACAGGGCGTTGAAGAAAAAAAAATTTACGCATTTTTTACGATTTTGCCGAAACTACTGGCAACATTGTAATGAAATTTTATACGAATATGGAATTTGGAAGTTGATACATCCCATGAATTTGTTTTTATAGTTAATTCTCATAGAGGGCGCTAGTTACACGGATCGTACTAAGTATTAGTCAATATAACTTTTTTAATAGTATAATTATTAATCAAAATTTCAAGTAAACCAAAACATCATTCAATTTTACACGAAAAAGGTACTCTTGGTAAAACTCGATACTGTGTACCGTTTTCGAAATATTTTGATTTGAAAATTATGAAGTAATAATTGATGCTGGTAGTAATGATAACGTTCTAATAAGTATACCTCTATTTTCTCCAAGTGTGCCATTGAAATCGGACATTTATTGATTGTTATGACGATAAATCAACAATAATTAGAGTTTTGAAACCTTGTTATTTGTAAAATCAAATCAAAATGTACTCAAATGTTGAATACACTGACATGTTATTAACCTTAGGCGAATGTTTAGGATGTTCTAGTGCAGCTGTGACACGTTATGCAGAAAAGTTTCCCAGAAGAAACTTACCAAGTAAAAAAACATTTAGACCCGTTGAAGGACGTTGTCGAGAAACTGGGAATGTGAGACCAAATAAAATTATTTCTGGTAGACCAAGAACAACAAGACCAATTATTAAAGAAAATAATATTTTAAATTTACTTGATCAAGATCCAATAGCGTAAGGAATATAGCAAGACAAACAAATACTTCTTCTTCGAGTACTTGGCGGATACTGAAAGAACAGCAATTACATCCTTATCATTACAGACAAATCCAAGAGCTCTTGCCAGATGATCTACCGGTTAGAGTGGATTTTTGTGAAACATTGCAACAAAGGACATTCCACAATCCAAATTTTTTAAAATGCATTCTTTTTACGAACGAGGCCACCTTTACGCGACAAGGTATGTTTAACTCCCATAATGCACACTACTGGTGTGATCAGAATCCACGAGTCAAACGGGTATCACATTACCAACACTCATTTAAAGTTAATGTTTGGGCAGCAACTTTAGGTAACAAATTAATAGGTTATCATATTCTACCTGGAAATTTAAATGGTGATGTATCTTGATTTTTTAAACAATTCCTTATTCGAGATATTAGAAGATTTAACGCTAAACGAGCAAAGATCTTTATTTTTATGCACGACGGAGCCCCACCACACTTTGATAGAAGGAGTCGTAATTGGTTGAGTAATCATTTTCCGAATCGATGGATTGGTAGAGGTGCAGAAGCTCCGATTCATTGGTCTCCTCGGTCATGCGATTTTAACCCTTTGGACTACGCAGTTTGGTCGTATATTAAGGAAAAAGTCTATGCTACAGAGGTAAATTCACGCCAAGAATTGGAAGAAAGAATTCCACGTCAATTTAATAACATCATAGCTGATCCCCTACCGTTTAGAAGGTTAATGAAATCTTTAGAAAAAAGAATAGACTTGTGTATTCGCGAAAAAGGAGGGCATTTTGAACACTTACTGTAATTCAATTTTATTTTATGTTCTTAGTCATTAATTTAATTTTCTTTTTGTGAGTTTTGTTTAATTACTAACTTTTTTATACCAGCATCATAATTATTACTTCATAATTTTCAAATCAAAATATTCCGAAAACGGAAATCGAGTTTTACCAAGCGTACCTTTTTCGTGTAAAAATGAATGATGTTTAAGTTGTAAGTACTTGAAATTTTGATTAATAATTCTATTCTTAAAAAAGTCATATTGACTAATACTTAGTAAGATCCGTGTAACTAGCGCCCTCTATGAGAATCAGATATAAAAACAAATTCATGGGATGTATCAGCTTCCAAAACATATTCGTATAAAATTGCATTACAATGTTGCCAATAGTTTCGGCAAAATCGTAAAAAATGCGTATTTTTTTTCTTCAACGCCCTGTATCTTGAAAACGGATGGCGTTACAAAAATTTTTTAGTTTAAACATGTTTTTCTCTACGGTGTACAGATTCTTGGTAAATACATTTCTTTGCGTTTTTTGGGGGTCCCAAAATTAATATTTTCGGCAAAATTCACCTTGTTCGTATGATTTTTAGAGGTTAAGTGGCATTTTCGTCTCCGACGACTGGAGTATTAGTTTTCTATTATATATTTTTTCATCATTTTAAATCAGTTTATAATTTTATTCTTAAGTTATTATTGACACTTTCGCCACCAGAAAAATTATTATTAAACATTATCAAGATAAATTTCTTGAAAAGAAAACAATCTTAATAGACCTTCTCAAAACTGCTCTTCAATTTAGACACTGGGTAACCTGGAAAATAAGTTTCGGATGAGTTTTCCAGCCTCGTATTTTCGCTTTTTTGAGATTTTAAATTGTTTACAACTTGAAAACTATCAACTAGAGAAAAATGACATTAGACTTTTTTTGTTTAAAATGACTAAAGAAGCCTAAAAATATGTTTTTTGGAACAAAAACACTTTATTTTAGGAATTTGTTAAAAAAATTTATGCCCACAAATGTTTGCCGATTCACTTCTGATTTGTTTAAAAGGAACAATTTTGAACAGGAAGCCGTAAAGAAACCAAATGAGAAAAAAATTTCTTACGGGAGATGCCTCACAAGCACAACCTGGACTATAATACTTTTACAGCCATTTAGAACCATTTTTTTGTACGGGATTTTGTTTATGTTGATAATTGATGTCAATATTAACAAAATATATCAATGTCATACAGAAATTTTTGATCGTAATATCCCAGTTAGCAGAGAGAAATTAATTTTCCTCTCATAAGCACATGTACCGTGAAAAATGTACGGCATGTCCAAAAATGTTATTATTTCATCAACGAAATTTAAAGCAATGAGTTTCATATTGGCTCAAATCACCTCATTTGTACAACTTGAATATAAAGGGGTGCGCCTTAGATTTCTTTCCCCAGTACCAGCCGATATGTACCGCACTGCGAAAAAAAAGTAATCTAAATAACGATCTGAAAGTATGTGTATGAATGCCGTACTGTATCAAATTGTCGAAAATGGAGTCAAAATATTCTGAAAATCAAAGATTGCTTCTGGTACAATATTTTTGTACGGCATTACGTCGTAGGTCATTATTTTTGTATTACCTATCTAATTTATAACTATCGTACAAATATGTTTGACCAAAATGCCCCCCTCCTTGCGTGGTAAGTTTACCTTACCCGTTTAGTCACCTGAACCGATAAAAATTGAGGGCATAGTTTCTAAAGTTATTATTACATATTGTAGTTTTGATTTATATGTGATTCATGCTGGGCCGAATGACCCCTTAAAAATGTCTAATTGGCTTGTAGCCTATATAGTAGTCTCTTAACACTCCCATCTCGATACATTTGGCATATAGTAGGAGAACTAGTGCACCCTCCGAGTAACGGTATGTCTGTATGGCTACACCTCATTCAAATTCGACGTGCAGTAAAAGTAAACAAAACCAGGCTATGCTACGTAAGACTCCATAGGCGTGCGGTTTTGCTTTCATATTTCCTATCAAATTAATAAAACAGTATGTACAATTAAAGATTTGTTTACTATGAACAACGAAGATAAAATATACAATGTTAGTATTATTTTCAAGGAAATTCAAAATTAGCTTCACTACTGTAAAATAAAAAGAAACTTATGGTTTGACAAAAATAATAAAGCAGTAATTGCAATGTTGTTTTGACACTTAAACGATCGAAATCGAAACATCAAATACACTTATTTTTTAAAGTAAATTGTGTGTTAGTTCGCCTCAAAAGAAGTAACTTATTATTATGTTTTCAGTTTTTATTTGAAAAACAATAAAACTCACGTGATCCAGATTACAAATGTTACCAGAAATTGAAATCTCATTTTATATAAATTTCGTAAATTTGAATACAGATATACCTTAACTTAAAATGTTTTCATAAACGAAAATTTAATTAATTAATATCTAAGAGCTTCCGGTTTAAACGGGGCTGCCAGTCCTGAACTGAGCTCTTAATCGCACCCCATTCGTTTTTTAAGGAAAACGAAGTTTCAAACAAAAACCTATGCAAATGTCCGAGAAAATCATTCGTCAAAAATAAAAACATTCTACATATCTGACTAATAAATAAAACAAAAAACTCACAGTGTAAATTAATATTTTATTCATAATCAGAGTCTGACGTGCTGCTCTCATTAACTACGTTAATTATCAGTGGTTCAACTTGAGTCTCAATGATATTGTCAAGATCCCACATCTTTTGTTCGACTTTCTGCTGAACATGCTGTATACACTTAATAATTTAATACGAAAGCAAAACCGTATGCCAAATTTTGATTTATTGACTAAGAAGGCTTCTGGCTGAGTACAAAATAAACAACTGATCAAATCCTATAACGCGATATAGAAAATGAAAGGGAAGGATATAACGAATATATTAAGATAGAAAATCAATTACATATCTTAATAGATTCGTTATATCGTCCCTTTTCATTTTGCTATGTCGCAAGTTAGGTTTCGATCAGTTGTTTATTTTGAACTTAGCCAGAGGCCTTCCTTAAGTCAATAAATCAAAATTTGTCAAAGGTAAATTTATTTTCATTCATAGTGCCTTATGATATCTTGTACATAACTATACGTTCTATATAATCAAGATCCTGTGTAGTGCCATTTTTTTAGTCGCCATGTTTTTTTCTATCTTAATATATTCGTTATATACTCCCCGTTTAATAAATATCGACAACCGAGTTTAAGAAAGCGGATATTCAAAAGTGGCTGCGATCAAAAGTTTTGACAATTCAGTTCTAAAAGTCGAGCTTTTGACTATTGTGAATAAACATAAAAAAATACACTATTGTTAGCATATTGTAGATGAAATGGGTAAAGAAAAAAGAAGGTATTCACAGGCACTCGAGGTAGATTCTGAGTAAAATATTACCTAAGTTACACTTTGAGTTTTTTATTTTATTTATTACTCAGATATGTTGAATGTTTTTATTTTTGACAAGATTTTTCTGACCTTTGCATAGGTTTTTGCTTTGAAATTTCGTTTTCCTTAAACCAACGAATGGAGTGCCATTAAGAGCTCAGTTCACGAGTGGCAACTCCGTTTCAACCTTAAATATTACGTTAAAAACATTTTTACACATTTAATGTAATTGTATTTTAATTCCGTGCATTACAATAACGGATTCACGTTATTATGTTGTTGGAAAACCTCATTCTAACATGTTTATTCAGTTATTTTCAGTTCTGTTATTCCTGTGAACGACTTATGCTACGATGTCTACTTCATATTTTCATATGTATTTCATAATACAGGAAAATATAGGTTTATACATCGTTAAAATCATGATGTGGGAGTGCCCCTCGTAACAATCATACTGTTGACGGTTTATTTATACTTACCGCAGCTCTATCTTGTATTTAGTGTAGAAATGTTTAGAAAGGTTTTCGAAGCCCCACCCATTGTAACGTCAGAGGTGAGGTAGTCCATTAATAAACACAACTGACCGTTTCCACTAAACAGACTCGAGTTTCAAAAACTCGGGACTCGAAAAACAAAACGAACTGTTTCAAAACACGCCAGTCTTTAGTAAAGTTTGTGAAAAGTTACTATTTTGTTTTATTGGATACGAGTTTGTGTTTTGTTTTGTTTTTATTTTGTCCGTTTGGTGGGAAACCGCCATTAGATATTACATTTAATTTTAAAACAATTTTTACATATTTAATTTAATTTTATTAATTCAATGCATTACAATAACGAATTCGCATATTATGTTGTTGGAAAACCTCATTCTAACATTTATTAATTTAATTTTATCTTTGTTATTCTTCTGATCATAAAATATAAATGATGACATTTATTAGAAATATAAATGAATAAATTCAAGCACTGTAATTCCCTGACGCACGCCCTGGCTAAAACATTATCACTAGAACAACAGTGGTCCAATTAAGTTATAGCAATTCTTCCGCGTACAAGGACTACTAAATGATATGGTATGCTGAGTTTCGTATACGATGTCTATTTATATAGTTTATGAGGTGGATATTATGTACGTTTATACATTGTAAATCGTGATTTTAGAGTGCTCCTCGTAATATTCATAATGTTGATAACGTGTGTTGGTTTGTTTACTGCTACTGCATCTTTAAGATAAATTTGGTGTAGAAATTCTTGATGAGTCATAGCATGCTAAGTACGGTAACCATCACCTGGGACGCATCAGTCCTGGAGTCATAAAACCCTATATTTTTGAAAGTGTAGATAATATTTGAAAAACAACTTTTTATAAATATGTTTAATGATTTTCAGAATCGTTATAGAGCTTGTTTACATTACTGCGGTGTACATTTTAAACACATGCATTACAAAATAAATATTGTTTTCTATAATGACTAATGCAAAAATGAATGCTTAAAATATAATATACACACTTTATACATACCGTTGCGCCGTTAAAATTCACGGTAGATCAAGCCACATTTTTCGTTTGCTATTTTCTTTTTATAAATGTTTACAGGCTCTTTTTTCTAACAGTAATTCTTAGATATTCATTTCTCAGATGAGACTTTTTTCACACTATCAAATATCTAATCTTGTGAGAATTATTATTTCGTGGATTTGTTTATTATTTGAGTCATTTGATTTATATAACATTTTCACGCAATACTTGTCGTACATATCTGTTATCACCTTTTATATGCAGCGTACCCATGTAAATTTATTGTTTATACGAAAATTAACGGTGAAGAATGAAATAATTTAAGCAACAATGACATTGATCGTTTATTAGACATAGTAAAAATAATATCAAATTATTGCTCCAAAGACACTGTATAACTTGCAATATATTTTTTCAATCATTCCATCGTCCAATTTAAAAATTATCCGATAATAATGCCTATGCAAATCTAGTTTGTGACACAAATACTACAAACAATAAAAGCAAGCTTACAATGGAAACAAAAACCTTGAAATAATTCAACCAAGACAGACTTATTTTTAATTTAGCTATTATTCAGAATTTTTTTTCTAGTCGAACATAAAAAGCAACCTTACACTTGAAAACGGTTGTCAGGTCGGGTATTAATTTGTATTTGTATGAATAACGTTTATTTTTGTTGTGGCTACAGCTTCACAACATAACAAAAGCATTGCACAACTCCAACTTCGAAAATAACACTGTTCGATTGATAAAGATAAAGGGGCAAACATTTAGCAAGTGCAATACACTTTTCTGTTGACGAGCAGAAATAGGGAGAGGAAATTTGTCTAACTCTTATAACTAAAAATATTTATAACTAAAAATATTTAAGTGAAATTGCGTAGGCAATGTGCAACGGACAACGAAAAAAATTGGCACGTGTAGTTATTTCATCACATTTCGCGTCTCTTTTGGTAACCTTGATATTTGTGAATGCTGGCAATAAATATTAGTTGTTTATAAGTGGGGGACAGTGGGGAATAATTCTATTACTGTTTTAAAAAAAATTGTATTTTTGGTGTCATTGTATTTTCCGCTTTGTAATATTTTTTATATATTCTACTTATTCATCTTGTGAGGTACTTAAATACGACTTTTTGAAGATCTTGAGGTAGACGTTTATTCAGGCTAACCTGTTTCTATCCATTAATTATTGTAACTATTTTCCTGCTTAATAAATACATAGCATACGATATTTATTATAACAAGTCATTACTATTCTGTCGCGTAAATTCAAGAAAAATAAACTGGAGATTGTGCCTGAAACTATTAAAATTGACAGTTTGACCTCGTTTGTTGTTCCTCTTTGAGTCTAGTGACTTTATATTGAAATCGTTCAGAAATCGCTTTGTTATAGTTTTAGCTATGTTTGTTGATGATAATGTTACCTGAATTACCAGTGTCAGCCCTGTTTTTACAGAAGCCTTACAAAAGTTAACAAAATTGCAAACGTGTTAATAACTTTTCTTCGATTTGCTATTTATTTCTTTTGCTGTTTAAAAACCGTATTCTTCTATATTATGTATTTATGGTTTTACCATTACACTACAAACCATTCAATAGTTTAATTTTTAGTTTTCCGAATTCAGATTTTGACTCAGCTTCCAGTAACCTCTTTTTACTCTATTATGACATTCTTTGAGTATCTCCTGTGATAAGCAGTATTAAAATTTTTTGTACAACGGCACTTACTAATTTTCCTTAAATATCTCCCGCAGATATTGCTTGATACTTTTATATTTACTCCCGGTTTTTGAAAATAGAATCTAACACAGTCATACAATAGTATTTCTCTTAACTTTCCGCTAGTTTGATGGGGTATGACAGACCCAGAGGTTTATATACGTCGCTAATGCGCGTAATGTTGGCACAGCAACTGGCTTTATTGATTTTCAGTACTCGAGGTTCTGAATCAGTTTTCGTGTGACATGATAAGTTAAATATTATATTTATATGGAATTAAACCACAATTGATTGTAGCGATGACATGTCTACTCTTGTCGTACCTGGCCAACAGAAGGTTCTGAGTTCGGATAGGGCCAACCCTGACCGAAGTCTTAACCGTGGGGGCCGGATTACCACAGGGAGTGGTGTTATCGCCGTACCTGTACACAATTTTTACGACGGATACCTAGAACAATGCTGAGCCTATATGCTGACGACACTGCAATAGCAGTTAGCAGCAAAGATCCAGACCTGGCAACGACATACTTAACCGTATGCAGTCCTTGAGTGTAAAGTGGAAAATGTACCAAAAAAGAATAGTACAACCTAATAGGATACTAAACCCTGTTCAGTACTCCTATTGAATGGGCAAATAATGCCAAATACCTCGGCATTACGTTAGACAAAAAATTAATATTCACCGAGCGAGGACCAAAAAGCAGGCGAAGGTTCAAAACAAAGATCAGAATGGCAAATGCTATAATTCTGCCAACCCTCACATATGCCTCAGCGGCATGGGGTGCCACGTACAACTCAATCGGAAGAAAATTCAGACCATACAAAACTTCATGATTAGGGAGGCACTGAATCTTCTAGATATATAGGTACCTTTAAGGTACTTATTTAGGGATTCTCAACAAAAGATAGTCCTGAAAATGATGGACGAACGTGCACATGAAATCTTCAATAACCTTAGGAACCATCCAAGCCGAACACTAAGAGGGTTGACAGATTAAGATTCAAACGTGAAGACAGTACATAGACGGCCCAGACAACAGCTAGCTGGATACAGGGAGGGCCCAGAGGACCTACGATGAACAAGATATACACATGATACCCTAACGACGCGGTAACAGAAGGCCACAAAAAAACAGAAAAAAAACAAAAAAAAATACAGAAAAAAACACAAAAGAGCATTTTTCACCAAAAAAATAACCTCTACCCACTCCCAATTATTTATACTTTATTTATTTTTTTAGTTACGTTTACTTTCTTTTCTAACCATTTACACTAAAAAAACACACACACAAAAACGTTTACAAGGGGAGTGTGAGGGTCGTTTACACCTGGGAACGCACAACCCCACCCATTACTTTCCTCTCTATTATTATTTTATCTTCAGCTTAATTAATTGTGTGAGAGCCGTTTACATCTGGGAATGTACACCCCACACATTTATCCAGCCGCTTAGGCATAGACCCATAAGGCAGGACAAATGACGTTAGTCGCGAAAACTGAACATCGAGGTCATGTGCGACAAGCATGGGCTCGAAGGCTAACTTTTCGGGTGCTCAGCCAACGAGGAGAACACAATTTATTTTGCCAATTCAGCGGCTGAGGAACCGAACACATACATATTTCACTTTATCACCTTAGGTTGGTGGCTCCTATGATCTAAACACACACTTTTTAGGGACTAAGTCCCAAAGTCGTGATACAAGATTCAGTCATTTCATAGGGAGGGAGCTACCCCTAAATTCCTAAAATTAGGTGGCCTAACCATAATCAAGAAAAAGAGAGGATGTTCCATTACCCAGAGCATCCAAAGTAACGATTAGTACATAAGCCTCCCCATTCGTAAGTCTCACGATGGGGAGGAGTGGTGACATAGCTTGGGGGTTAGACAGGTACCACTTCATGAAGAAGTGCTCATTTTTTTCCGAGAGCTCTATTTTGAAACTGTGTTGAATTTCTTGAAGACCGCTACTGTCGGCTACACTCACTTTTTTTACTCTAGTCGGAACACAACGTACTCTTTGTTTGCAGCACTCCTGTTTAAATAATGTTCAGTAATTTTGTTTGAAATACGCTACAGAATGGTCAAGTGCTACATATGGTCCATCTTGCTTTATGGCATGGAAACGTGGACTTTGAAAAAAACATCTATCAACAAACTTGAAGCATTTGAAATGTGGTCATTAAGAAGAATGATGCGCATACCTTGGGTGGATAGAGTTCGAAACGATGACGTCCTTAAGAGAGCCGGCGTGGAAAGAGAACTCTTTAAATTAATTAAAAAACGCAAGATTTGTTACCTTGGGCACATATTGAGAGGAGCAAAATATGAAATACCACAGTTAATCCTACAAGGGAAGATCGAAGGTAGGAGAGGAGCCGGCCGCAAACAATTATCCTGGTTAAGAAATATTAAAGAATGGACAGGAATACACAATAGAGGCGAGCTGTGTCACGCCGCCAAGAACAGAATTCTAGTAATGAGATAGTCGCCTACGCACTTTGGTGTATGGCATGTTAAGAAGAAGAATTTTGTTTGCTAAAAATTTTGTTAAAAACTTTGGACATTTTTTTATAAAAAAGATTTTTATAAAAGTTTTTAACTTTTTTTTTAACCAGTATTCCGAATATTTTTTTCCATTAATTTGAACCAAATTCTACGGAGTTATTGTAATTGTTTATAAGCTTAAAAAGTGCTATTTATTATAAAGTCATTTTGTGTACATAAATGTAATTTTTAAAACTTACGTTTAAAACTTTTAAAACGTATTCTTAATAGAATACGTTTTAACAAAGAAAATAAGCCCCGGATTATTGAGATACATTCAGTCAAATTATCTGGACCAGTCATAGAAATTAGCTCTTTTTTCAAAAATCTTATAAAAAAATTAGATTTCGCAAAAACTATTTAACTATTCTGACCCATCTTTTGCACACAGTTCAAACTCAGTAAGAGCCTCAGTAAATAATAAAAAAGTTATTAGCAATATTCAAAAACAGCAATTTTGTTGTTCATTTTGCAATAACTTTTTTGTTTATCAACCGATTTTAATTTAGCATATCTATTTTGTGTATCTTTTTTATTAATATATAATATAACGTCTATAAATAGACGTTTTGAATATTTGTTTAACAGTAGTTCCACTAAAAAATTGATGAATCCCTAGAATATTTCATACTACACATTTTTCCTGTTAAACCTGTCTATACAGTTTGTTGCGTAAAAGTCTAACTTAATTGGTCTAATAAAGTTATCATCAAAGCGTTATTCCAAACAGTAGTAGATAAAATAAAGATTATTTAATTAGATGTCGATGTTCCAGGGTACGACAGCATTAAAGAAGAATACTATATCAGTGTCCATATTCGTATCAGATGTGTTATTTGCTGTTTTCACCTTAATCAAATTTTTACACTTACATGGAAGTAAAAATAAATAAAACAAAGAATTATAAATAAATACATAAGAGTAGGGGAGAAGAATAGCAAACAATCAATATTCAGAAAACAATGAAATTAAAAGACTATCCCTAAAACATTTATCCTTTTGAATAAAATCCTTTATAAAAAGGTATATAAAAAACCCAGTTGGGCTATGTTGCATTGACAAAACGTTTTCGGAATAAATATTCCATCATCAGTGTCCTAAAATAGTATTTAACCACTTAATTAAAAAGAACATGAAAAGATTTAAGTTTTGACTAAGGTTAATGTAAAAGTGTGGTTAATACTTACAAGTTAATACATGGATGTAGCCAACAGTATCAACCATCAATGTTATTGTTTTAAATTATGTATGTGAAATGAAATTGTGGTGAGAAAATTATGTGATTATAGTTAGGCAACCAACTATACAGTGTCGAGTGGTGTGGTGAAAAGATTCTTATATAAGGCCCTTTATGTTTTAATAACATTTTTATAACAGAAACTAGACACTGGTGGAAAGTTGGGTTCTTGAAAAAATATAGGAATTGATATATTTAATATGTGAGGATGTTGTTCAATGAATAAAATAAAACTATTATGATATAAAGTTCATGTAAAAATTAACTTACAACTCAATTATATTAGGCCCTGTATGTCAAAAAACAACATTTGGTACCTGGAAAATGTAAAACTTCTTGAGTTGTAAGTTCATGAATATGAATATCTGATTGGATGTTGACAAACTGAGTGAAGTAGTTATATTTTGTGTGTTGACTAGTATGAAATGGACAAAATTTGATGGTTGAAAGTGGTTTTGTAATATATTGGTCGTAAAGTACTTAACTTATAACTTGAGAAAAAGCCCTATCTGTTATAAAGCAACACTAGGTACATAGGAAGATAAAAGATTAAGTTATAAGATGGTAAGTTGAATGAACTATTGGTCTATATTGACTATAATAGTAAAATGAAATTGTTGTATGTGGCTCTGTTAAATTTGAATAGAGATAATGAAAATTAAGGTGTTTTGAGAAAATTGTGATAAACATATAGACTACGAAAGGCTGAGGTCCCCAGAGAACCGAAGCCAAACCCTGAGGGAATTGTGTAGAGAATTAAAATAAGAATTTAATAATATGGAATGGGTGGTGGATGATGGATGATCTGATCTGAATTTGGGAGTGTCGAAATAGAAGCATGGAAAGTATTGGTTATAGTGATTAAGACATGAAGTTTGGGTTGAAAAGAAAAGAGTGGGATAGATAGAAAGTAAGATGTATTGGAAGAAAGGTTTTTAGAGTGAACTAAGGGAGATGAGTATTAGGTGAACTAATAATTAATATGGAATTTAATTGTAGAAGTAAATTGGTGATGTAAGTTAGGAGAATAGTTGGCGATGTAGAGGGAGAAAATCTCGATTGAATGAAACATGACGATTAACGCAATTTGGGCTTTTTTGTTTTTCTTTAAGAATTTTAAGATCTTCGTATAAATCTAATTTGAGGAAATTTTTTTGGGAGATATTGTGGATAAGTGAAACGTCTTCTGGGATATTGAGGGTGTGGTTGTGTTCTTTGAGATGTTGAGAGAAAGTGGAAGTATTTTCTCTTTTTATGTGCTCTAGAGAGCGTGAAGAAAGAGATCTGCATGTTCTACCTATGTAGGTGGCATTGCAATCTGAACATTTAAGTCTATATACTCCACTCCGGTTCATATAGTTGATAGGATCTTTGGAATTAGAAATGTGTTGTCCCAAGTTGTTGGGTACTTTGAAAGAAACATGGGTGTTTTCAACCGAACGTTGGATGAGATTTCGAATATCTCCAGAAAGACTTTCATGGTAGAAAGGGAGTGAAACATAGTTGGGTTTGGTGGTAAGGTCTCTGGGGAACGCAGTCTCCCGCAGGGTCTTAAGGCATGGGCCATGGGCAGCTGTCTCTCCCCTCTATTAGCTGATGTCTTTATGGATCATTTAGAATCCACTCAGATCATGAAAAACCCTGAAATACTACACTGGTTTCGCTATGTTGATGACTGTTTAGTCTTCATTTCAGGTAATTCCAATTCAGCTGAACTTTTACTTTCCAAAATCAACCAAATTCACCCCAATATCAAGTTCACCATGGAACTAGAATCTTCCATGTCAATTAATTTTCTTGATCTAACCATTACCAGATTAAATGACCACTTCGACTTCAGTATCTATAGGAAACCCACACAGACTGACCACGTAATTCCATTTTCATCCAACCATCCCATGTCACATAAATACGCAGCTTTTCATAGTTACATCCATCGTCTAGAAAGCATTCCACTGTCAGATTCAAACTACAAAAAAGAACTAAATATACTCAGACAAATAGCAGTCAACAACGGATATGATCACAACATCATCAACAAACTCATCCACAAAAAACGCCTTAAGACCCTGCGGGAGACTGCGTTCCCCAGAGACCTTACCACCAAACTCAACTATGTTTCACTCCCTTTCTACCATGAAAGTCTTTCTGGAGATATTCGAAATCTCATCCAACGTTCGGTTGAAAACACCCACGTTTCTTTCAAAGTACCCAACAACTTGGGACAACACATTTCTAATTCCAAAGATCCTATCAACTATATGAACCGGAGTGGAGTATATAGACTTAAATGTTCAGATTGCAATGCCACCTACATAGGTAGAACATGCAGATCTCTTTCTTCACGCTCTCTAGAGCATATAAAAAGAGAAAATACTTCCACTTTCTCTCAACATCTCAAAGAACACAACCACACCCTCAATATCCCAGAAGACGTTTCACTTATCCACAATATCTCCCAAAAAAATTTCCTCAAATTAGATTTATACGAAGATCTTGAAATTCTTAAAGAAAAACAAAAAAGCCCAAATTGCGTTAATCGTCATGTTTCATTCAATCGAGATTTTCTCCCTCTCCATCGCCAACTATTCTCCTAACTTACATCACCAATTTACTTCTACAATTAAATTCCATATTAATTATTAGTTCACCTAATACTCATCTCCCTTAGTTCACTCTAAAAACCTTTCTTCCAATACATCTTACTTTCTATCTATCCCACTCTTTTCTTTTCAACCCAAACTTCATGTCTTAATCACTATAACCAATACTTTCCATGCTTCTATTTCGACACTCCCAAATTCAGATCAGATCATCCATCATCCACCACCCATTCCATATTATTAAATTCTTATTTTAATTCTCTACACAATTCCCTCAGGGTTTGGCTTCGGTTCTCTGGGGACCTCAGCCTTTCGTAGTCTATATGTTTATCACAATTTTCTCAAAACACCTTAATTTTCATTATCTCTATTCAAATTTAACAGAGCCACATACAACAATTTCATTTTACTATTATAGTCAATATAGACCAATAGTTCATTCAACTTACCATCTTATAACTTAATCTTTTATCTTCCTATGTACCTAGTGTTGCTTTATAACAGATAGGGCTTTTCCTCAAGTTATAAGTTAAGTACTTTACGACCAATATATTACAAAACCACTTTCAACCATCAAATTTTGTCCATTTCGTACTAGTCAACACACAAAATATAACTACTTCACTCAGTTTGTCAACATCCAATCAGATATTCATATTCATGAACTTACAACTCAAGAAGTTTTACATTTTCCAGGTACCAAATGTTGTTTTTTGACATACAGGGCCTAATATAATTGAGTTGTAAGTTAATTTTTACATGAACTTTATATCATAATAGTTTTATTTCATTCATTGAACAACATCCTCACATATTAAATATATCAATTCCTATATTTTTTCAAGAACCCAACTTTCCACCAGTGTCTAGTTTCCATTTTCCAGGTACCAAATGTTATTAAAACATAAAGGGTCTTATATAAGAATCTTTTCACCACACCACTCGACACTGTATAGTTGGTTGCCTAACTATAATCACATAATTTTCTCACCACAATTTCATTTCACATACATAATTTAAAACAATAACATTGATGGTTGATACTGTTATAATTTTATTTTATTTCAACTTTCACAATTTTAAACAACGTTGGCTTCTGTCTTAAATAGACATATACAGTTACACTGACTGCTCTGTCATAACTTCCGTCTTAACCTGCCAAGATTGTCATTTCAATCAGTTGCTTTGACAAAGTCCTCGTAGACATACCGTCTCAGGACTCGCAACTAATGTAGAGTCATATGTCACCATGTTACCAATCCAACGGTAACTTTATCATCTTAACTGTAAATTAGACATAATGTAAATCAAATCTTATTTAATAATTTTTAAAGGGTTTTTACCCACATATTTAGTGGCTACATCCATGTATTAACTTGTAAGTATTAACCACACTTTTACATTAACCTTAGTCAAAACTTAAATCTTTTCATGTTCTTTTTAATTAAGTGGTTAAATACTATTTTAGGACACTGATGATGGAATATTTATTCCGAAAACGTTTTGTCAATGCAACATAGCCCAACTGGGTTTTTTATATACCTTTTTATAAAGGATTTTATTCAAAATTTTTTAATATATGGTATACAGCCAAATACAGGAACTTTGTTTCCTTGTGGATTTATCCTTTTAATCCTGTTTTAAGGTATACACATACAACAAATATAGACCCTTTATAGTAAATAATTACGCAACCATACCCTTTCATACGCAACCAAACAATAATTATTCCGCAATAAAACGTTGATTAATGATCTCTACCTCCAACTTTACAATGCGAAACATTTACTATTGTTCTAAACCTGTATATCTGTAGAGTATAACAGTTAATTATCTATTATGATAAAAATAAATGGTAATCATATTAAAGATGTTGAACGGAAAATGTTGAAGATTGTGTAATTTGTTCTATAATAATAATTGTCAAAATGGTGTCTTGACACGATATGTGTTTTATATTTTTTATATGTAAAATTCATTAAAAGGAAAATATTACAAAAAGTTAAGTCACTCTTGACCTCTTTCTGAATCTTATGGTGTATTTAAGACGATATAAGATTATGTCGTAGGAGCACGATTTATTAGTCCTTATATTCAAATTAGTAAACACGAGTCTATTGTCGCGATTTGCAGATTGTTTACTATCATCAGCCATACATTGTATTATTATATTGTATATATCACAGATATAAATAAGCAATTATCACAGCAAAAGGCCCATGCAGAGTTATTAAAGCTGGGGACGCTCCCCAGTCTAAAAATGATTTGGTACAGTAATAATAGTCCATATCCATTTTATAAGCCCGAATTCAGACCAATTTACTGCCAATTTATTTCGGAAATTAAAAATCTATTGCTGTAGACGTTTCCAAGAAACAATAGTTATGCTAAATTTAAAGTAAATCTAGCATAGCCCATCTTGGTGGCATATCTTATTGTTAATTAATTGCTGTTGATTGGTACATTGACCAATCCCCAAACACTACCGCATCATCTTCTAGTGCAAAACTCACCCCCGGAAAGATTGAGATATCGGCCAAAAACGATGAAACTAGAAAAGTGAACCGCAAGGAATTAATTGCTAATTTATTGCTGAAGTTTTACGCCAAGAAACAATGTATTGCTGCAACCGTTTCAGAGAAACAATGTTTATGTTAACTTTACGGCAAAGCTACGTAGCCATAGTTATATCTCGGCAATGAAAAGGGCTACTGAGCCTATCTTGGCGGCATATTGTATTGCTAATTAATGATTGATTGGTACATTGACCAACCCCCAAAAACTACCTCATCATTCCTTAGCGTAAACGTCACCCACGGAAACATTGAAATATCGGCCAAAAACGCATAAACTGGAAAGTTCACTAGAAAGATTTTATTATTTATTGTTATATTATATTAAAATAATTTTTTCAAACAAATTTAAAAAAAAAACTTTTTCTCCCGGGACAAGAGTCATTCTGAACAAAACATTTATAAAGATTTATAAATAAATTAGAATATTTTTAAACGTCATTTTCGAAGAAAACATGAAATTTTGATTTCCTGTTTCATCATGAAAATAACGAATCAGAACCGATAAAATGAGATCTATTATTAGGTAATAATATTAAGATCTATATTATATCGTCAACCACCACGTTTTTTAATTGAAAAATATATACCAAATTTGGATGGAAAATGGTTGACAAAGAGAGAGAGAGAGAGAGAGAGAGATTTTCAACTAAATAATGAATTCTATAAACAAAATTTCTGTGTAATTTATCATTCCCTCATTACTCATTCGAATCAACTGGCCAAGCCAACGAATTTTATGAAAGGTAACAAACTTTCCTATATCGAAATACCGTATACAATATCGTGTCTAATTAACTCTTCAAGCTCAAAGTTCATATTGGGTCGGATTCAGTATCTCCATACTGCTCCAGGATGGACCCAAAAATTTTCCTGAGCACTTTCCTTTAAAAACATGCCGACTGGAAAATCCAAGCAAGGGACATAGCAGAATGGCACAGAAAGCCTAAGAAGGTCGAGGTACTTTAAGGGCTGTAGCACCATAATCTTTTCAGGGCATCTTCGTCTTTCTTCAGCAAGGTCCATGTTTCACAACCATAAGTCACAACGGGACTTTTTACTGTTCTGTAAAAAGTTTTTTATTTAAGTAATGTGCCCTGTTTTCTTTGTGTACTCTATTCTTTATTTCTGCACTTACTACTTTTAAGTACCGTTTACTTTCGGTTACTAGGGAACCTACGTACGTAAACTCTGCTATATTTTCAAACCTGCGGAGACCTGTTTGGAAGAAGTTTCTATTGTTTCGTCTTGTTCTTGCCGTAAACATATATTTGGTTTTAGCCTAATTTATCTTCAATCCTACATCGCGCGACCCTTTCTCATGACTTTACCCACATATGCAGCTATTTGTGTGCTCTTGGTTATAAACTTCCCGCGGATGTCAACTTTTGAAATTAATTCATGCAGCAAGAGATTAAACTTCTTTTTTTTAAACACAGCACAAAAAATTTTCAGAAAGCCGCTGATCATTGTCAATGTTTCCTAGGCCCACTGAACAACAAAACACACCTTACGACAAATATTACATATATGCCATTGATTTCATGTAATGAACTTACAATTTCAACTATAGTCGTCCTAAGAATGGATCTCAAAAATATTCACAATACCATTAAATTCTAATACTTACTTCAAAATGTTTATACCTAATTGTCCATTATAAGTGAGGTAGATAAATACAAACTATGAGTAAAGCTTATTTTTGTTTTTTAACGATAATCAAATAATTTGTAAAATTTCTATTTTTTAAACGACTTCCGATATATAGAGAACGAAATGGCAAAGAAGTTCTAAATTTGCCATTACTATAGTTTATTCGTAAATAGTTAATAAAAAACTTGGAGAAAATAGTTTCAAAATAATAATGGTAAAATTGAATAGTACTCACCTTTCTAGAGCTAAGCTCATGTCAAACGTCATCATACGCCCTGAGTCCACATGGAATACGTGCAGCATTTTGAACTGGTTTTGCTTTCAATTTTATGCAAATATAATTTTTCTAGGCATACCTAAAAAGTAGCATTTCATCATCACACATCACTTCATTCAAAAACACAATAAACTTTTTTATAGATAAAAATATGATTTATCTAAACACTACTACACACACGTAATTATTTATCCAACCTTTAACAAACATTCTAAACATATTAAAAAATAATATTCATTAACATCACCTCGAAAATTTGTGTACAATGTTCTGGCAGATAAGGAGATGCTTTATCTAAATACTAATCCACTATTATTTTTATAGAGATTCGAAATTGATTTAAGTGACGTAGGTTAGCTATAGTTGTAGATCATTTTCCAATGAAAGGACTCAAAACTCCCCCAACATAATTCTGTGATATTTTTGAAATTTATTTAACAGTACTTCCAATTCCAAACAATAAGTCAAATTAAAGTAAAATTAAAGTCAAAAATTAAAAAATTAAGAAAGCAATGATTTATAGTTTCATTCAGATTAGCATATACTATAGGAAAAAAGCTAATCTGATTGCAATATGGTTAACATATTTTACATGGACTTTTAAAAATGTATTCATTTTTAGCTAGAAAATATGGCCTGAATATAAATCAAGAAAAAACCAAGTATATGGAAATGAGAGGGGAAATGCAGAAGAAAATAAATGGATCAATCTAAGAACGAACGAGGCAGAGTATAAATCTAAGAAAGTAACAGAATTTGGGTACCTTGGAGTAACAGTTACAAATAGAGGATACGAAGAGAGAAAAATAGATAAGCGGTTGCTAAAAGGCAGCAAAGCAGTATGTAGTTAAATGCACTGTTGAGGGCAAAAAACGTGTCCAGGGCAGCCAAGATTCGAACTTGTGAAACAGTAGTGAGACCAACAATATTATGTGCATGTGAAATTTGGACAATGAATCAAAAAGAAGAAAAAAAGTTATGAGATCTGGGAGATGAAAATTCTGAGAAAAGTTTTTAGTGGGATAAAGAAAGATAATAGAAAATGGCGCAGAAGAACAAACCAGGAGCTAATGGAGATTTATAAGAGACCCAAAATAACGCAGAAAATCAAACCACAGAAAGAAACATCCTAAGAGTCCTGCAAGCAGAATAACAAGAGAAAAAAAGAACAGGGAGACCACGAAGGAAGTGGTTTGATGCAGTCCGGACCGACAGAAGAAATGGGAACAAGAGACTGGCAAGTAAAGGCCCTTATAAAGTGGAAAAAACTAGTTAAGACTATCGAAGCCAAGGGCCTCTAGATCCTGTAGTGCTGATATATATTTATTTTTAGAAATAAGATTTCTGAAATCCTATTTGAGGATATAAAGTATTTTTTAATCCAGATTCATACACATGTTACTACCTTATAGTTTTAAGTCATTAAGACTACGTTTAGTTCGTATCTACTTATAAATATGGTCACCAATACATATTTTCTCCATCACATGTGTTCAATGTTATATTTGAACTAGTATTTTATTATTTCCATCTCGAATGCATCTAACCTAATACAAGGCTTTACTCAGGCTAGATGTATTTAGAAACACTACCAGAAATTACTAGCGAGGAATTTTAAAATGCCTTAAAACAGATGAAAAACGAGAAAATTCCTGGCGACGACGGAATAACAAAAGAGATGATTACAGCTGGACGTTAAACTGCTTTAGAGGCAATTAAAGTCTTAATGAACAAGTGCCTCTTTGGGGTGCTATTCCAACCTCGTGGCAAAATGTGCAGGTACTCTTATTACACAAGGAAGGAGACAAACACAAACTCGACATTTGCAGAGCAATAAGCCTGTTACCACATCCATACAAACAGGTTACCAAAATAATTATCAACAGACTATGAAATAAGTTCGATAGTTACCAGCTGTTGGACAAGCGGGATTTCACAAACGTTATAGTACACCTACAGACAATATGGACACTTATCGAAAAGTGTAACGAATACAATGAACCTCTTCATTTGGCATTTGTGGATTACAATAAGGCATTCGATTCCATAGAACTCATAACGCAAGTATTCATTCCAGATATAGAATACTCCTAAAATACGTATACGACAAAGCAACTATGCAAATTAAACGTAGCAGAAAGTCTAACAAGTAAAATAAGATTAGAAAGAGGATTTAGATAGGGAGACTCTCTCTTGCATTAGAAGATGTGATCAAGAAGTTAAATTGGGAACAACGCTCAATTAAAATCGATGGCAGATTTTTATGTCATCTAAGATTTGCCGATGACATAGTACTCATAAGTAACAATACACAAGAACTACTTAATCTACATGCTAAAGGAGCTTAACGAAGAATCTGCGAAAATCGGTTTAAAAATTAATGGAAATAAAACAAAAGTGATTTCAAATCAAAATATCATAATAGACTATGGAAGTAAGATCGAAGATATCGAAGAGTATATGTCGAATTCCACAGAAAATCGTCCTTTTTTTGATGCCAAAAAACGCTTTTTCAAATTTGAAGGAACACTGCTCAGACCAATTTTTTTTCGTTCCTTACAGCCTAAAAATGAAGAAAAAAAGAATGCCGTCCGCCAGATGGAGGGTACCCATCGCTTTTTAAGCGATTTTTTAAAATTTACTCATCGAAATTTTACCGTATTTTCAAGAAATACCTACTTAAAATAGCTGTGGTACCGCTTCTATAGCAACTATAGGACTATATATATATATATATATATATATATATATATATATATATATATATATATATATATATATATATATATATATATATATATATATGAGCCAACATATGATTGAGTTCCTCAAGAGGTTATGTGGTGATGTGTCAATAAGAAATGAGTCCACATCCCAGTGCTCTCTCCACTACTATTTAGCTCATACCTAGCAGATATGCCGGAAACACAGTCAAGGAAGTTCGGATACGCCGATGACTGGGCCCTCACTACACGATGCAAAATACTAGAAACGTCTGAAGAAGTTCTGACGGCAGACTTATATATTATATATTGGGCAAATATTTTCGCAAGTGGCGACTTCAACCAAATGCATCCAAAACAGAAGTTAGTTGCTTTCACCTGAACAATAAACTTGCTGGAAAGGAACTCAACATACGGTTTGAAAATACCACACTTACCCACAACAAAACACCGAAGTACCTAGGCGTAACACTAGACAGAACGCTATAATTTAAAGAGAATTTAATAAAAACTGCCCAAAAGTTGAGTACAAGAAATAACATTATACAGAAGCTCTGCGGTACCACCTGGGGAGCATCGGTTTCCACTCTCCGCTCTACTGCCTTAGCCCTTGTTTTCTCGACCGCTGAATATTGTGCTCCAGTCTGGCTACACAGTCCACACGTAAAAAAGGTCGACAATCAGCTGCACAGCACTATGAGGATGATAGCTGGTACAATTAAAGCAACTCCCACCCAATGGCTTCCAGTATTCAGAAGTCACATTCCACCTCCACATTTACGACGAGTCGACGCACTTACACGTGAATACAAAAAGATCATGAACAATATAAACCTGCCGATCCACCAAGATACCGAGGATGCACGAAATACCCGTCTCCGTTCTAGAAAACCACCAATGAAAACGGCAAGAATGATACATGAGGAGTTCAACATCACGAATGCATGGTCCCAAGAATGGAACGAATGGCAAAATAACATGCCCTGCATGCCCCTGAAGTGCTGAGAAGGATGGGTCGAGACAAAAAATTGTTGAGAACGATAAAAGTACGCAAGACTGCATACCTTGGACACATACTGAGAAATAATAAATATAGTCTTCTGCAGGTCATCATGCAGGGTAGAGTCGATGGCAAAAAGGGAATAGGTAGAAAGAGGAAGTCATGGCTGCGAAATATTCGAGACTGGACAAACATGAATGTAGACGAATTATTCCACGTTGCAAAAGACAGAGAAGCTTTTAAAAATGTGGTCGCCAACCTCCGTTAATGGGGACGGCATAGGAAGAAGAAGTATTACCAACAAGGCACCAGGTTTTGATCTTCCACGCAAAACATGATCTACTCTAAATAGGATCCGAACCAGACATGGCAGATGTGCATACATGCTACATATTTGGGGAAAGAACCCGTCTCCTCCATATGACTGTGGGGAGAACCAAACCATCGACCACATTATTGAAGAGTGTCCCTCAAGATCCTACAATGGTAGCCCCGAAGACTTCCTGTTTGCAACTTCAGAGTCAATTGATTACATCAATACACTTGATGTTTGTTTGTAACTATTTAAAGTTTGTCAAATACCTATATTACTTGTTCTAAATGTGTTGTAATTGCCATACGATAAAATAAATAATGTAGTGTTAATCGGAAATACTCAAAAGATATTTAAGAGCGTAGGCGCTAAATTTCGGGCCAATGCTTTTTAAATGCATTCATTTTTTTCGAATCCTGAGAAAACTAACAAGTATTTCTGAAAAATTTAAACGCAGAATGAAAGATTACATTATTACCGAGGGCCGAAAGTCCCTGAAAACTTCTATATTATGGTTTATTTTAGTAAGTTACAGTGGTGAAAAAGAAGAGAAAATTTAGTGTGTAAAAATAATTTTTAATTTCAAATATCTCAATCAAAAGAAACTTTTTGTTTATTCTAACGGACTTTTGGCCCTCGGCAATAATATAATCTTTTATTTTGCGTTTAAATTTTTCAAAAATATGTATTAGTTTTCTCAAGATTAGAAAAAAATTAATGCATTTAAAAAGCATCGGCCCGAAATTTTTTCTTGAACAAAAGTTCTTGCACAAAAAGCTTTAAAACATATTAGGACAAAAACAGAGTATCTAGAATGTTCATTTAAATATTTAGTTACTGCTATAAATAAGATGATAACTTTGGATGACGATATGATTGTGAAAAGTAATACTTTTAAGTATATTGAATCGGTATTACATAGTAATGGCGGTATAGATGGAGGTGCATGTAGTAGGAGTTAGAGCGGGATTAATTAAATGGAAGGAAAAATCCAAAAAACCTGCCAAAAGATTAGTTATGATATACGGAACGAATGTTGGGCAATAAAAAGGAAAGAAAAACATGTAGAGATAATAAAAATGCTGAAGATGGATGAATGATTTGACAAAAAAGGATAACATTAAAAATGGATAATCATCATAGCCTTGCACTGCCATGGGATTATTGCTCACGTATGGGGATGTAATTATCCTTTTTTAGAGGTGGATTATTGCCCTTTGTTCAATATAATTTATTATGTATTTTCGCGACTGTGGAGATCTGTTTCCATTTTTTTTCGGTCCCTGCATTGAGTTTTCTAATCTATAACCTTCATGGCTCTTACTTCCTCTTCCACGTGTTCTATCCATCTTTTTTTCGATCTTTCTCTTCTTCTAGACCATAGTGGAGTCCAATCGGTTATTCCTCGCAGCATATCTTAATGTGATCTTAATATGTGTCCGGTCCATTCTAAATGGAGTGATTTTATATACCTGACTATGTTTTCTCCCTTCAGTTCGTTTTCTATTTCCACGTTCGTTTTAAGTATTGTCTCACCTTCTCTTATAACATTGGGGCCTAATATTATTCTCATCTCTTTTTTATTTATCTTTGTTGTTTTCACAGCATACATACATAACAACTGGTCTAATTAAGGTTCTGTATAAATTAATTTTTGTGTTTTTGTTTAATTTTTTCCTTCTCGGTAAATTTCTGTTGATGCCGTACGACTGATTTCCCTTTAAAATTCTCTCTTCCAATCTGGCCCTCCAATTATTTCCAATGTTCTTCATATACTTTATTTTATTTTCATTGATCTCCAAACCTATTCTTTTTGCTTCCTTTTCGAATTTTTCGAATGCTTTTATTAGCGCAATCTTTCTGTTTGCCATGAAGGTCAGATCATCTGCGTAGACTATTATTTTTAATTGATTGGTAATAATATTTTTATTATCCAGATTGTTTCTTCTAGGATTAGGTTGAAAATTGTCGGGGAAATAGCATCTCCTTGCTTTACTCCTTTGTTTATTTTAATTTCTCCGGAAATTATTACGTTGAATCTAACTTTTGGTGTTGTTTTTAAACGTTACTGTCAACATCTTCCTTAGTTTTGTTGGATCCCCAAGCTCCCTTAATTCTCCTATCATTGTTTAACAGTAATATTGTATCGAAGGCACTTTTGAAGTCTATAAAAACCACGTGTATTCTCGATTATATTCTCTTGCTTTTAGTAGTATTTGCTCTATTCTATGTATGGCGTTTACTGTTGATTTACTTGGTCTAAACCGATTCTAAGATTCTTTCTGCATGTGTTTTAAGTCTAGTGTTTATTATATTCGCTAAGATCTTATAGGCAATGTTTAGAGGAGATCTAGTCCTGTAGTTTTTGCAATCCTCTTGTTTGCACTTTTTTAAGAATCGGCACTATAATTGATCTGTTCCATTCATCTGACATCATATTTTTATTCCATATTTCCTCTATTAGAAGAAATATTTCTCTATGCCATGATGCTCCTCCTTTATTAGCTCTACTACTATTACTATTCGTCCTACCCTGCTGTCTTGTAATTTGGTGAGTTTTTTAAATCTGTTTATGTATTTCATCTGCTGTAGGACTTTCGATTTCGTCGTTGCCGTAAGTTTCTATTACTCCGTCATGTTTATTTAGTGTTTCTTCATTTATGTATAATTCTTTTTTGTAATGTTCCTCTCCTATTCTGCTGATATGGGTTCGAGTTCGATTTCTCCTTTTAGATTCTTTAGTCCTCTATCTTTTTGGTCTATCTTTCTTAATATCTCCTAAATTTTTATTTATGCAATCATTATTATTATCAAAAATGGATATATTAGGCAAAGTTTTAGTGATACCACGAATTATTGATGTCACAGTGGAAGAGCATAGGTTAAAAATGTTAGCGCATGTTCAATGTAGAAATGATAATCAACCAGTAAGAAGAATTGCTAAAGTGCAAGTTTCTGGAAGACCAGAATCAGTATTAGAGGAAGACCAAAGATTACTTGATGGAAGACAATTTGGCAAGACATGTATGTGAGGAGGATTGTAAACATCTAGACTATTCATATGACATCGCCAGGGATAAATCAATCTTACTGAAATAAATAAAGGACAAAAGGAAAAAATTAATTGATCAAAACTCATACAGTAGGTTCCAGGAATCTAAGAAAGATAAATATATAAAATATACATATTCATTTGGAAATACGAATATGTGTATCAATATTAACAGCATCCATGTTTGAAGCAGGGACCATTTTCGTATAAATAAAAAGAAAAAATGGGTTAAGAAAAAGCCTAGTAACAATAAAAGGAGATCGGACACATTAAATGAGAATACACAAATTACTAATTCTAAAAATTCTGAAGGATACCTTTATAATACAGATTTAGTCCAAGATTTTAGCTAAGGTAGGAAAATCAGATAGATTAAGATATAAAATATGGATAAGGATGCATAAACAGATTAAAATGCTATAATTTAGGCTAATTCTGTCACAATAATAAAAAGATATAAAAGTTATTCAACACCAAAAATCTGCAGTAGAAGAAGAAATTACAATTATGAGGAAAATACATAATATAATATACATAATACAATACATAATTAAACCTCTCTCTCTCTATATATATATATATATATATATATATATATATATATATATATATATATATATACAGGGTGCGCCAGATCACTCGTTTTCTTTTGTTGCCGCTAATCCATGAAATATATGTAAAAAAATATTTTTAACAAAGCATGTATATCAAAGACTTCTACTATTTAAAATTATTTTCGATTGTATAGGATCAGTCAGAACAACGGAATGGTCCAATGTTGTGTTTTTTTTTTAATAGAACACCCTTAAACCATTGAATATATTTATTAAAAATATGAAGAGTTTGTAAAAGGTTTTATAGGACTAAAGCCAATAATTTTCGAAATATTTAACCTTTCATTGAGAAAAATATAATATTTAAAGGGTTGTGGATTTAGGTTTCCGTGATAATAAAAATGTAAGTGACGAGTTTTTCTCTTGTGTAATTTTTAAATAATTTAATATCTTTGACATCCAGCCATACAATATACAGTGTGAACACTATATTCGTATTGTATTTTGTGGAAAATATTACAACCTTTCTTATAGTATAAGGTTATACACATAGCTTACTTCGTTTTAGATATATTTAAAAAATAACTATAGATTTTACGTTTTTATAATTTTTTTGACAACAAACTAAATCTATACAAAATTTATAACAAACAAAAATTATAATATGATTTTAGAAACAATATTAAAATATCGAAGATTAAAATAAAAACGTATGCTAGTAAAAATTGATTAAATTTAATAACTCATGATACGAAATAATATTTACAATGCTAATAAATGTAATCAACATGCATAAGTTAATTATTAAATTATTATTTATTATTAAATGAAACACATTTTAAAATCTACCCTAGTAATTTTTTAGCAAATAAATGAATTTATGATGGTTTTCCTTTAATAAATTTATCGTTAGTTACACTTGGTAGAACTTTTCTTGGTGAAAAATTCTTTCAATAATTTAATTTTATCTGACTTTAAAAAGACAACCACTTGATATTCTCAAGTTAAAGTTGACTTCATGTAATTGAATGAACTATCTTAAAATAAAGTCGTCCCAGGAACGCAACTCAGCAATATTGGCAATATCATGTTTGTATTATGAGAAGGACTTCCGAAGTGGAACTTGAAACGTCAATAAACTTATTTTAACCTTCAATTGTGACTTATTCCCATTAAAATAGTAATTAATTGAGCAATAATACTAAGTAAAGAGCAACAACACAAAGAAAACCAAATTTCACTCATTTAAAAATCATTTGAAAATGACTGTCAAAGAAGAAATTTTTGTATGTGGGCGGAAAAAATGTAATTTTTTGAAAAATATTTTATTTTTTGACGAAGCAACAAGACATGCCATCGCAATGGGTTCGTTAACAGATATAATAATTATCATTATTACTCCGATGAAAATTTTCACCTATTTCGAATTACGCCCCAGAACATATATCGTTCAATGTTTGGAGAGGCATTGTTGGATCATAATATGTCATTGGAGCTTACATCTTCGACCGAACGAAAGAATATTACCTTGGGAATTACACGAAACAAGTGGTTTTAACATGACGGAGCACCAACTGTAGAATAGATCCAAGATCTCCAGGACTAGCTCCACTGGGCTATTTTTTTGGGGTTATATGAAAAATATAGTATACAACGACGAACCCACAAGGGATAATATGAAAATTCATATACAAAATAACTTTGCCAGTGTGCCAGGGTCTTGAACATAATTGGCAACATTTTAAATATTTATTAACATAGTTAATAATGAATTTATGAATATGGGTTATCTGTTAGGTAAATATTATTTTGTAGCATGAGTTAAATTCAACTAATTTTAACTAGCATACGTTTTTTTTAATCTTTGATAGTTTGATAGTCTACGATCCCACTGCAGGGTCCCTACATTCATAACGTAGTTAATCAAACTCACTTTGCCAGTTCAAAAGGGGCCGCAAATATTTTTAATTCAATTAATAATAATTAATTTTTGAACAAAAATTTTATTTCGTTCAGTTATTTTTTAAATAAAATACGCTACTCATGATGTATACGCATGTTTTTTATATAAAATTAAAACTTTTTTTCTTAATATGACGATATAAGGTTGTCATCAAAGATAAAGTCAAAAACAACTAGCGCGTCAAGATACTGATTTAAAGTGTCATTTGTGAGTTTTTAAAGTATGCATCGAAAATTTTTTCTCAGGCAAAATGTGAGTTTGATTAACTACGTTATAAACGTAATTATTTTGCAGTGGGATCTTGTACTATGATTTACGTTTATAAAATTAGATTTTTAAAATTTTTGTTTCTTATCAGTATACACAAAATGTATCAAAAAAAATCTGCAAATACATAAAATCTATAGTTATTCCCTAAAAAAAACACCCTCGTAGGGGGGAAGGAGCGAAAAAAATCGATTTATCAAGAATCTATACACAGTAGAAAAAAAATTTTCAAATAAAAAATATAACAGATGAAGGTGAAGATTGCAGCTTTCGTATGCAATTTTTGTATTTTGCCGCAAATAAAGTCAGTTTCTATAAATCCGCCAAATAAATAAACGTTGCGCGATATGTGCCATTTTTTATGATCCTCATGAGATCAACAAAATGTATCAGTTCTATTGACCGGTGGCTGTAGAATGATATAATATGAAATTTCGATTTTGAGTTTTGGTAACAAATATAAGGCATTTGAAATAAGCCTAAAAACGCCGAATTTAAACTTCCACATTACAAACGACCGCACGTCACGGGAAATGGTTCCACGAAGACGGTATTGGGTGGAGTCTGTTACTGAAGTTGTATAGTTTTGAAAAACGTACTTTTAGATCGTTTGTAATGTGAAAGTTTAAATTCAGCATTTTTTGGACATATTTTAAATGCCTCGCATTTGTTGCCAAAACTCAAAACCGAAATTTCATGCTATAGGTTTTGAAGATTAGGCTTTAACAATGGAAATCCATAGTGACTAGTCGATGGAAGTAATACATTTTATTGATCTCACGAGAATCGTAAAAAATGGCAAAAATCACGCAACGTTTATTTATTTTACACCTTTATACAAACTGACTTTATTTGCGACAAAATACAAAAATTGCATACGAAATCTACACTATTTACCTTTAAAAAGCATTTTGATTTTTGACGATAAGACACTCTGAGCAAAAGATACCAAATTTTTACATTCAAGTTGATACAAATTTTATTTAAAATTGATTTCGCGCGCGCAACTAACATTCAAATGCGCTGTTTAAGCGTTGTTTCTGAGAGAATGGTTTAATTTACACAAAAAGTGCATTTTTGGTCAAAATTATCCCAGTTACATTTTTTATATAAAGCCTTGTTTTTCAACGGCGTACAGATTCTTGGTAAATCGATTGATTTTTTTGTTCCGCCCCTAGTAGCGGAGTTTTAGGGGGAAGCCGGGGGTAGGAGTGGTAAATTTTTGCATATTTTTTGGGGTAAAAATTGACATTATCAGCAAAATTCAGCTTGTCCATATGGCTTTTAGAGGTTCAGTGGCATTTTCGTCTCTGACCTCTGAAGTATTACACAAACTCCTCATATTTTTAAAAAATTATTCAAAAATGGTTTAATATACAGGGTGTTCCATTTAAAAATACACAATTTTGGTTAATTCCGTTATTCTGACTGACCCTGTATAATCGAAAATAATTTTAAATTATAGACGTCTTTGATATACAACAGTTTTTTAATAACATTTTTTTATATACTCCATAGTTTAGACTAACCAAACGAAACTAGTGAAAGAATTAATAAATATAATCTATTTCATGTAAACAATGATCAATACAAAAACGACTACTAAGTAATATAATTAATTTTATTAAGAGTACTTATATTATGATAATAGAAAATTTAAATTAAACATTAAACACTAAGAAATATTAGAATTATTTACTTATCCGGTTAAATGCATTTTTATTATTTACTTATATTGCTCATATCACATAAAAAAACTAGTATGTTTGAAATAGCAAGAATCTGATAGATTTAATTATTTGCTATGATTGTAAAGTTAGATCAATACCTGACACAAATTCAGTTTACTAATAAATTAACATTTTTTAAATTATGAGAAAATTTAATATTAACTGTTCCAGGGTCAAAAAAGCTTTTTTATTGATGAATTAGTTTTGATATTTTTGTTGACTTTAAATATACAAGCACATGACTCAATAAAAAGGGCACATTTATACAAAATATTAAGTGAATTTGAAATACCACCCAAACTAATTAGGCTCATCTGAATGACAATTATGGACACAGATACATACAACACAAGATGATAGATTGATTTCAAATGATGCTTCTTCTTCTTGTGCCCTACTTGATTATCATGTGTTGGCTATCAAATAGGCTATACTAATTTTGTTGATTGCAGCTCGGAAATGGGATACAGAGGATCTCAAATAACATAAGGATTAAAACAAGGTGATCTAGTACCAACAATGTTGAGATAAATATCATGAGTAGAACCAAAGCAACAGGCGAGAATAAATGAGAACTCAAATCACATACTAAACAAATAGATCTGTCAATAAACACAAAAAAAGACTAAAATCCTAGTATAAATCCAATCAGAGAGAGCATGACCCTACCTAATAAGTAGCAACTTAGAAAAAAACTATTTAGGAGTCAAAATTACAAAGGACAACATAGAAGACGCTGAGCTTAGCAGAAGAATCATCCTAGCCAATACAGTATACTTCTATGAACTAGATATTTAAATCATGAGATGTACATCATGAGACCATAATCTGATCAATGGTGAGCTATGGATATGTAACTTGGATATTGACTTAAAAATATGTAAACTGCATGGACATCTTTGAAAGAAAGGTACTAAGATGAATACTAGGCCCTATAAATAAAAAACAGGTAGCAAATCAGATACAGTTATGAAATATCATAACATGTATGTAGAACCACCAGTATCCTAGTATCTTGTAAGAATGCAGGGAAAGAGACTTATTGGGAGGCTGAGAAAGAGATGGGAGGATGATGTTGATGAAGATGAAAGTTCACTTGGAGGTTGATTGTGGAGGAGAATGGCTACAGATCATAACAAAGTTGTTAACTAGTGTCATCTATACATCTTCAATGGAACTATATAATCCTTTAACCTTAAAACAGAGAATTTCCATAATCAGTTGCAAGAAGTGTTCTACATAAAAGTACTAAGAGGGCAAGTTCAAAAAATATTGATTAAATTGTGAACAATTGTGATTGTAGTTATACCACTATATTAGATGAACATTAAGGTAATTTCTTGTTAATATTGTATGTTTCTTTTAACCTCAAAACTAAATATAGGCTTGGTGTCAAATATTAACACACATAAAAAAAATACTAGTAGTTGACATAGGTGTCAACTATTACCATTTTATACTGAGACTGGAAAAACATAATATTTTATTATCCTCTCTATCTTAGCAGCAAATACGTATTGTATGCCCAGAGTGACTATGTTATACAGGTAAAAGGCAAAATTTCACGCAAAAGAAAAATAGATCCAGAACCAGACCTAAAGGAAGATCAGGAGAATATTTTAATGAAGTGGATCAATGATGTAGCCAGAGCCAGTTTCCCTATCCAACAACAGCAACTTATGAGCAGTATTCATGTACTAAAAGTTTTATCATTATATTAGAGGTCTTGTTCCAGGTTCTTATGAACTAACTGAGTAAACAGAATCCCTTGAAAGATAACAAGCCACAAAGAACCTGGTTTACTAGATTTTTAAAAAGAAATCCTGAAATATTTTTCCTTAAAAAAAAGGTGAACAAACTGTTTACCAACTACCAACAAATTGATCCAGATGAAAATGAATGCCTAACAGTCCTTATAACAGGTAATGGGTAACAGATCACTGGTAAAGTGGCACCACCAATGGTCATATTTAAATATGAGAGAATTTCAAAAGAACTGGCACTGGTGTTCCTGAAGAACTAGTATTGGGAGGTCAGAAAAGGGATGGATGATACAAGCCTACTTACCTCTTATGAGTTCATTACAAATGTTTTTGGTAAGTGTTTGCCAGAAAGCAAAATCCCTCATTAGTAAGTACTTCTATTCATTTATGGACATTCATTTTTGACAATGCATTTTTATTATTTACTTATATTGCTCATATCACATAAAAAAACTAGTATGTTTGAAATAGCAAGAATCTGATAGATTTAATTATTTGCTATGATTGTAAAGTTAGATCAATACCTGACACAAATTCAGTTTACTAATAAATTAACATTTTTTAAATTATGAGAAAATTTAATATTAACTGTTCCAGGGTCAAAAAAGCTTTTTTATTGATGAATTAGTTTTGATATTTTTGTTGACTTTAAATATACAAGCACATGACTCAATAAAAAGGGCACATTTATACAAAATATTAAGTGAATTTGAAATACCACCCAAACTAATTAGGCTCATCTGAATGACAATTATGGACACAGATACATACAACACAAGATGATAGATTGATTTCAAATGATGCTTCTTCTTCTTGTGCCCTACTTGATTATCATGTGTTGGCTATCAAATAGGCTATACTAATTTTGTTGATTGCAGCTCGGAAATGGGATACAGAGGATCTCAAATAACATAAGGATTAAAACAAGGTGATCTAGTACCAACAATGTTGAGATAAATATCATGAGTAGAACCAAAGCAACAGGCGAGAATAAATGAGAACTCAAATCACATACTAAACAAATAGATCTGTCAATAAACACAAAAAAAGACTAAAATCCTAGTATAAATCCAATCAGAGAGAGCATGACCCTACCTAATAAGTAGCAACTTAGAAAAAAACTATTTAGGAGTCAAAATTACAAAGGACAACATAGAAGACGCTGAGCTTAGCAGAAGAATCATCCTAGCCAATACAGTATACTTCTATGAACTAGATATTTAAATCATGAGATGTACATCATGAGACCATAATCTGATCAATGGTGAGCTATGGATATGTAACTTGGATATTGACTTAAAAATATGTAAACTGCATGGACATCTTTGAAAGAAAGGTACTAAGATGAATACTAGGCCCTATAAATAAAAAACAGGTAGCAAATCAGATACAGTTATGAAATATCATAACATGTATGTAGAACCACCAGTATCCTAGTATCTTGTAAGAATGCAGGGAAAGAGACTTATTGGGAGGCTGAGAAAGAGATGGGAGGATGATGTTGATGAAGATGAAAGTTCACTTGGAGGTTGATTGTGGAGGAGAATGGCTACAGATCATAACAAAGTTGTTAACTAGTGTCATCTATACATCTTCAATGGAACTATATAATCCTTTAACCTTAAAACAGAGAATTTCCATAATCAGTTGCAAGAAGTGTTCTACATAAAAGTACTAAGAGGGCAAGTTCAAAAAATATTGATTAAATTGTGAACAATTGTGATTGTAGTTATACCACTATATTAGATGAACATTAAGGTAATTTCTTGTTAATATTGTATGTTTCTTTTAACCTCAAAACTAAATATAGGCTTGGTGTCAAATATTAACACACATAAAAAAAATACTAGTAGTTGACATAGGTGTCAACTATTACCATTTTATACTGAGACTGGAAAAACATAATATTTTATTATCCTCTCTATCTTAGCAGCAAATACGTATTGTATGCCCAGAGTGACTATGTTATACAGGTAAAAGGCAAAATTTCACGCAAAAGAAAAATAGATCCAGAACCAGACCTAAAGGAAGATCAGGAGAATATTTTAATGAAGTGGATCAATGATGTAGCCAGAGCCAGTTTCCCTATCCAACAACAGCAACTTATGAGCAGTATTCATGTACTAAAAGTTTTATCATTATATTAGAGGTCTTGTTCCAGGTTCTTATGAACTAACTGAGTAAACAGAATCCCTTGAAAGATAACAAGCCACAAAGAACCTGGTTTACTAGATTTTTAAAAAGAAATCCTGAAATATTTTTCCTTAAAAAAAAGGTGAACAAACTGTTTACCAACTACCAACAAATTGATCCAGATGAAAATGAATGCCTAACAGTCCTTATAACAGGTAATGGGTAACAGATCACTGGTAAAGTGGCACCACCAATGGTCATATTTAAATATGAGAGAATTTCAAAAGAACTGGCACTGGTGTTCCTGAAGAACTAGTATTGGGAGGTCAGAAAAGGGATGGATGATACAAGCCTACTTACCTCTTATGAGTTCATTACAAATGTTTTTGGTAAGTGTTTGCCAGAAAGCAAAATCCCTCATTAGTAAGTACTTCTATTCATTTATGGACATTCATTCCATTTAGCATTATACACTAGCAAGTTTTGTACTGAATATTTTATTATATTGGTAGCACTTGATCTGAATATAACAGCACATTTGATTTAGCCAACGGATGTTGCTGTATTTCATTATTTGGAAGGGTCCATTTAGCACAGTGGCAGATTGATATAATAAGACTTTTCCCGTTTTAAAGAAAATTCACTTCTGTCCTCTTTTGAAAAAAGTGCTACAGGAAAGGCTAGTGGCATCAATTTTAAAGAATGGTTTCTGAAAATGTGTCTTAGTTCCCTGAAATGTTGGTGCTATTATGTTTCCCAATGAAAAAATTTACATTTTAAAGAAAGAGCAGGAACTGCAGGAAATGAAAGATGGCAAATACTTTACAGAAAAACATATTGATAAAGAAAAACTAACTCTTTTCAAAACTAGTCTAGAATGGGACAGTGACAATGATGATTTATTTCTCCTTCATTTTTACAAAAATGTTTGCATAAAACACAGTTCAAAGAAGGAATAAACAAGTTGAAAATGAAAAATGATGTGAAAGAACTGGATAATGAAGACAACATCATTGAGACATATTGTGCACATACCAAATGATGAAAACAACCCTAATGTTGAAGATACTTACAGAGGACAAACCTGATAAACCAACAGAAGAATAGAACACAATATACCTATAAGATATTGAACTAGTCTGAGTTACTGAGACTGATATAAAATGTATCAGATGTTTTGAAATGTCACACTACTGCAACTAGGAAAAATTTTCACTACTATTCAAGACACTTCTGCTACTTCAGTAGTACTACACAATCACAAGATCAGTCTTCTACAATGGTAGAACTACCTAGATATTCTACACCAAATGAAATTATATCATCTCCTTTTAAATGAATACTATTTGGACTACCTAGATATTCTACATCAAATGAAATTAGATCAATCTCCTTTTCAATGAATACTATTTTGGCCTGAAGCCAAAGTATCCTCATAAAAAAAAAGAAAAGTGGAAAAAAAAGATAAAGAGTAAGTATAAGGAGATCAAGCTACTTGAAGAAAAAAAGAAAAGAGCAGAAGGTAGACAAAAGAAAAGGTATGAAAAGGACCTTACTAAAAACAGAAACCTAAAGTAATTAGAAAAAAAAAATAAGTTAATAAAAAACAAGAAGAGAAAAGACAATATAAATATGTATGTATAATACAAAAATTTTTTCAATAATTGTAAAGTTATTGGTATGAATTATTGTGATGACAGTAAAACTTCATCTAGAATTAATGATAAAGATGTCAGTGTAACAACATTTCATCTAACCATAAAAAGAATTCCTTAACCTCAGAAACTCATTTCAGAAGAAAGAATAAAATATCAGTTTCCAGATTCATTGGATGTAAATGGTTAAATTTAAATACTTTATATACTGTAATTATATATTATTAATTCTCATTACCTACTTGAGTAATTATTACTAACCCTTGGATGTGTCAACTACTAATTTTTTCATTTTTTTTACTGACATTTGCACTTTTTTTAAATTTAATAAAAAATAATTTAATAATAAATAATAATTTGTTGGTTCAACATTCAGAAAGGATTAGATTAGACATATTATTTAGTGAAGTTCAACATTTTCTGAGGTTAAAAAAAATTTTTTTGATTCTTATAATCTCAACTACTACTAGATTTGGATAATGAACCAACCAATTGAAAGAAGACACATAAGGAACATCAATCTAGAATGAAATGGAATAATGACATTCCAATAGCATAAGAGACAATGTTTGAGAAAAACTGGTAATATGCCTGAATAAGTGAAGAACATTAATGTTTACTTGATATTCCTAAAATATGGATGCAAAAAATGAAGTACGGAATCATCAAAAACTTGAAAATTATAAAGAATTTGGCTTAAAGCAACTTCAAAAAGTCAATAAGGCAGGGAGGTGTGTACAACTACCTAATTACCTTCATAAGAATTCCATGCCATGGCAAAGTTGATAGCAGCAAAATGGTAACTTCTACATTATACATTCACAGAAACCAAGAGAAATATTTGTAAATAGTTAATTATCCAAGAATATTTTCCAGTGTATATAAAATCACCAAGGATTCTTTCAAAATAGAAAACAACATTATGGATGGAACTTACACACTATTGTTCAGTATATAACTCAAAATTCATTACTAATGGGAACACAGTTTGTTACTAAATAAAAACCAATTATGCAAATAACTAAATGTCAAAAATAAACTAATTATTTATATTGAAACCAAAGAGAATAATTCAACATTGATTTAATTAATAAGTGAAACTAAATTGGTATGCACAGTACACAAAAATAATGATGAAAGAATGAATAACAATCTGGTTAACTAATCTCTTATTTTAACTAAAAGATATTACAAAACTCAATAGTTCTAATAAATATAATGCAACTTTTAGCTTGAAAATATTGGCATGCAGTTAAACTTATAATACTATTTTTATGCCAGTATTTTAACAAAAAAAATTAAATAGTAAATATATTCCTTAATTTAGAAGGTTTATGTGTTTGCAATGGTGAAATATGGAAATAAATGTAAATCTTACTAGTTATTTGTTTAGTCACTCAGAATTTTTGTATTACATATCTACAAAACCAATACAAAATTTTTTTAGTTTGCCTAAAATGAACAATATTTAAACTAACTCCTATTGGTGCTGCCATTAGGATTTCAAAAAAAATTTATTCTTAGAAAATTGTATCCCTTCATTAATCAAACCAACAATAGACGAACATTGGCTAAATTAACGTAATGGGGTTATAGCTTATAATGATTATTATGGAAAAATAAGACCTGTTTACAGAAAACAGTATAAACAAAGAAATGCTGTTTTTACTAAAGTTGCGGAAATCTATAACCATTGGAACTATCACTAAATGCGTAAAAACGATATATTAATACGAAACGCACCTAAAAGGTGTTGAACACACCGATCACAAAGAATTTCTAGTTTTTTTCAACCATTGTTATGACAGTTTAATGGCATTTTCACAGCTGATATTGGTAAACACTAATTTGTTCACTTCCATTATTTTCACTCAATATTTCACTGCATCACTTCATTTCGTTTCAATATTACACGGCGTGCTATAATTAGACATTCTATTTGAAAACGTAAATTAACAATCAGCTGACTAGGAAGTGTTATTTTGCAAACTTTAAAACGACGTGCGACATATAATTCATTATCACCAAGGACAGTATACTGTTTAGGGGAAAACTTAGGGACTTTCTTTAATGGACGTGGATACTAGCACTACGGACGTATAATTAAACACACAATGTTTATTTCAGAATCCTGAAAAATAGAAACTATGTTGAGTACTCTTAACAACATGCGAGAAACCGGCTTAAGATTTATGAAATTGCAAAGTTTCTGAGTTTTAAGAGTCCTGAACCACAGAATAATAAACAAACAGAATGCCCACTCTGCTTGAAAAAATAAGTACGCACATCTCGATCGAGCAGACGGAATCAGCCATGTTTTAAACGGAACCAGTTAAAGAATAGATTAAATTAGTTCAAATGTACTAAATTATTAATCTCTAAAAATTTAAATTACAGTTCTGTCGTAATTTGTCACAAATTTCTCAATTCGAGTCTGTTTCCGTTTAAAATATGGCGATCGCGTGCTGACAAACTTCAAAGGCGGCATCTGCGAATAGGCTTTCTGATTGTTATTTATTCTGTGCCTGAACCATGTACTCAAACGACATAACGGATCGTAATCATCGACAGCCTATAAAATTCCAACTAATTCATATCACTACTTTCGTGGCGATCGCTTCAGCATTTTATGATTTAGAAATTAATATAACGCCAGTATAGAAGCTTCGCTTCAAAACTTCATATTGCAATACAAAAATTTAAGCTTAAGAAAATGGCAATCCATATATACCAAGTACTAGTTTGTTTAGTCAAGTCAAAAATCCATAAATAGAATTAAAAAAAGGCGGTACAGTAGACTAGCGCGAAGCTTCATACTATGTTTTGTGTATTTTTAAAATTTAAATATTTTTAAGGAAGAAAGAAATAATTAATATTTATTTATAGTTTAAACAAATTATATTACAATAAAATAATTCAATTAATTATTATGTTTGCTCCTAATGACACCTGCTAGCGTATCAACAAAAGATACGTTGTTTACTTCTGATAGACCTGTCAAAGTCAGACTAAATATTAAATTAATAATAAAATTATTGCAATACAAAAATTTAAGCTTAAGAAAATGGCAATCCATATATACCAAGTACTAGTTTGTTTAGTCAAGTCAAAAATCCATAAATAGAATTAAAAAAAGGCGGTACAGTAGACTAGCGCGAAGCTTCATACTATGTTTTGTGTATTTTTAAAATTTAAATATTTTTAAGGAAGAAAGAAATAATTAATATTTATTTATAGTTTAAACAAATTATATTACAATAAAATAATTCAATTAATTATTATGTTTGCTCCTAATGACACCTGCCAGCGTATCAACAAAAGATACGTTGTTTACTTCTGATAGACCTGTCAAAGTCAGACTAAATATTAAATTAATAATAAAATGTAAATAAATATCATTTGATAGTAAATTTAATTATTATATAAACCAAATAAGATTATTTAAAATAAAATTTGACTATTGTCTGAAAGGAATTTATTAAGTAAAAAATTTATAACATTTCAAAAATCAAAATAACTTATTATTGTCAGTTTCGACATTTTGTATAACGGACGCTCCCTTACATAAATGGACTCTTTCAACTGCTTGCTGTGACTGCTTATAAATATGAAAATTTAACTTATAATATTTTACTAATAACTCTTTTTATCGCACTTAATACAATAGTCGAATTGATAATTCTAAAAATCCGACATTGCATAATTATATTAAGTTATTTTAAACGAGTGTCATAAAAATTGAAATAGATGATTCAATATTGTTTTTAATTGGATGACGTTTATGACTTTTAAATTTTGACCGTACGGAAATCGTTACGAATCGAATTATAGTATCAATCTTTTTAATTTTTCTGTTTGTTAATCTTTTAATGACAGATATTCTTTTAACTTTTCCTGGCAACACAACAACCACAAATCTTTTCAGAGCAGCAGTGTGTAAAATATAGATTTCCATGATGGTCGTCAACATCCGAAACGGATAGGCACTACCAGAAGACGAAGAAACGAATTGATCTAGAGTAGTGAATAGATGTTAAGAAGCGCTATTTCGTGACGCTACCGGCGATGCCTTCTCGTGGCGCTAGTTTCGTGACTCCCGTCTCAGCATTTTACTACAGAGAAAAAAGTAATAAAACGCCACTATAGAAGCCTCGCTTCAGTAAGAAACACTAATATATATATATATAATAAATTGCACAATATTTATTTTAACAGTAATGATGAAAATAAAGTTCGAGTTAAATTATTCACAACTTTATTACTTTCTAATAAGATAAATTTCTCAATGCTAGCGATTATTAAATAGTGCTAATTAATTATTAAATAGTTTACAATTAAATTACGTTTTTAGTATAAACGTAAAAATATTGTAGATATATAAGTCGTGGTGTAAAAAATATGTATTTCATGTCACATGGACATGCAAACATTTTTTTTTTTTTTTGGACGCCGTTAAATAAATTGAGAATTTATGGAAAAAGAAATTGTAATATTTTTTTATTATTCTAAGAGTACCTACGGTTATCATAATGTAAACAGTGATCGATATAATAGTAAATATGGGAAAATACCGAAATAAACAAATAAATAATCTAGATATTCATATTTATTATCTTTTAATTTAGATCCACGTCATATTTCTTACATTATTGGAAGAAGTCACATTAAATATTTAATGATATCATCATTTGACGCCATTGTTTCAGTTGCCTACGTACAAAGCTTATTTTTGTCAGACCAGCAACGATGTAACATAACGCTGTCGGACATTATCGGAGCATTGGTATTGAAAATATATCTTTTTGTTGGCAGCAACGCTTGCCTATAAAACAGTAACGATTTATATTACCTAAATTTAGATGAAAAATATTTGTATAATACTAAAAAATAGTATTTATAACACTAGTTTTTTCATTATCTTGGTAGCGACTTTTTATGGGCTCATTTAATTGAAGAGATCCAATGATACTTTTTAATACAATTCTACGTATGTTGGGGTAGTAGACGCAACTGTAATTAAAAAAGATTCTTCAAAAACTTAATCTAAACAATAATTCCCGAAGTTTGGCTACATAAATGTAGTTAATAAATTTATATTATAAATATTTTTTGTTAAATGGTGGTGTATTGAATCCAACGAGTTCTATGTTGGTAATACATACAAATACAAATTGTTTTGGCAAGCATGTTTATTTACCAACATATATAGGATTATCGATTACTAAGATAGGCAACATAAAATGTTCCTGTAATGTTTTCTATTTTGCCTAATTTAAAATTAATAAATATAAATTTAACTTACACTTGAAAAAAAGCTACACTTCACAAACCTAAACTTAATTACTATTTAACAGAAGCCACACGAAATAGCTATGTGAAATAAATAGGTACTACATAACAGTACACTACACTGGTATGTATGAGACGAGTACACTGACTGATTTTGAGTAGGTTGTCTAATCAGTATTCTTTCTTCTAGCACTTCTAGCTACCGATTTAAATTTTTAGGGTGGGGATCGAGCCTGTAGGTGGTGATAAGCTTTTCATCCCTGCTTTTTTATAATAGGTATCCTATTTATTAGGTATACCAGGAGCATGCAACAATTACTTCACATAATAAAGAATAATTTCCACTTAGTAATACCTACATAATCCTTGTAGAATGCTCATTCAAATATAATTGTAAATAGTTTCTAATTAAAACTATAATTTAGCTACATTTCTAAAATAATATTAAGCATTGAATTCTCTTATTGATTCTAATACCGTAAATATTTTCTTTGGATATAAGATTTTGTTTTTAATATAATCTTGTCTTCATACAGCTTTTGTTAAAGACAAGACAAGAACTGGTATCATTTGTATAATTTGTGATTGAAAGTCACTAAAAGGGCATTTGAATTGGTTCAAAGTGGACGATCCGTAAAAAGTGTTACTGCTGAATTGAATATTCCAAGAATTACGCTTCATGACCGTCTCAAATCTAATTCTACCGAAAAACCAGCTTTGTTAAAGAAATCGTACTTTTCAGCAGAATAAGAAGCTATATTAGCTGATCACATCAAACAACTATCAAACCAGTTTTATGTCATTACTTTGATAGACTTACGGAGACTTGCGTATTATCTTGTTGAAAAGTTAAAAATAAAACATAATATTAATAAAGATACCAAAATGGCTGGGGAGGACTGGGTTATCGGATTTCGTAAGAGGAATGCCTTAAGCCTAAGACAATCCTCAGCAACAAGTCTGAACTAAGTTATTGCGTTTAACAAACCTGAAGTTGATTTATATTCTTCCAATTTGGAAGCAGTTTACAAGAAACATCCTTTTAAGTCCACTAGAATATTTAGTATGGACGAAACCGGTATATCTACGGTCCAAAAACCTGGAAAGGTTTTAGCTACTAAGGGCAAACATCAGGTGGGCTCTGTCACAAGTTGGGAAAGAGGCAGAAACATTACGATTGTCTGCACGTCGAGTGCTTCAGGTGCATACATACAGTCCATGTTTATATATCCTAGGCAGAGAATGTCACCTCAGTTAGAGAAACCGGCTGGAGCTATTTACAAATGCTCCCATAATGGCTGGTCAAATGAAGACCCCTTCATGTAGTGACTCACACATTTTAAAGACAACGTAAAACCAACAGAGGAAAATCCCGTTTTATTGATCATGGACAATCACGAGAGTCACATCTCCCTTGATCGTTATAATTATTGTAGATCTAATCATATACATGTTGTCTCAATACCACCTCACACATCACATAAACTACAACCTTTGGATTTGTCGTTTTATGGCCCCTTGAAGAAAGCAATCAACATACAGTGTGACAGGTTCTTGAGGTAAAACCAATTTCAAAAGATTTCTATGTATGACATGGCATCTACATTTAATGAAGCTTACTTGAAAGTCGCAACGATGGATAAAGGAGTTTCAGGATTTGGTGCTTCAGGGATTTTACCGTACACCCTGAAAAATTTACTGATATAGACTTTGTCACGGAACAAGACACTCAAACTCCAGTCATTGTTGACTCTGAAAATGTTTATAAACCAGCACTTGATGCAACTCTTCATGAACACAATCATAATGTCACTGGGTAGCTTGTAAGCGCTAACGAGACTTGTGTCAAAACTTGTCAGACTTTAAAAGATAAGACAACAACCAGCTTAAATTTAAGTGGGATTTATGAAAATCGATTACCTGGTAGTTCGAAAACGAACGTTGTACAAAATTCTTGTCCAAAATCCTCTGAGAATCTGTCTCATTTCAAAGACATTTTGGAATCAGTATCACCTCTTCCAAAATCATATAATGATGATAAACTAAATCCAAAAAATTCCAGAAAACGACACTCAGTAATTATGAATGGCACCCTTATGAAAACGGTTTTGGAAGACACAAATAAGAAAAAAGAAATTAGGGTTAAAAAGCCAAGCATAAACTAGAAAAAGTTATACAGGATCCAAAGGTCAACCCGAATGTGAAGCTAAAAATGTTGAAGAGTGAAAAAAGTAAACAATTAAAGATTGAAAATAAATCCCAAATAAAATTGGGCATATTAAAACGCAAGGCTACAAATAAAGGAAGAAGGTGTCGAAGACAAATTCATTTTGAAAAATCGTGTTTCGAAGAAGATATATATGAATAAAAAATATGTGATGATAACGAATTTGATGACAGTTTGGAATTCTTTTCCGGAAACACTAAAATGTGTTTGGTTTGTGGTGAGTTTGGTATTCCACTGACCCTTTTAGCCAAGAAACGGTTGACTGCGGAGCAGTACTACACCAACAGAAAGCTAGCCAGACAGAAAAAGTGGATTGACACCCTGGAAAAAATGGACATGGCACATAGTAGCAAAATAGTATGGAACCTTCTAAAAAAACTTAGCGGTGATCCAAAAGAACATAAACCACCTTGCAACGTTACAGCAAACCAAGTCGATGCTCAACTCCTTATGATTGGAAGAACTACGAACCGATATAAGGGCCCAAACACTAGAAGAAGATTGGATTCGGAGACAAACCACCTAGGTACTCCTTTTACACTAAAAGAACTCTACGACGGTATGAACAGGTTAAAAAACGGGAAAACTGCTGGTGTGGATGATATATGCAGTGAACAAATGAAGCAAATAGGCCAAGGAGCAAAAAACTGGATCTTGCAATTTTATAACACGTGCTGTAAAACTTGCGAAATTGACACACGATGTTTTTCGTTACGCTGGAGGGTAAAGTAAGTAGGTGGAGAGTTAAAAAACGTGGCCTCCCACAGGGAAGTGTTTTAGCACCAATGCTCTACAATATATGCACAAACGACCAACCTACGCCTACCGAAACCAAGCACTTCCTCTATGCTGACGATCTTGCAATATGTGCTCAAGGAAATAGTTTTGAAGAAGTGGAGAGGAAACTCGAAACTACCTTAAAAACAATAACAGCGTACTATCTGCAGTATTCCTTGAGACCCAATCCCTCTAAAACCCAAGTCTGCGCTTTCCAAAGCTAAGCGAAAACTCCAAATTGCGTGGAATGGTAATACATTAGACCACACAAACCAACCTATATATCTTAGAGTAACTCTGGACCGGTCCCTCACCTACAGACAACATTGCATAAAAACGAGAGGGAAAGTAACAACTAGGAACAGCATACTCAGAAAGCTAACGGGAAGTAAATGGGGCGCACGTCCTTGCGTTTTAAGAACAACGGCACAGGCACTGTGTTTCTCAACTGCTGAATATGCGGGCCCCGTTTGGGGCAGATCTGCCCACACCGAACAAGTTGATACTGCGCTAAATGAGACATACAGGCTAGTAACGGGGTGCATGACACCAACGCCACTCTCAAATCTATATCAAGCAGTGGGTTTTGCAGAACCCTCGACACGCAGAGGCGTTGCAGAGCACATAGAGAAAATTAAACAGATCGCAGACGAGCGGCATGCCCTATACAAAGCTCGAACACCACGAAAGCGACTAAAATCTAGGAAAAGCTTCCTTGGAACAGTGCAGGATGAACCGACTGAGTATTTTCCTCTTCCCCAGTTCAATAGACCGGCCAGTCCCTAGACTTTAAAACGTGGAAAACTATGAATAGGATAAGAACGGGGGTCGCTCCAGTAAAATCAAACATGGCAAAATGGGGAAAAATCGACCAAGATGATGTGAACTGTGACTGTGGAGAAACACAGAATATGGAACATCTTCTTACATGCAGAAACTGTCCTCATCGATGTACCCTCGAAGATTTGTGGCTCGCCAACCAAGATGAAACCGACGTAGCCCGATACTGGTCCGAAATTTTATGAATGACATTTCCGGACACGATAAAGTAAAGTAAGTGGTGAAAAAACTGAACTATAGTAAAGATGTGTGTTTTGTGGACAATGAGCTCAGGCTGAGTGCAGTGGATATGATTGTCCTAAAAACTATCAGTGTGACTTTTGTTATATGAACTACGTTATAGACTTATAAACTTTGAAAAGGCATTCAAGAAGGTTAGACATGGAAAATTAATGGAAACTTTTGAACGCGTAGGAATAGATGACAAAGACTTAAGATCCTCAAGGAAAATGAAATTTCTGTAGTTGGCTGTATACCATCAGTCACAAAAGTTTGTTTAAAATCCTTTATAAAATGTTTATAACTTAAAATCCCTTTCAGGCTACATCACAGAACGTTTTCGGGGTAAAAAGCCCATCATCAGTGTTTTGTTACTAGGTGCACAGAGTCAAGCCACTAAATACCTGGGTAAAACAATTTAGATGTTTGAGTATTTCTCTGATAACCTGCATGGCAACATAAGACTCCCACTAGGGTTTTCTGCTGATCCTCAGACGATGTCTGAATGGGTTCTCAAGAACCCAGTATACCCATATTTGAAACTTAATATATATATATATATATATTTAGGGATTCTACAGTATTCACTGCCTTCCCTCGCTCAACCGTTTCCATCTCTCTCTGTTGTTCCATTCTCCATCGTTTAGTCCTCTCTTACTCATGGCGTCGTCTACTTCGTTCCTCCAGGATTTTCGGGGTCGTCCTCTTTTCCTCCTTCCTATGGGGCTCCATTCGGTTATTCTTTTTATCCATCTGCTGTCGCTAGCTCTTCTTACATGTCCATACCACTTTAGTCTTTTTTGTTCTATATATGTTAGTATGTCTGTTTCTATTGATGTTCTTTGCTTTATTTCGTCATTACTTCTCCTATCCATTCTTGTTACTCTGCAGCATCTTCGCAGGCATTCCATCTCTGTTGCTATTATCTTAATACTTTACTAAATATATGGTAATCAGCAAAATACCATTGGACGAGTTCATATCATAATACATATACATGGACAACATTTGGTATTGGTATAGAAAAAACCGAGAAAATGACTTATATCGGTTAAAATATAAATGACAATTGGGATATGAGCAAGGAGATAAAAATCCGCATTAAAAAGGCCAGAGCAGAGTTCTTCCTAATGGAAAAATAATATGTGGACGAAGCATTAATAATAACCTAAAAATAAGACTCGTCAAATGTTACATCTTCTCGACATTATTGTATAAAGTTGAAAGCTGGAGGCTCGCTAATATCTATTATATATCTCCAAATTATTGAAATGTGGGTGTACCGAAGGTTGCTACGCATAAAATGTCTAAAAAGGACACTCGAAGTAGTGAAAATCAGCCCTCGTTTTCACTCTTCAGAGCTGCAGTGAATAACATTATATATAGCAAACATTCAGTAATTACCGTAGTAAGGAGAGAATTCTGTAAACACTAAAGCAAAAGTATACTACCTTGTATTTTGTTTCTTTGTAAATATATGAATTAGAGATCATGCCGCTTACTAAATCTATGCGAGAAAATTTAAATCATCACGAGCAATTCTGGAAATTTCACTGTCAGACAGAATCAGAAACGAAGGGATTAGAAATAGAACCAAAATCAGAGAAGTGATAATAATGAAACGGCGTCTAGCCGTTCCCTGGATAAGGCAATTGGAAATAGATGGGCACGTAAAGTGACAATGACAAACAAAAAGAGATACATGCAGGCCCCAGTAAAGATGGGTAGATGATACCCGAACTGCAGCACCAAAACAATGGATTCGCAAAGCACATTATCGAGATTAGTGAAGAAATTTGGGCGAGACCTTCAGCAGTGGATGAATGTGGGTTGAAAAAAAAAGAAGGTTTCTTCTCCTTTACGTCTCATTGCTATTATCCAATCTATTTTTCTTTATCCATTTAATAGGTACAGACAAGCGGAACCGCCGAAAAACCAAGACGAATACAAAAGAAATATAAAAGACTGAATAATAAAAAGTGATGACAAATTATACGAAACAAAATAAAAACAAGTAAAATGATACCGCCTTAATGACTCGCAACATTCGGAAAAATGATAGCATTAATAGACAAGGCGAAATGCTCGCGTTCGTTCGGAAAAATATTCCCATTAGATTTTTTTACGTAATCACTTTCCTTCTTCTTATTTAAGTTACATGTTCTATCGAAGGTTGAAAATCATCATGGCAATGCGGAGTATTTACTTTGCCCTGTCATAACATGGCCTAAGTACTCAAGTTTTCTTTTTTGATAGTCAATATTATTTCAGCTTCATGTCCTATTCTTCTAGTAACTTCTGCGTTTGATATTCTTTCTTTCTTCTTTCAGTCCCCTGTCCGATTATCGAACGTTGGCGATTATATTGGCAATAATAACTTTGTTTACGGCGGCTCTAAATAAATTAGCGGTGGTCTCTTGATACCATTCTCGGATATTTCGGACCCAGGATGTTCTTCTTGGGCCTGGGCCTCTCCTTCCGGCGATCTTACCCTGTATTATGAGGTGTAGAAGGTTATACCTCTCTGGATGTCTCCTTACATGACCCAAATATTGTAACTTTCGAATTTTTATCGTTTTTGTTATTTCTGTGCTCTTTTTCATTCGATGTAAAACTATTTCTTTCTTATTAGATCAACCCAACTTATCCGCAATACTCGTCGATAAATCCACATCTCAAAGGCCTCCAATTTTTTCATTAATGTCTCTGTAAGAGTACAGCTCTCCATATCATACAGCAATATGGAGAATATGTAGCAGTGTATTATTCTGATTTTAAGGTTTAATATAATATCTCTATTAATAAGAATTTTCTTTAATTTATAGAAGGTGGCTCTGGCTTTTTCAATGCGTATTCTTATTTCTTTATTGATATCCCAGTTATCGTTAACGTTTGCGCCGAAATAGGTAATATTGTGGACTCTTTATAACTCCATTCCATACGCTCTGATTCTCGTTGGTTGTAACTCTGTTTTGCTGACAACCATGAGTTTTGTCTTAGAAGTTTTAGCCCATATTCATCACATGCTTCGGTTACCCTGTTTAAAAGTCGTTGCATGTCTTCTTCATTGGAGGCAATAAGTACAATGTCTGCATATCTGAGATTGTTGACATAATTCCGTTGATTTTATTGCCTGTATCTTCAACTAAAGCTTCTTTGAAAATAAATTCGGAGTAGATATTAAAAAGTAAAGGAGAGAGAATACATCCTTGCCTCACTCCAGTGCAGTATTTCCACTGCTTCCGTCGTGTTGTGTCCAATTCGTATGTTTGCACATTGATGCCAATACAAATTTTTGATAATACGGAGGTCTCGGTCATCAATTCCCACCTGTTGCAAAACACCTATAAGTTTGTCATGGTTTACTCGGTCAAAGGCCATTTCGAAGTAGATAAAACACACACACATATATATATATATATATATATATATATATATATATATATATATATATACATATATATATATATATATATATATATATATATATATATATATATATATATATATATATATATATATATATATCGATTGTTCGATATCCCTACATCTTTGAACTATCACCTGCAAACTGAAGAGGGCTTCTCTGGTTCCACGGTTGTTTCTGAAACCAAATTGTGTTTCACTTAGTTGTACTTCTATTTTGTTGTAAATTCTCGAGTGCAGTATTCTTAGGAAAATTTTCAGTACATGACTCATCAGACTGATAGTACGATGATCGCTACACTGTTTGGCATTTATTTTTTTTGTATCATTACAAATATTGACAGTAACCAGTCTGTTGGTATATGTCCTGTTTCCTATAATTTATTGAAGATGCTTAGAAGAGAATCTTTACCCTTATCGTTGATTAGTTTGATTTCATCTGAACCGGTTGCTTTCCTATTCTTTGATAGCTTTATAGCTCTTTGCATTTTATCAAGTGTTATGTTTGGACCAGTCGATATATTTTCGATTTGAATTTCTATTCTATCGTCATCAAACAGCTCCTCAATATATTCTTTCCACCTCTCTAATCTGCCTTGTTCATTTATTATAATATTTCCTTGTTTATCAAGTAAACTACTTGCAGTTGATCTATATGTTCCAGTTATTTCTTTCACCTTTTTGTACATATTAAACGTGTCATTCTTTTTCGGCAGTTCTTCTATTTCAAGACATTTGTTGCTGTACCATTTTTCTTTTGCATCCCGGTTTTTCCTTCTGATTTCTTATGGATTTTATTTTTATTCTTTAGTGTTTTTATTTTTCTGTTTTCGTCTGTTTTTCATTAGTTCCAATATTTCATCAGTCTCCCATTGTTGTTTGCGCTTATTAACAGTTTTATACTTTTTAGTTGTTTCTTGCATAATGGTTTTGACATGATTCCAGTGGTCTTTGACGTTATGTGTTTCTTCCGATTTTTCGAACTTATTTTCTATCTCGTGTGTAATTTCATGACTATTCATTTATCTCGAATACAGTCAGTGTTTATTCGGTTAGTCGGTTGTTGGCGTTTTACTTTTTTAGGTTGGAGTTTTATGTCACTGATAAGTTATGGTCTGAGGGGACATCGGCTCCAGGTAGTGTTTTAGTTATTTTGATCGAATTTCGGTACCTTTCTTCTCTTTAGTATCTGCGGGTGACTTCCAAGCATATAAACGACGCTTGGGTAGTTTGAAGAATGTATTTGTCACACATAGATTATTCTCTACGCAGAATTCTACAAAACGGTCTCCCCTGTCATTACGTTGTCCAAGTCCAAAATTCCCTACAATGATTTCTTGTCTACCTTTTCCCATGGTAGCTTAGGCGCCACGCCCTTCCGGTAGGGATCTATGGAGGAGTATCACCGAGCCGCAAGCCCTTATATCTTGCCGTACTGCTCCACCATAGGCCGATCAGACACCAGCATATTCTAGTCTCAGCCGCAAATTTGTTTTAGAATTTTAAACTGTTGCGTTTCCTTTCTTTATTTTTCTGTACACTGAGCCGGGGCTTGAACCCACATCCACTGAACCATTCGACAGTAAAGCTAATGAGAATCGGCCGCCTGGCCCGCTTGGCTATTTGACCGACACCTTCTAACCTAACCTAACCTTCGTTATATCAGCATAAAAATTATCTATGTCATCTTCACTACTGCTGGCTGTGGGCGCATAAACTTGGACCAGATTTATATCTACTGGTTTTAAGTTTAATTGCATCACGATGACTCTGTCCGAAATGTAACTTACAGATTTAATACAGCCAGAGACTTCTTTATGTACAACGTATGCGACGCCATTCCGGTGGTAGGCGCTTTCTTCAATAGAATACATTGTGGTCGTCTATGGTACATTTACCAGTCCCCGGCCACCGCATTTCGCTTCTCCCAAGAACTGATATATTGAGCCTTATCATCTCACGTATGGTGTTTTGTATCTTACCGGGCTCGTAGAGACTTCTCACATTCCATGTGCCTATTCTGATACCTGATTATTTCTTTTCCATTATCACAGGGATTTCGCTGGATAACGACCTGGGAAGGCCTGTGTGCTTGTCTTTTCCTGCCAGATCTTGGTGGCCTAGGACCATGATCAGTATATTTTTTCTTATCATATGATAGTGCCATTATGATTGAACTAGGGAATAATAATGGGGTGGTTTCCCGTTACCTTCCCCATCGCAGTATCACAACCATTTAAACTGCTCCAGTCATGCTTGTGATTGTCTAGTTTCAAGCCGATCCAGGATTATTTCCTCTGCACCTTGAGCTGGTACTGATGATCGCTGCTTCCCTTCATCAGATATAGTGATTCTATATAATCCCTAAAATCAAGGGATTGCCACTTCCGCCATCCGTACCGTACTGCAAGAATTCTTCCCCGCCGTGGCTGCCGTTGTGGACTTCATCCGTGACCCTGGATAAGGGACTCTAAGTAGGTACTAGTTTCCCGGGTCATGAAACACCTGGAATCTGCGGAGGGCAGGGATTGATTCATTTTCCCTGATAGGACTATCCAGAGGAGTTCCTACCCACTACCCCTTGATATTCTTTGAGTCCATCATATTCGTAGGATTCTTCTGTAACAACAAAAGTCAAAGGTAGCCAACTTATTCAGATGCACTTGTTTTAATATCCATGCTTCCAAGCCATAAAGAAGAGTAGTGAATACGTAACACTGAAGCATTATTAGGAGTAGTCCTAATCTTACATCTTCACAACAAAGAAACGTTTTAAGTTTAATGAATGATGCACGTGCTATTTCAATACGTATCTTAATTTCTTTGGTTTGGTCTACATTTAATGTTATCCATGTTCCTAAGTATTTGTAGGTATCCACACTCTCAATTACAGTAACCTCAACAATCAATTGGATGTTTACATCTGCTAATTTAGTCATAATCATGCATTTAGTTTGATTTTCAAATTCATCCTTAGTCCGTATTCATGACAGCATTCATTAAGTCGTTGCATTACATTATGTAAATCATTGTTGTTATCCGTCATTATTACTGTATCGTCTGCAAAACGCAAGATATTTAAAAATTCTCCATTGAGATGGAGAACTTAAACAAATCACTTTCCTGAGATACCCCAAAATAAGATTGCACAGGTCGCCCAGGCGAAAAGTTAATCAAATTTTTTTAAACAAATTGCAACAATAAATTTTTATGGCTTAGATAAATATGTTTTATATGTTTTTAGATCATTATGAACAAAAACTACAAGAACAAAAAAGATCTATATTGTAAGTTTTCTTAAAATTAAATTAAAGTTAAATTAAAAATAACTTAAAATTAAAAAAAAACACGAATAATAAATATTATTTTTTAAATCATCAAGTGCCTGAATATAAGTTCAAGCCTTCTTCTATCAGCTCCTGATGAAAATTATGGGCTTATTTTATTTTAAAACATTGTTCTCTAATTGTTAATGAAGCGCATTTAGCAGGAAGAGAGCTCATTTGTAAAATCAGATTTCAAAACAACAAAAATGTATGTCATAGATCTTGCTTGCCTCTCTTATACACGCCGCATCCCGAGGGCCCGTTTTGTCATAAGCGCTTCATTAACGATTAGAAAACATTTTAAACTGAAATAAGTCCATAATACTTATCGGGACATGATATAAAAGAGTTTGAACTTGAATTTAGGTCTTCGGTGATTCAAAAATAATATTTCTTACTTGTGCGTTTGAGCTTCAAAGTCGCAATTTGGCGCTTTTTTCAGTTTTCAATTGTCTATAACCCGAAAACGATCAAGTTTACAGAAAAATTACAACAGACCTATTTTGTTCAAAATGATTCAGAAAGATTTTAAAAAAATTGCTCGGGTCGAAAAAATTTAATGTTACCATGTTTAAAAAAATTTGAACAACTTTTCGCCCGGGCGCCCCTTGAACCTTATTTTGGAGTATCTCATGAAAGTGATAATGCAAAAAATCTCATATGAATATTTTTCCGAACAAACCCGAGATTTTCGCCTTGTTTAAAAGAAAAAATAGTTAATATTATTTCATATTTAGGTTCATTGGTGCACTTAGATACAAACACGTTTAGGAGTCGATTATGATTTTTACTCACCATACATTCATTACAATTTCTCTTTCCATAGACTTTTTAGATCTCTCTAGAATCAAGGAGCAACATTAAATCGTAACTACTAATTCATGTTTTGGATAATATTTCTACAGTAGCAATTTATTTTTAAGCTTGATACAGTTGATTGTAGACCTCTAAGCAAAACGTTGTAATAAACTATTTGTTTGCGTTTAGCGTGAAATATTTTCCCAGTAGACTACACTAAATTGGAGAATTCAAAAGGGTCGTTTGAACTCTTATTCCTATTCATACTGCGGCGTGAAAGATCCTTTGTGTATATCGTATATACTAGATATATGTTGAGGCCAACAGATATAAGGCTTCTAAGAAAGCCTATTATCCAATTCGGAGAGATATTTGGATACTGGTAAGGTTTTAAAAAGACCTGCTCCAGGCCTACTAGACTAATGAGACAGGTAAATACATTCTACTTACGGCATCAACGAATAAATGTCCTGAAATTGCTCTGTCTACTTTGTCTATTTTACAGAGGTGATATCTGATCATTAGCGTAGCTAGTCCCACAGAGATCCCTTATCAAAGTTTGTCGCGAGGCATTTTCCACGACTGATATGGAATAGTGCTAAAAAAATGTTCGTCAAAGGAAGCAAAAATGCTTGGATTGAACAAAATGTTTATTAAATATACATATAAAGTATACAAATATAATTACAAATAAAAATGCTCCTGCGAGCTAATAATATGTTACCTAAACAATTTAAAAATGAACTTTTCCTCTTGTTTGGTAAACTTATTTATTAAAGCGTTCATAAGTGAAGAATATTTAATCTTCTCTAGATTTTCGGTTTCTACAGGCAGTAACGACAAATCTGATAGTTGTTCCTGTTCCATAGAAGTCCTGAGGTAGTTTTTAATTAATTTAAATTTTGAAAAAATTCTTTCATCTAAGACAGCAGTTACCGGAAGGGTTAAAACCAGAAAACATGCTGTTACCACCTTCGGAATACTGGATGCAAGGATATTATGTTTTATCGTTAATACTTCTGTAAGTTCTTTAAGAGAGTGAATTTTCTGAATTTCAGTTTGCAAGCAGATTTTTAAAGCAAGTAACTGTTCCTAAAGATCAAATGAAATGTCTTTATATCGTATTTAGAAGTCAGACTTTCGACTTGCTTTTTTATAATTTCATTTGGAAATGATAAGTTTCTTGGGTTGTAATACTTCAAATGTATTACTCAAGTCACAGAGACTTTGAAACCTTTGTTTGATTTGAGAAATCAATACATCTAAACAGCCAGAATATATATTGACCCTAAAGTAGTTACGATTCCGGGTGTGAAATCTTCTTATGTTCTGATAACTCATCAAAAATACTATTTGTTACTTTTCGTTTTTTATTTTTAAAAATAGTTGCTACTACCTACTTTTTTGCTAGATTTTTAGATTCGTTTATGAAATCATAAAATGAACTTTGATTTCTTGTATCTTTCAATTTTTGGAACCTCTGGCAGATTTTGCGATACAGAAGAATCAAAGAATTAAATAAAATTCAAGTTGTAATAAAATAATCTTCTTTTTGAAATCATATTTTTTAGGGACTCTTTTACTATACTGTAATGTATAGCCCAAGCCCTCAAACAACAAACCTAGTACTTACCATTCCAATCTAAGTCACTTTGAGAATCTAGTTGATGGAAAAATGAAGAAATTTTGGGTATACTCCTTACTCTCTAGGTATTCTCTTTTTCTTTAACTCATTTTTTTTTCACAACTTCATAATATTTTCAGAATTTAATCGTTCTTAATCGACTGCACAAATTGAAATGAATTCTAATAAACCAAAGTCGAAAAATAGATTAGAATTGTTAAGAATCAGGTAGAAAACAGGGAAGGAAAAACTCGTTGATAACTCAAGCTAAAAGGGCTGCTTGGTAGAGTCAATTGCCAAGATTTAGACATATTTGTAATAAAACTATAAGACGTTTTCATTTCTCGGTATAGTCATCCAAACCAAATCGAGCAACAATATTATGACAGCAGTAAAATTAGTCTTTGCATTGGAATGGACTACCTACGTCTGACGTCACAATGGGCGGGGCTTAGAAAACCTTTCCAACCATTGCTTAATTCGTGTGTATTTGTCCTATAAGAAGTTAGAAATATTGTTTTTTTTTTAATTGTTTAAATAGTAAATAACATTCTAAAAATTGCAAGGTATAACAGACATTGATAAAGATGTTAATAGAGACATGCGGAATCTAAAATTTGCATTCCACGACATGTCTATCAACTAAGCAGAAATCCTTAACGAATTTGTTTCTTGTACTCATACAGAGTAGATCCGAATAAAATTAAAAAGACAGCAAAGATTTGATTTCACGCACAAAGCGTCTATGTATGTGTTGACACGTATTTCGACTTAATAAGTCTCATCAGAACAGTTATTCATAGGCGTTCTCAACGTGAAAAATAAATCTTTTCTGTCTTTTAAGAAGCAACAATAAAATGGCTTCGTTATGGACGCAATAGCGACATCTGATAGAAAAATCCGTAAAATAGTTTCGAAACAAATTCAGATTTCTGCTTTAATCTGAACCTTCTAAAAATTGCAAGGTATAACAGACGTTGATAAAGATGTTAATAGACACATGGAGACATAGAGACATCTACTCTGTATGAGTACAAGAAACAAATTCGTTAAGGATTTCTGCTTAGTTGATAGACATGTCGTGGAATGCAAATTTTAGATTCCCCATGTCTCTATTAATATCTTTATCAACGTCTGTTATACCTTGCAATTTTTAGAAGGTTCAGATTAAAGCAGAAATCTGAATTTGTTTCGAAACTATTTTACGGATTTTTCTATCAGATGTCGCTATTGCGTCCACAACGAAGCCATTTTATTGTTGCTTCTTAAAAGACAGAAAAGATTTATTTTTCACGTTGAAAACGCCTATGAATAACTGTTCTGATGAGACTTATCAAGTCGAAATACGTATCAACAGATACATAGACGCTTTGTGCGTGAAATCAAATCTTTGCTGTCTTTTTCATTTCACAGTAAATAAGGACTTTTGATTATACACTGGCATTCTGTGCAATTGGTATTATTTATTGTTCATGAATTTGTGAGGTAAGAATATCAAAGCATTAAGATATTTACTCTCAGTGTTCATGTTTTAAGGTTATGTTATTGTTTGATTAAAATCTTATATTTAGTCTTTTACTGGATAAAATCACTAGCACCTAAAAAAGAATAAAACATTAATTTAATAATTTTTTAACTTAGTAAATAAATTCAATCATTTATTGATTAATTTTGAATTAACTCCAATAAAAACAACAATAACATACCTTGAAATACAGTAAAAAATAATTAAAATTTTAATCAAACAATAACATAACCTTAAAACATGAACATTGAGAGTAAATATCTTAATACTTTGACATTCTCACCTCATAAATTCACGAACAATAAATAATACCAAATAATAATGCCAGTTTATAACCAAAATCTCTTATTTACTATTTAAACAATTAAAAAAACCAATATTTCTAACTTCTTATAGGACAAATATACACGAATTAGCAATGTTTAGAAAGGTTTTCTAAGCCCCGCCCATTGTGCTGTCAGAACTTAGGTATTCGATAAAGCGCCTTACAAAAGTGGCCAATGATTTTATTGGTGTTGTAAAACCATTGATTGACTATACGAACTAATAGTGAAATTGTGGAATAATTTTTTTAAATTGAATTTTTGTTTCAACATGTCGACGGCCTCTGTATGTCGGGGGTCCCGTATAATTGATTCAACTGATACCGCGTAAGTTTTCTATCAAGGATAACTTCGAGACACATCTTAACTTCTTCTCGAGTTGCAAGAAGTGCAGGACAGAGTTAGGTTTATTGGTCGAAAAAATTGGTGTAGCTTAGACGCATGCAGATAACGCCCCCAGAGGAATATTATATACTAAAAGAGGATGTAAGTCATTCAAAGAGGAGACTGGAGGCAGTCGGGGTGTGAAGATATATCTTTCATAAAAATAGATGGTCACGATGGGTAGAACACCTGTCAAGCGCGAATAAAAACTACCTTCCCATTCAATTATCAAATCAATGTCTGTAGGGAATAGAAGTCAGGGCAGTATAGACAAGAAAACGAGGAACATTGGATTGGGGAAGGTCGAGGCTTAACTAGCACCGATTATGATGGTGGAAATTAGACTAATACCTCTGTTAAAAGCTTTAGTGAGAGGTATCATCAGCAGTACATATGAGGTATTAGAAATAAGATATCTATCTTTTATAATATGAAAATAGTTTTAAAAATACAAATTAAAATTTCCATTATTTATTGCTATTACAATTAACATGTAATTACATTGAATAGATATAAATCACAAAAATTCAATAAATATAATATTCTTTGATGTGTCTTTATATAATAGAAGTTTTACCATTAAATAACATTTAATATATATTTCAGATTTATCAACAAAATTACTGTTTAAACTTTATTTATATTTTATTTAAATATATTACAATAGTTGCACCATACAAAGAAATATTAATTTGCAACAACCGAATGAATGTATCACCACTTTTGTTAGAAGCTTCTTTATCTTGAGAAGCCTGAAGCAATTCCTTCACGTGTTTGGTTTTTTAGCTATTAATGTTTCATAACTCTGATTTATCTTTGCATTGATTTCCTTCCTACTATATACTGTGCCCTACATAACGACTTGGTTGTCATGCAAGTTAATTCTAACTTAAATATAATACGTATATAATATATATCATTTTATTTTGCACACAAGGCACAAAACAACTAAATGATATAGAAGAACATCGTGAGTAAAGTATAAAGGACAATAAGCAGGAATGAAAACAGCGCATTTATTCAGAGCAGCTGTCAAGAAAGGCATGTGAACCAACGTGATTGCCAATATAAACAGAAGAGTAGAATAGTTTTATGTCTCAATTTAGTATGAAATATTTTCAAAATATGTATATTTAACGTTTTTCTTTTTTCCTTATTATTTATTTTTTGTATTTTTAGCTTCACAACTTATCCAGTAGTTGAGTCAGTCCAGACGTTATAATCCATAAACTTTTTTTTTCTTGTTGTCAAATTAGGTCACATTGAATTTGCAATATTTCTATGGCAATTTCGGTTGTAAACTTCTGTTTGCGATTGTACGCAACATTATTTCCAACATTATTGAGAAAAAAAAATAATATTGCAATAATGGCAGCTTGTAGGCGACGAGGCATACTTTCAATTAAATTACGGATCACATTCTGATCAATTTTATCCCATTCTTAAAATAACAACTCTCGTAGCTCCTGGGCAGTTCTTGGAGCGGGCGTGTGCCTTTGGATACTTTAGCCCAACTCATCCCAGACATTCATGTCTGGACTGAGTGGTGGGCAATCAGACCGCCTAATTCCCAATTCACCAAAATATTCTCTGACAACTCTGGCAATATGGGCAAATGCCATTATCGCCCATAATAGTCATGCAAAGCTTAACATGGTAATCCAAAACCTCTGTAATGTATCTGTGAGCCATTTTGTATGAAGACAAACTCTGTGCGTGCTTATAAAGTAATTCCTGTACAGACCATAACCGACCCACAGCCAAATGGGAGTCGCTCATCAATTCAAGCCGCAGCGTATCTTTCCCTGAGTCTTCTCCATAGTCAACGACGTCCGTCTGACAAATTGAGACAATAACGCGACGTATTTGGAAACAGTACGTTGCTTTAATTTACATGATTCCAATGAATGTGAGCCTGGGCAAAATTTAATCTTACTATCCAAACGCCAATGCAGGAATTTTAATGGTGGGCCTGTAGCCATATTTCTGCAAGATAATTCAGCAGATCGGAGCCTTCTTCTAACGGTCCAGTCACTAATATTAACATTTCTCACCTCTTGAAGTTGATTTCGTAAGAAAACCATAGAGGCTCTTCTATTCCGTAAACTTGCGAACATCACATCGATCGTCTCTTTGGATGGTGATTCAATTTCGCCCGGATCTTGGCCTTCTGGTTATTATATCAGTCTCCTAATAGCGCTGGTACACATTTTGAACTGCGCATAGACTCCTTCCAACAATTCTTACAGTTTCACGTTATCCTCAGCCATTTTGTATCAATGCTACAATTCTTGCCACAGTTAGAGGATCTAAAGGCATTATGATTCATTAGGTATACTCTATCAACAATACACCGTACCACCGACCGATAAGATTTACACAAAAAAAATAACACTTAATTGACAAATTGGCAATTAACTGTAAAGGTTCCACTAGACTGTATGCAGATATTTCACAAAAAAGTCGTAACGTTGTAAATACGATGACAGTACGTGATTGAACTGATACATAATACCAACAAATGATACATAATTTCTCGGAAAGCAATAATATCAGCGCCTACTAAGAAACCGATACAACAGTAAAATTTAAATGTGACCAAAATTTTTTGCCCGCTAGGTATATATAACTTGATTCCAATAAATATCTGCTTACTATTAGAAAAATGCTGTCAATTTTGTCATATTAGCTTTTTAATAATAATATATAATAATAATATAATAAAAAAAAATCTAGCGAACATAAAACAGCTGGGTCTAAATGAACATCTTTATAAGGCCATGCAGAAAGCTGTACTCCTCGCGACGTCCAGATGTGTACGAAAATTTTTGGGAGATACTCCAGCACACCAAGTCACCTAGGGCTCGATAACACGGATAGAGTCCCACCAGAGCTCAATTCTTTTGATACCGTAGGTATCTGGGATGAGTGAATTTTCCCCTTAGAGGGAGTGTGAGCCGTATGGCTAAATCTGGATATTAATAATAATAATTTATCTGGATATTAATAATAATAATTTATTCATCCTGAAAGATCATTTATATACAGTCCGTAGGTTTCAAGCTTTGTTTTCTTGCTAGAAACTCGCTAGCGACTTTTAAAATTTTCTTAGTCCACGTGACCTCACTGAGCTTCCCAAAACCATAAATTTTATTTGCCCCCATTTTCTCTTCACCTTTTCTTCCATTACTTTTCAGTTGGACTTCAAAATCATGACTTACTTTATGGTTTTTGAACTTTCTTATTAATTTTTTTTGTTTAATTATAATTTAATCTAATTATAATTTACTTAGTTGACTTATAACTAAAATATCGTTTTATAGTGCAAATATTACGAAGCAGTAAATTTTTATAACAGCAATAAATTTTTAAGACATTTTAAAAAGTACACCTGCATACGATCACAGAAATATATTCGAAATATCATCACAGTGGTAGCTATCAGAAGTAACCATATTTAAAAATGCATAGAATTACTTTATTTTTATAACATTCATTTAATAGTGCATTGATATAATAGTTCGCTACTGGTAGCTCCCGATTTATATATAATGTAAAACAGATCTTCCATAAGTATTACTAAAACCTGTTTCTGTATTATTTAAACTTATGATATAATTAATATATTGAGTCATGTTGATAAGTTTGCAAAAATTTAATTACATTTACGTTATGTGGTATTAAATTTTTTCACGAAACCGCCATATTGACAGATAATATTTATTATAGCTTTTTACACGATCACCACCTTTCAAGCCAAGTTTTGATGTACAGTAGGCGGATTGACAGCAGTACAGGCGGTTTAAAATAGATGGCTTCCATAGAAAAAGTCTATTTTTGGGTTTGTAAAAAAAGGTTACATTAATATAAACACATTTATACAGTTACAAGGAAATCTTAAACGGGAATGAAAATATAAACTAAAAATTTAGACAAATCTTGAGAAAAAAAGGTTTGTAGGACTAAAACAAAATATCTAAAATATTCAAATGAAAATCGGGCTTCTACTACAAATACAAGTATAAAATTGGATACTCCTGTTCTGTTGAACAAAATAATATATAAGAAATTAATAATGAGAGCACGAGATTGTTCTTTAAAAAGATAACTACATTCAGTTAACCACAACAAAATTCTTTAAAAGTATTCGATCTTGTAAACTTAAGTAATGTATGAAGTAAAACTTCATAAATTTTATATTATATATAATGTTTCTCAATCAGGCAAATTTTTTGGGTTATTTACTAACAGTTGTGAGAAATTAATCGAGATATATGATATTTACTAAGAAGCATATAATAGAAATACTTAGAGTATAGAGTAATGACATTGATTAAAAACTATATATATATATATATATATATATATATATATATATATATATATATATATATATATATATATATATATTAAAGGCAGAATGGTTCTATTGTAAACCAAATTTCGTCTACTGCGCCGTGGTCAGGAGTGTTTGCACTAACTTTAATGGTCAAAGATCACAATCCGTCTAATCCGTGCTTTTTATTGTATACTTTAAACAGCACTTAAACGAATGGGTAGTGATTTTATACCATTACTCTATAACTATATATTATGGACTCACATATACACAGTTTTTATCATTTAATATAAATACGTTTTCTTTATAGGTATGGTAACACCTTAATTCCAAGATAGAAACAAATGAAGAAGTGTAAGAAGCCGACACTACACAGGAATAAAGGCAAAGGGAACGGTTATCTTCATAATCATACTCGATTTTTTACTTCAATCCTTTCAATTATACCCCTGTTCATTTTTGTTAAATAAATGATACACATATGTATATTATATTCTTTAACACTATTGTCTACAGATAACTATAATACTATAATTATAGATTTAACTACTAAAAATACCAAGTTAAACCACAGGTTTAAAATTATCAAATATAAATCTGGTACTCGCCGAATCGAAAATGTACATCTGTTGGGAGAAACCCCAAAACAAAAAGAAATATTCAGGTAAAAAGATAGATATATTTTCAATATCATTATAAATATTTCTTGAAGTAACAGTAAAAAGAAAGTTTTTGTATGCCAGTATTGATATTATTGTTTCTAAACAGGCAAATTGTTTGTTAATACCAGTGACGATTCTTTCGAAAATGTTTGGCTCAGGTATACTCGTATAAAATCTACCAATCCTGTACGTTTTCTTTGTCCTTGAAGTTACTTATTATAACTTTGGAGGTCGTTTATAGGTACATTTATTGCCGACTGGATTTCTCTTGTATATGTTGCACTTCTACCAACTGGTAATTTATCTCTTGCTTCAACGACTTTCATCACCCCATGAATAAATATTTTTAAAATGAAGACTAACAATAAATAAAACAATAAAGCAATAAATAAAATTTAAAATTAGAGTTAATGGAGTTAATTTAACGGCTTAATGAAGATAACTTATTATCCCATATACTGAAGAACGTCTGAAGTGAAACGTACTGAATATTTAGGCAATGTCTGTAAAAACTAGCCATCTTCCAGTTATTTCCAGATCTAAATCCAATTGAATATTTATAGAACAAACTGAAAAGATACATATGAGTTAATTTCAATGCAATTTGACGAAACTTATGAGATGGTGATACAGACCTTGGTTGGCCGTCGGATTAAAAGTAAAGTAAATGGTACAAGTTAAATGGTTTATTCGAATCTTTTCGCACGATTTTCATTCCTGTATATTATGTTCTTGTTTAAATTTGGTATGCAATTTGACATAACAGAATATTAACTCTATGGACCGATGATGAAAGCATCTGTTGTGTAGTATTAGCGATTCCGTCGAATAATCCAAAGGTTGTGATTTAAATCTCTTGTTCAGGCACTTTTTTTGTTAAAGAAATATTTAGTAGCAAAAATAGTACAAAATTTGTAGCTACTTTTTTTAATGTTGCCTAATACTTTCTATGTAATATACTATAACATATACAATATTGCGCATAAGTACTTATGGAAGTATCTGTAAATATATTCGTGTTAGGTACTATACGTACACATCTAACACTAAATAGTATTATTATTAGGAAGCAATGTAAAAAACATTTCTATAAAGCTGCGCAGATTTTAGTGTAAATATATTTTTATAAATACAATTTTAATCGGCGGGGTGTATATTCAGAAATACCCAAATTCAACAATATAAAATACATACGCAAAAAAAGCAAAAATGATTATTTCTGAATTTCACATTATTAGTGATATGAACTAGTAAAAAAATTCACTTTTTATCAAATTGGATACAATTACATTTTTGAACACTTCTTATTTGGACCGACATGTTTTAATAGTACTTAAATATTTCTGTCTATATTTTACTCTGTTTAGTAGCAACCGAGACATCCACGATGCAGATAGACAACAATGTACTGGTACTTATGGTGTGAAATCTACAAAATATACGGAACAACTGATAACGGAGTCAGCACTAAGAGTTATGTGAGGGAAAATTATGAAGTAAAATGTAAAATGATTCTTTTACCATCTGATATCTGACATTCCCATCATGTGTCCATATTATAGCAATTGTTTTGTTTCGATCCTATTTACCGCAGAATATACCCGATTTTTTGGTGTCCCAATATTATTCCTGTCCCTGGTGTAAGTTGCCAGCTTTCTAAACTGTACGTAATAATCCTAATCCTAAAATTTGTTTTGTAGATTGTCATCCTTGTTTCAAGTTTAATATTTTTCTTACCACAGTAAGGAATTTGGAAAGCAATTCGTTGTTTCAAGTTTTGTTGTTTATAATAAACACGGAGATAGGAGATATAGCGTACGTAGCAGTTCGCAGCGAACTATAGCAGTTCGTTTAAGATAACAACGGTGTTTTGTTATGACTTGAGATTCTATTGTCCAATGAAATTGAGAAACGGAAAAAAAATCCGTTCCTGCCTTCAGTAGGGAAACTAGGATAGGATTAGGAAACTAAGATAGTATACATACTCGTCTTGAAGTTGATTTTTCGTCATTTGAAATATTTATAGTAAAATGGATGGTCTATAAAGCTTTTTGTTTTAGGGTTACTAGACTCATACGATACCGAAAGATGAACAGGTAACTTTGGGAACGTTTTGAGCGGTGAAGTTTTGGGTTTGTATTATTTTAAGTGTGAAACTCCTGTTCTAAGACTTTATTCTCTCGATAATTGTTGGGCAGTACGTAAAAAGAATGAATCATGAGTTAAAGTAAACTATGCGTAGGCGTCCACCGATCATTGTCTTATCAGGTGATATGTTAGGTTAGGCTCTTCTCTAAATCAAATAATTGGCAAGACAAAAATTGCATTTGCAATACTTTGTTAATTGAAATTCATAATAGTAGATAAGATCAATATATAATTTATTTTATTATTTCTAAGACTCTTCAAATGCTTGTTTAAAGGACTCACGGTATTGTCAGAATGTATTTTACTGATTTAATCTCATGCAAAACTGTAGAGAGATGCCAGACAAAAAAATTAAGTACTGTGTATTCAATAAGTACAAGCACTAAGACAGTAAAATCGATATACTATTAACACAATATATT